>NC_061514.1:293691883-293824809 GCF_022539505.1 Lolium rigidum | reverse complement strand
GGTAAAATTGATATACTTGCTTCTAAAGTCGATAGTCTTGCTCGTGATGTTGATCTTTTGAAATCAAAAGTTTTGCCTAATGAGAATTATCATAATAAAATTGTTACTACAGCAAATGCCATCCAAGTTAGAATTAATGAGAATATAAGATTAATGGCTGAGCTTGCGTGCTAGGTGGGATAGAGAAGAAAATGAAAAACTAGCTAAAGAGAAGAATATAGCTAAAGTTTGGACTATTACCACCACTAGTAATGATAATGCTACACATGTTGCTGCACCTCCTACTCATACTAATAAAAGAATTGGTGTTAGCAATGTTTCCACTTCTAATGCAAAGCGCGAAAAACTGCCTCGAAACCGCTAAATCGCTGAAACTGCCTGCGATAAAGTCGCTGAAATTTTTTCCAACATTGGGGATGATGATCCCATTGCTTTAGATTATAATGGTTTGAATTTTGATGATTGCCACATCTCTGAAGTTATAAAGTTCTTGCAAAAACTTGCTAAAAGTCCCAATGCTAGTGCTATAAATTTGGCTTTCACGCATCATATTACAAATGCTCTCATAAAAGCTAGAGAAGAGAAACTAGAACGCGAAGCCTCTATTCCTAAAAAGCTAGAAGATGGTTGGGAGCCCATCATTAAGATGAATGTTAAAGATTTTGATTGTAATGCTTTATGTGATCTTGGTGCAAGTATTTCTGTTATGCCGAAGAAAATTTATAATATGCTTGACTTGCCACCGCCGAAAAATTGTTATTTGGATGTTAATCTTGCTGATCATTCTACAAAGAAACCTTTGGGTAAAGTTGATAATGTTCACATTACCGTTAACAATAATCTTGTTCCCGTTGATTTTGTTGTCTTGGATATTGAATGCAATGCATCTTGTCCAATTATATTGGGAAGACCTTTTCTTCGAACTCGTTGGTGCTATTATTGATATGAGGGAAGGTAATATAAAATATCAATTTCCTCTCAAGAAAGGTATGGAACACTTCCCTAGAAAGAGAATGAAGGTACCTTATGATTCTATCATTAGAACAAATTATGATGTTGATGCTTCATCTCTCGATGTTACTTGATACACACTTTCTGCGCCTAGCTGAAAGGCGTTAAAGAAAGCGCTTATGGGAGACAACCCATGTTTTTACCTACAGTACTTTGTTTTTATTTTGTGTCTTGGAAGTTGTTTACTACTGTAGCAACCTCTCCTTATCTTAGTTTTGAGTTTTGTTGTGCCAAGTTAAGCCGTTGATAGAAAAGTAAGTACTAGATTTGGATTACTGCGCAGTTCCAGATTTCTTTGCTGTCACGAATCTGAGCCCACTGCCCTGCAGGAAGCTCAGAAAATTATGCCAATTTACGAGCATGATCCTCAGATATGTACGCAACTTTCATTCAATTTGAGCATTTTCATTTGAGCAAGTCTGGTGCCATTTTAAAATTCGTCAATACGAACTGTTCTGTTTTTGACAGATTCTGCCTTTTATTTCGCATTGCCTCTTTCGCTATGTTGGATGAATTTCTTTGATCCACTAATGTCCAGTAGCATTATGCAATGTCCAGAAGTGTTAAGAATGAGTGTGTCAACTCTGAATATGTCAATTTATATTGTGCACTAACCCTCTAATGAGTTGTTTCGAGTTTGGTGTGGAGGAAGTTTTCAAGGATCAAGAGAGGAGTATGATGCAACATGATCAAGGAGAGTGAAAAGCTCTAAGCTTGGGGATGCACCCGGCGGTTCACCCCTGCATATATCAAGAAGACTCAAGCGTCTAAGCTTGGGGATGCCCAAGGCATCCCCTTCTTCATCAACAAATTATCAGGTTCCTCCCCTGAAACTACATTTTTATTCGGCCACATCTTATGTGCTTTTTCTTGGAGCGTCGTTTTGTTTTTATTTTTGTTTTGTTTGAATAAAATGGATCCTAGCATTCACTTTATGGGAGAGATACACACTCCGCTGTAGCATATGGACAAATGTGTCCTTGGTTTCTACTCATAGTATTCATGGCGAAGTTTCTCCTTCGTTAAATTGTTATATGGTTGGAATTGGAAAATGATACATGTAGTAATTGCTATAAATGTTTTGGGTAATGTGATACTTGGCAATTGTTGTGCTCATGTTTAAGCTCTTGCATCATATGCTTTGCACCCATTAATGAAGAAATATATAGAGCATGCTAAAATTTGGTTTGCATATTTGGTTTCTCTAAGGTCTAGATAATTTCTAGTTTTGAGTTTGAACAACAAGGAAGACGGTATAGAGTATTATAATGCTTTCAATATGTCTTTTATGTGAGTTTTGCTGTACTAGTTCATCCTTGTGTTTGCCTCAAACAACCTTGCTAGCCTAAACCTTGTATCGAGAGGGAATACTTCTCATGCATCCAAAATACTTGAGCCAACCACTATGCCATTTGTGTCCACCATACCTACCTACTACATGGTATTTTCCAGCCATTCCAAAGTAAATTGCTTGAGTGCTACCTTTAAAATTCCATCATTCACCTTTGCAATATATAGCTCATGGGACAAATAGCTTAAAAACTATTGTGGTATTGAATATGTAATTATGCACTTTATCTCTTATTAAGTTGCTTGTTGTGCGATAACCATGTTTACTGGGGAACGCCATCAACTCATTGTTGAATATCATGTGAGTTGCTATGCATGTTCGTCTTGTCCGAAGTAAGGGCGATCTACACCGAGTTGAATGGTTTGAGCATGCATATTGTGAGAGAAGAACATTGGGCCGCTAACTAAAGCCATGTTCCATGGTGGAAGTTTCAGTTTTGGACAAACATCCTCAAATCTCTAATGAGAAAAGAATTAATTGTTGTTGAATGCTTAAAGCATTAAAAGAGGAGTCCATTATCTCGTTGTCTATGTTGTCCCGGTATGGATGTCTAAGTTGAGAATAATCAAAAGCGAGAAATCCAAATGCGAGCTTTCTCCTTAGACCTTTGTACAGAGCGGCATAGAGGTACCCCTTTGTGATACTTGGTTAAAGCATATGTATTGCGGTGATAATCCAGGTAGTCCAAGCTAATTAGGACAAGGTGCGAGCACTATTAGTACACTATGCATGAGGCTTGCAACTTATAAGATATAATTTACATGATGCATATGCTTTATTACTACCGTTGACAAAATTGTTTCATGTTTTCAAAATCAAAGCTCTAGCACAAATATAGCAATCGATGCTTTTCCTCTATGAGGACCATTCTTTTACTTTCAATGTTGAGTCAGTTCACCTATTTCTCTCCACCTCAAGAAGCAAACACTTGTGTGAACTGTGCATTGATTCTTACATACTTGCTTATTGCACTTATTATATTACTCTATGTTGACAATATCCATGAGATATACATGTTACAAGTTGAAAGCAACCGCTGAAACTTAATCTTCTTTTGTGTTGCTTCAATACCTTTACTTTGAATTATTGCTTTATGAGTTAACTCTTATGCAAGACTTATTGATGCTTGTCTTGAAGTGCTATTCATGAAAAGTCTTTGCTATATGATTCACTTGTTTACTCATGTCATACACATTGTTTTGATCGCTGCACTCACTACATATGCTTTACAAATAGTATGATCAAGTTTATGATGGCATGTCACTCCGTAAATTATCTTTGTTATCGTTTTACCTGCTCGGGACGAGCAGAACTAAGCTTGGGGATGCCGATACGTCTCCAACGTATCGATAATTTCTTGTGTTCCATGCCACATTATTGATGTTATCTACATGTTTTATGCACACTTTATATCATATTCGTGCATTTTCCGGAACTAACCTATTAACAAGATGCCGAAGTGCCGCTTGTCGTTTTCTGCTGTTTTTGGTTTCAGAAATCCTAGTAAAGAAATATTCTCGGAATTGGACGAAATAAAAGCCCGGAGGCCTATTTTCTCACGAAGCTTCCGTAAGTCCGAAGGAGAGACGAAGAGGGGCCACAGGGGCGCCAAACCCTAGGGCGGCGCGGCCCCCCCTTGGCCGCGCCGGCCCGTGGTGTGGGCCCCCGCGCCGCCTCTTGACCTGCCCTTCCGCCTACAAATAGCCTCCGTGACGAAACCCCCAGCACCGAGAGCCACGATACGGAAAACATTACCGAGACGCCGTCGCCGCCGATCCCATCTCGGGGATCCCGGAGATCGCCTCCGGCACCCCGCCGGAGAGGGGAATCATCCCCGGAGGACTCTACACCGCCATGGTCGCCTCCGGAGTGATGAGTGAGTAGTCTACCCCTGGACTATGGGTCCATAGCAGTAGCTAGATGGTTGTCTTCTCCCCATTGTGCTATCATTGTCGGATCTTGTGAGCTGCCTATCATGATCAAGATCATCTATATGTAATTCTATATGTTGCGTTTGTTGGGATCCGATGAATAGAGAATACTTGTTATGTTGATTATCAAAGCTATGCTTATGTGTTGTTTATGATCTTGCATGCTCTCCGTTATTAGTAGATGCTCCGGCCAAGTAGATGCTTTTAACTCCAAGAGGGAGTACTTATGCTCGATAGTGGGTTCATGCCCGCATTGACACTGGGACGATGTGACGAAAGTTCTAAGGTTGTGTTGTGCTCGTTGCCACTAGGGATAAAACATTGATGCTATGTCTAAGGATGTAGTTGTTGATTACATTACGCACCATACTTAATGCAATTGTCTGTTGCTTTGCAACTTAATACTGGAGGGGGTTCGGATGATAACCCGAAGGTGGACTTTTTAGGCATAGATGCAGCTTGGATGGCGGTCTATGTACTTTGTCGTAATGCCCAATTAAATCTCACTATACTCATCATGATATGTATGTGCATGGTCATGCTCTCTTTATTTGTCAATTGCCCAACTGTAATTTGTTCACCCAACATGCTCGTTCGTCTTATGGGAGAGACACCTCTAGTGAACTGTGGACCCCGGTCCAATTCTCTTTACTCGAAATACAATCTACTCGCAATACTTGTTCTACTCGTTTTCTCTGCAAACAATCATCTTCCACACAATACGGTTAATCCTTTGTTACAAGCAAGCCGGTGAGATTGACAACCTCACTCGTTTCGTTGGGGCAAAGTAGCTTGGTTGTGTTGTGCGGGTTCCACGTTGGCGCCGGAATCTCCGGTGTTGCGCCGCACTACATCCCGCCGCCATCAACCTTCAACGTGCTTCTTGGCTCCTCCTGGTTCGATAAACCTTGGTTTCTTTCTGAGGGAAAACTTGCTGCTGTGCTCATCATACCTTCCTCTTGGGGTTGCCCAACGAACGTGTGAAATACACGCCATCAGCGCCGGAGGTGGTTGCTACTTTCAACTGAAGATTATCGTCGTTTATCGACGTTCCTTCGGCACCATCTTGCTGACCATGCCCTTCATCTTCACCCTCAAAGTTCAGATAAGAATCGATATCATCTTCTTCTTGTCCGGACGGCACATATAGAACATCGCCTTTTATGATGCCGAAGATTTGTTCTTCGACGTCCGGATCATAGTTGTCCATAATCGGGTCAGCTCTATCGTCCGCCATATGTCAGTCCTGAAAACATGTAGTCAAAACAAATTAATTAAGTGCAGAAGGGGGGCGGTGGCGGTGGCGAAAGGTGGGCGGTGGAGAAAGGGTGGCGGTGGCGAAAGGGGGGCTGTGGCGGTGACCGCGTGACCGAGAGGGCGACGAGAGAGGCGAGAGGGGGGACGCGTATTAGATGTGTATGCGGACGATTTAATTTCACAAAAGAGGTGGTGTGCAAGTGTTGCATTATGTGCTCTCTGATATGTGTCATGTCACTAAAATATTCGGACTTTTAATTTGATTTAGAAAAACCATTATTCGAGTATCTATAACATATACAATCTTAATAATTAGCTACTGCAAGCATTATGTGTTATAAAAATATGAGTTTGACCTCCCTGGATAGGTTACAGTAATACAAAAGTAGTGCAATTGGAATTATTCGAAAACGATTTATAGAATTTAAATTATCTTCGAATTACTGATTCGGATAGATTTTACTAAAGCAAGTTTGTGCACGTATCAAGGTTGTACAAATCCTATACCAAGTTGAAGTACATGTTCTGAGGATTCCAGAAAGTACAAAATCATCAAATTTGGACCAAGTACATTATTTTATACAAATTTTATAGTGTAATCTGGTCTATTTCTCTATTTGAATTTTGACGCGAAATCTAACATAGTACATATGCTATATTATGGCATAATGGTGTTCTAAAGATTGTAAGCTTTCCGAAACTATAAAATTTACAAAATTTGGACCTACGGTTGATTTTATACGAATTTTACAAGTTTGGACAACAAATCTGGAATTTAAACAAGTTTGATCGCTTTTGACCGGGGCTGATCGCATGTGCGAGGCGACGTGGCGCAACGCGATTGGCTGCGAGGGGGATCACGCGGATCGCCCCTAGAAGGGCTGTGGCCGTCGGATCGTGGGCGATCCGGACGGTCCGGATGGACGGCGTCTCGGGGACTAAACGGGCGGCGCCGGCCGGAAGTTCGCCGGCGGCGCGGAGCTCGCCAATCGCGTTCCCGGCGACATGCAGAGGGGGAGAGGGGGCACGGCGCGTGAGGTGGCGGCGGCGCAGCGGCGGCGGTCTGGGGACGTTCTGCGGGGAAGGCGCGGTCTGGCGGCGTTCTGCGGGGAAGGCGGTCCGCGGCGTTCGCGGGGAAGGCGGCGGCGCGGCGAGCGACGTTCTCGGCGAGGTGACACGGTGAGGCAAGAGCGACGTACGGCGAGGCGGCGGCGCGGCGAGCGACGTTCGGCGAGGCGGTACGGTGAGAGACGGCGAGGCGGCACGGTGAGAGACGTCGTTGGCGGCGTCGAAGTGCGGTGCCGGCGGGCGTCGAGAGCGAGGAAGACGAAGAACCGAACCGCTCGGGCGCCGCGGGCCTATATAGGTAGTAGCCTTTAGTCGCGGTTGGGGTCACCAACCGCGACTAGAAGTACCCTTAGTCGCGGTTGGTGACCCCAACCGCGACTAAAGTGTTTTTCGCCGGTTTTTCGGTTTCTCGCGGGAAGGACCATTAGTCGCGGTTGGCCAGGCCAACCGCGACTAAAGGTCTTTTTTAAAATACTTTTTAATTTCAGAATTTTAAAATACAAATTATATATCAAAAAAATCAGAAAAATAAAACTAATTCATTTCAATATGTTAAAAATACAAATAATATATCAAAAAATTAAGAAAAATAAAACTAATTCAATTCAAAATGTTTAAAATACATATAATATATCAAAAAATTCATAAAAATAAAACTAATTCAATTCAAAATCTTAAAAATACAAATAATATATCAAAAAATTAAGAAAAATAAAACTAATTCAATTCAAAATGTTTAAAATACATATAATATATCAAAAAATTCATAAAAATAAAACTAATTCAATTGAAAATCTTAAAAATACAAATAATATATCAAAAAATTCAGAAAAATAAAACTAATTCAATTCAAAATTTTAAAAATACAAATTATCAAAAATTCATAAAAATAAAACTAATTCAATTCAAAAGTTCGTTGGCCCCCTCTTCCCGCCTCTTTCCGCCGACCCCTCTTCCCTCCTCGTCTTCCCGCCATTTCTTCCCCGTCTTCCCGCCTCTTTCTTCCCGCCAATTGTTTCCCGCCAATTTCTTCCGGCCTCTTTCTTCCCGCCAATTTTTTCCCGCCAATTTCTTCCCGCCACTTTCTCCCCGCCTCTTTCTTCCCGCCTCCTGTCTTCCCGCTCCCATTTTCCCGCCATTTGTCACTACATATAGGTAGCCCGGCTTGGCCAGCATTATCACATCTCTACAATCTCTCATCACTCATGGCTTCCACCGCACCCACTCTAACCTACCAGCAGGTGGAGGAGCTTTGCGCCTCGAACTACCCTTGCCCTCCGGGCTACCGCGTCCCCGCCGGGCCGGAGCCTAGCGCCGGCGGCGTGCCGGTCCCTCCCGTCCCTCGGGGTACTGCGCGCCGGGCGGCCATCACGAACCACTACTACCTCGACCTCACGCCGGAGCAGCGGATGAATCCCCGCCGGCATCCCGATAACCAGCATACTTGGGACGCCTTCTTCATCAATCGGCGTGAGAGGGCGCTCGCCGGGTATGAGGAGGACGGTCCGCCTCCCGGAAACTTCCACGAGGCCGGCCGTCGGCTATGGTGGTACGGCCGGACTCGCAGAGCGTCATGGACTACATCACGGCCGGCGATATCCCCCGCCCGCGCTACCCTCGGTTCGAGCCACGAGCGCCGCCCGATGACGACGACGACGGCAGCGACGACGACGCCGGCAACTTAGAAGGCGACGACTACCGGTACAACGGCGGCGGCTATGAAGACTACGAGTATGCATATTATACGCCTAGGCAGGAGTATGACTAAATCACTCCAAATTTCATGTATGCGGGAGTATGACTTAGTCACTCCAAATTTCCTCGTATGCGGGAGTATGACTTAGTCACTCCAAATTTCATGTATGCATGCGGGAGTATGACTTAGTCACTCCAAATTTCATGTATCATCGGTGCTATCTCGAGTCAATTGAATCATTCGAAAATGGACACCAAACACATCACGGGTAATATAATTCACATGATTCATTCAACAAAGTTTGGTACAATAAATTATTACACATCATTTCTTCCCTTGTGTCCCCGCTTGCTTACGATTGTGCCGTATCCATGGAGCATCCTCATCATTTAACTTAATGCTTGGGTCGGTGTTCACTTTGAAGGGCGGAATTTCAGCAAACATATTATAATCTTCCGACATGTCCGTCTTGTCCTCCACTCCCACGATGTTTCTTTTCCCCGAAAGAACAATGTGGCGCTTTGGATCATCGCATGATGTACCGATCGTTTTCTTATCTTTCCGTTTCCTCGGTTTGCTACTCATGTCCTTCACATAGAAAACCCGAGCGACATCTTTTCGCTAGGACGAATGGTTCGTCAAGGTAACCAAGATTGTTGAAATCCACCATTGTCATTCCGTATTGCTGGTCCACCTTTACCCCACCTCCTGTTAGCTTGAACCATTTGCACCGGAACAAAGGGACCCTAAAGGAGGGTCCATAGTCAAGTTCCCATATCTCCTCTATGTAACCATAATATGTGACCTTTTGCCCATTCTCTCGTTGCTCGCATCAAAGCGGACACCACTGTTTTGGTTGGTGCTCTTTTTATCTTGGGCGATCGTGTAAAATGTATTCCCATTTATCTCGTACCCTTGGAAAGTCGTTATAGTCGAATATGGTGTCTTGGCCAACATGTACAGACTGATCTACAACCTTATTGTCACTCATTAAATGTTTTCTCAACCAACCGCCGAAAGTCTCCATGTGGGCCTTCCTAATCCGGGATTCAGGCTTCCCGTGGTTGTCCGAGCGTAAAATATTCTTGTGTTTCTCAAAGTACGGAGCCACCAAGCTGGAATTGGTCGGAACCGTGTGGTGTGCTTCGGTCGGAGAATGGCCGTCCATACATATCATTGATTTCCTTCCGATCGTGCCTTTTCCACTTAGTCTCCCCTCGTGCCGCGATTGAGGAAGACCAATCGGCTTAAGGTCGGGAACAAAGTCAACACAAAACTCAATTACCTCCTCATTTCCATAGCCCTTGGCGATGCTTCCTTCTGGCCTAGCACGGTTACGAACATATTTCTTTAATACTCCCATGAACCTCTCGAAGGGGAACATATTGTGTAGAAATACGGGACCGAGAATGGAAATCTCATCGACTAGGTGAACCAGGAGGTGCGTCATAATATTGAAGAAGGATGGCGGGAACACCAACTCGAAACCGACAAGACATTGGATCACATCGTTCGTAACCGTGGTAGAACTTCCGGATTGATTACCTTTCGAGAGATTGCATTGAGGAATGCACATAGCTTCACAATGGCTACTCGAACATTTTCCGGCAGGAGCCCCTCAAAGCAATCGGAAGCAATTGCGTCATAATCACGTGGCGATCGTGAGACTTCAGGTTTTGAAACTTTTTCTCCGCCATGTTTATTATTCCCTTTATATTGGCCGAGAATCCCGACGGGACCTTCATACTCGCTCGGGCATTCAAAAAAGATGACCTTCTCTTCTTTGGTCGGAGCGTAGCCGGCACGACCTTGAAACCGTTCCGGATGCCGGTCATCGTGGTCTTTCAAACTTTGCTGGTCCTGCCGTGCTTCCTTTGTATCATTTGACTTCCCATACACGCCCAAGAAGCTTAGGATGTTCACGCAAATATTCTTCGTAACGTGCATCACGTCGATTGCGAGAGCGGACTTCTAGGACTTTCCAATATTCTAGCTCCCGAATATAGATTTCTTCTTCCACATGGCTACGTGCCCGTCGGCTCCCTTCGGAACCGATTGTCCGCCAGACCCTTTCCAAAGATGACTTTCAAATCCTTGACCATATCAAATACCTCAAGCACCAGTAGTGTTCCGCGAGCTTCGGCCGGTGATCTGCCTTGCCGTTGTAATGCTTGCCTTTCTTTCTTACTCGGATGACCTTTCGGAAGAAATCGACGATGCCCAAGGTACACGTTCTTCTTACAATTTGGCAAATGTACACTTTCAGGCTCATGTAAGCAGTGCGTGCATGCATTGTATCCCTTATTTGACAGTCCCGAAAGGTTACTAAGAGCAGGCCAATCGTTGATGGTTACGAAAAGCAACGCTCGTAGGTCAAATTCCTCTTCCACTACAAGAAATATGTTAACTAACGACCTTCTCACAATGACCACAGAAAAACTGGTCATAACTCTATGACCGTTTTGGAGCAATTGGTCGTAAGCCATCTGGGAGGGTCCAAACCCTAATATTTTAGGACCATTTTGATAAGAAAGGTCATAAGTTTCTTAGACAAAATGGTCATGGAGAAGATGATATGGTCTACGAGTTTATCTTTAAGCCATGGCGACCAATTTAAATGGTCATGTCTACCAATTCGTTTTGTCTTAGAATGACAGGTCCGCCACCTCAAGAAGTGTGCCTACCTACAACATCCATGTGTCCTAAACATATTTAAAAAAAAACACGAGCAAACTATTAGGAAGGTGTAGTTCAAATTTGCCCACTTCTAGCTGAATCGGCAGAAATTTATCTTTTTTGTAAGAGGTATCTAGAAGTATTTTGAGATGCAACTAATTGGTGATTTATACATACAATATGGTCTATTCTGACATACAAAATTGAGGTGGTCTAATTTTTGTAACAAATTTTATAGGTGTCCACAGAAAACCCCCATCTTTTACTATTTATTTATTGCAGGTTTACACTTTAGCTTATGCCCATGGTAATAGAACATAGTAGATGTACCCAACAACAATGCACCCGTCTTAGAAAATACCACTGCAACATGGGGCCTAAAATCATGGATCCTGCGGCAATAGTACTAGTTAGTGCTCGAAAACGCACCCTCATGGTGTCAAAATTGGAAGGCCAGCCCGCGCCTTATCCGCGCCCTCGCGAAGTGCAAATTTCGTTCCCCGCAGAAATTTCCCTCCTCTCTCAAACCCTAACCCAGATTTCCCCGCCGCCACAGTCATCCTCTGTTCAGATCCAATCGCCCCTCACCCATCACCATTCTACTACCTCCCAAGGCCACGGGCAGCGTGTCGGAGGACCTCCTTGCCTTCCTCTCCCTCCAGAGGAGCCGCCCTCGCGGGGCTCACCGCTGACGGTCACGTTGCCCTCGCGGGTCTCACGCGGACGGCCGCGTTGCCCTTGCGGGTCTCACCGCCGACGGCCACATCTACCACTTCGTCGCGTACAACGCCTCATTTCGAGGTCGCGCTCCATATCGGTGAGGCAGCATGTCAATGCCCATGTCCAGCGGTGGCGCAGGCTGTCGTTGCCGCTGCCGCCGGCCTTGCTGCTGCCAGATCCGGTCGTTGATGCCGTCCGCCACGGGCTTCCTTGACGTCTCTTCCACCGCGGGCTCCCGCGTCTTGGAGCTCGCCACGGGCTCCCTTCGTGAGGTACGAACGAACGAACCACCCCTCTCCTTTTTTCTAGCTGTTCGTGAGCAGGGCACTCGGCTTACTCGAGTGCAATCTGTAGGAAGATCTACTGCGGGGTTTCGTGGCTCACTTTTTTTTGTGCTGTGCAGATTCGTTGTTCTTGGAGCCGTATCACAAGGACCCCAGCTAGGCGGTCACATTTTTGGCGCAAATCACACAAGATCAGCGGCGCAGGCGACCTCCACTGCCGAGGACTGTCCGGCTGTTTCTCTCCAATTTACCTTTTGTTGTGTGAAAATGTCTTATATTTATTCTCCTTTGATAACTATGTAGCTTATATGTTGAAGTGGTTAGTTTTAGGCTTCGCTAATGAAGTTTGATGTTAACTCCATGTATTGAATTAGCTTCATTATGTGTTGGGTGGTATTTAGGTAGAATTTTATATCTGCACTACCAAGATATGACTCGACGTAGTACTTTCAATGCAACTTATTCTAGTTCTAATCGTGGCTGATGCTCACAGTAAGGTTAATAATTTAAGTTTTTTTTGAGCCTGTATGCCTGATAAGGTTGTGCTACAAATTGACTTCCCCTTGCTCAAGCAAAGCTTGCAGCCGAGAGGATCTGATGTCTGAACATTTCTCAACTGTTTTATCTTTCTTTTTGTTTCAATTCCAGTTTGTTTTAATAAGAGACCTTTTGCTTGCAGTGTTGTGCTGATGAGCTTCGGCAATAGGTTGTTGGTTGAATGACACGTCATGGTTGTTAAAAATTTATTGGTCCAGGTCCTTAAGCTCTGAACTTAGCGTATAAACAATTGTATAACAATTCCCATTTCCAAGGTCAATTTGGTATCCCAGGTCCAGGTGCTCAAGCTCTGAACTTAGAGTATATAAAATCAATAGAATCATTTTAGATGACTGCTATGGCACCTTGTTCTCTGTCCTTCAGTAATTTACCAATTATTAAAGTTGAACAGTAAGTGATGTTTCTAATCAGTTATGTACGAAAACCTTGAGCACAATTTTATGCAAGTGTAGGATGTAGGTTTATTAGTTGATGTGCTCTAAGTAGGACCATTGTCATGATTAGAATGGAAGCTATCCTGTGAGTTTTGGTTGGCAATGTTCAGTGTTAAAGAATCAATAACTAGCGGCACTTCTTATACACATTCTTCGTGTAGGTAGTCCAACATTCTGGTCGCATGGCTTCCTAGAAGCAATCAGCAAGAAACGATTCTCAGAACAGGCAAATGTTAGATGACCAGCTGCTGAACTTTGTGCTACTAAAGCTCTGCTGATTGGTTGTTAGCTATGCTCTGCTGCTACTTTGTTCTGAGTTGTATATGTATGACTGCTGCATCTCCTCGTTCTGAAGTTTTATTCAGCATAGCTTGCTTCCCTTGAGGTTTATCACCTAAACTGTAGTCAATAAATTACTGTTGCTACTGCTGGCATTGTATGAAATATCTTTTCAATTATATAGCATTTTACGGAATATCTAGACGTGGCCACTACTTTGTTATCTGTGGAGAGTATTTGCTTTGTGTTGTACATAAGAATGTAGCTGCTTTAAATAATAGTGATGTTCTCCGCTTTCATATATTCCTGGTTTTATACTCAGGCGAATGACAACATAATGACTCTGTTATGCCCTTTATTTTTACTTATTTTGACCTGCAGTAGAATCATTGATGTTCTGCTCCCCATGTCTTGTTGTGGCTTCTCGTACATGGTATGTTCATTTGTTCAGTATTGAAACTAATACCTTGCCTCATTTCAATGGAACCTTCTAAGCAGATCCCCAAGCAAAGAGAGAGAGGCCATCGTGTTAGTTCATGGCCTCCCTGCCGCCAGATACGTCTGCCCTGACATCGCTGCAGCTGGACCTGCCTGCTTGAACTGATTTTTGCCTCCCCGTAGATGACACAGTGAACCATCTAGCCTGTCTATTTGGATATTTGAACAAGTGACGATGGCAACCACATCCGGTAAGAACTCACTCAATCACACGAAGTTTACTGCTATTTGGTTATCTTGAAATGAGCATATTATGTCCCTGTGATTGAAAAACAGCATACTAGTGTAGGTTGTTTATTCCTGTCTACTGCTATTTGGTTATCTTGAAATGAGCATATTATGGCTCTTGACTAATATAACATCCTGGCTTAATTGTTGATTGAGGACACATTAGTCAATCTGAATAACTTCGACATACTTTCTATTTTATCATGGTTCCGTTCTGTTGCTTCGTAATTGTCTCTTGTTGTTTTGTTTCATTCCCCATTGTCAAGAATATCACAGCATTATCCTTGTAGTGAATAACAATTATTATTTAAGATCATCAATTGACGCGTTGCTGTTGTAAACGGTCCTGGTTATGTGTTGCTTCTTCATGCTCTGCTAGCAAATTAAAGTACTGTTCATGTGTGGTCGAGCTTTATTTGTATGTCCAGAAACATGAGCATTTGCACAGCTTACTATCAACAAGCATGGTCTGTATGTATACTTGCTTGCTTATTGAACTGGAGCACGTCCTGTTTTGCAAGTACTAGTGAAACTGGATCTTACTAATTATGGAAATGAGCATTTAGTTTACATATAACTAGAAGTATGTATTCTTGGGTGTTCTCATTATCATGGCGCTACCGGTATATATTCTTGTATAGTATGGAAATTGACACATCTTGCCCCAGTTGTGGTTTGTGTACTACAGTTTATCTTGTATAGTGTGAGAACCAAAATATTTCGTTGCTAACAGTATATATTATTTCTGAGTCGCTATAGTTTAGCATTCAATATATGATCTCCTGAAAGTGTACTCAGTTTCTATCATGTATAAACTAAAAAAATTCCTTGTTATGCACGGGTTTGGACTGCATGTATACAATGTTAATTTTTTTACATGAATGGCCTATAGTTTCCCAGATTATGTTCTATAGTTTCTCATACCTGATTCATTCTGCACCTTGCTAAATTATTGATAAGTAGCTTGTTCCATCTCTTGTTTCTGCATAATGTTGAATATCAACATCGTGTGCACTCGTGACTTTCGTTTGTAACCTTCTCGAATATTTCGGAGTACTCTGCTACGGTGTGTTTTTGACCTTTAACTGTTTCCAATGAATCGGTAGTTGTTCCTGCTCCTGTTTAGGCATCTTTGCTTAAAATTGTGTGCATTGTAGGTAGACAGATTGATGGACATTGCATAAAGTTTAGAAGGGTCGCCCCGTCACGTGCATGACAGATGTTTTTTTGTAATCGCTGAGGTACTTTGTATACACTGGGTTCTTCCCAAGTCAATGTGGTAAGTTCTTTGCGCTATCTGTTCTATTTTTTCTGCTAGGAAATGTTTTTGTGTGAGATGTGGATGATGGTAACAAGCTGCTGCGTAGTATATGTTTTGTATGTGTCTGGCAAGGACTCATTTACAACTTTCTATGACACTTAGTTGTTTGTTGACATTTGGAAGTTGGACATAATATTGGTTTCACACTTATCATGAGATGAACTCATGCTGGTTGAAGTTAAAAATGTTGTATTTGCTGCTTGTCTGATTATTGACTATAAATACTATGCTTAATTGTGCCTTTCTCAAACTGAAACCCAAAGACTAAAAGAATATTTTTGGCTCCTGCATGACTACTAGTAGTCAGGTCATAGGTTACACATGGTTCAATATTTTGCAATTGGAAGGCGACGCCACTATATTGGTGTAACATGCATC
Organism: Lolium rigidum; assembly: GCF_022539505.1. Taxonomy (NCBI): domain Eukaryota; kingdom Viridiplantae; phylum Streptophyta; class Magnoliopsida; order Poales; family Poaceae; genus Lolium; species Lolium rigidum. The sequence continues at coordinate 293,809,119 of NC_061514.1, read as the reverse complement.
CTTGCCCTTCTTGGTTGCTTGGCATTCAGATAAAAATACGTTTGTTTTTTCGTTAGCTAACCAACCTTTCCCAACACCTGTATGGTCATATGAAGTTTTAGTCTTTTGTAGGTATTCTAGAATGTACCCTTGATTTTAAACCAGTTTTGAACAAAATGCGCGGACAAGATCATGCACCTTTTGCAAGCTAGTACGCCTGTGCAAGTTCAGATATGGACATGCTGTTATGTTATTATTATTTTAATTTAGAAGCAATTTCATGGTATGATCTTTTTTATGTTGTATTGTCATGCAGGAGTGATCAAGAGCATTATGATTGAGCTCAAGGTTGAGGAAGATCAAAGAGAAGTCTCGGCAAAGAAATGGTAGCTAGTTATTTCCCAGAGCAGTTATAATTTAATAGCTGGGACGTGTGTACATGTGATACGTAACGTGCAAATACTGTAATTGACTTAACTATGGCAGTAGGCAGCAAGAGATATTTCCTCGTATTAAAGATACGAAGTTGTACTAGTTGTGACTTGAACTACTGTAAATTTTCATTTGCTCTCTATCTGTTATGTCCACAGTACTGGCTGTTATTTTAAGATTTTCGTATGACGTGAAATAATTAGAAACTGATGATTGGGATCCACTACAACTGGGACACAGTAATGGATATAACAAAATCGCTGAAATCGAAAATAAATGACACAAATGGTACAGGTTGAAAATAAAAAGGCTGAAATGTTAGGCTTGGCCCATGTAACATACAACATTGTTGGGCTTGGCCCATGTGAAGCACCAAACTGGACTGGGCTGATTTTGATTTAGAACCATTTGGTTTGGTCATATATCTGCCACGTAGGATTGGCCACGTCGGATCTGACGTGGATAGGGCAGGCCAGCCCGTGACCAACATTTTGGTCATAGAATCTACGACCATCCATTTTGGTCGTAGAGGATTACGACCATTTAAATAAAAAGGTCGCTGTGCACCGTCAGTGACGCTCAACTGGCGACCAACAATTATTGGTCATGGCGTGGTCACAGATGGCGCACAACGACCTTTCAGCGACCAATATGGAGGGTCGCAAGTCACCAGATTTCTTGTAGTGTTCTTTGTGCTCATCCCACACACGGACACCAGGTCTGCCCCACAGCTGTAAAAGTTCGTCAACTAATGGCCTTAGGTACACATCGATGTCGTTGCCGGGTTGCTTCGGACCTTGGATGAGCACCGGCATCATAATGAACTTCCGCTTCATGCACAACCAAGGAGGAAGGTTGTAGATGCATAGAGTCACGGGCCAGGTGCTATGGCTGGAGCTCGCTCGCCAAAAGGATTCATGCCATCCGTACTTAGACCAAATCTTATGTTCCTTGCGTCGCCTGCAAAATCTTTGAACTCTCTGTCGATCTTTCTCCATTGCGTTCCATCCGCGGGGTGTCTCAACTCCCCGTCCGACTTACGGTCCTCTTTGTGCCATCGCAACAACTTGGCATGCTCTTTGTTCCCGAACGGACGTTTCAACCGTGGTATTATAGGAGCATACCACATCACCTTGGCGGGAACCCTCTTCCCGGGTTTCGGCCCTCAACATCGTCGTCACCAGGGTCATCGCCTCGATCTTATAACGCAATGCGAGTGCATACCGGACATTCATTCAAATTCTCATATTCACCGCGGTAGAGGATGCGATCGATGCATGCATGTATCTTCGTAACCTCTAAACCTAGAGGGCGAGACAACCTTCTTTGCTTCGTACGTATCGGCGGGCAACTCGTTATTCTTTGGAAACATATTCTTCAACATTTTCAGCAAGTTTTCAAATGCCGAGTCGCCTACACCCGCTCGTGCCTTCCATTTCAGCAAATCCAAGTGTGCAGCCCAGCTTTTTCGGACCATCATCGCATCCGGGTACGGCGCCTTCCTGTGATCCTCTAACATGCGATCCAAATTCTCCCTCTCTTTTTCGGTTCGCAGCGTCTCCGTGCATCAGCAATGGTCCGACCAAGATCATCAACGGGATCATCATGTGCCTCTTCTTCACCTTCCCTTCACCTTCCCCTTCACCTTCAAGCATCCTCCATGAAATTATCACCAAAATGAGCAAGATAGCTTTCATCGATGAAATCATCCCCTTCTTCATCTTCTTCCATTATAACCCCTCTTTCTCCATGCTTGGTCCAACAATTATAGCTTGGCATGAAACCGTGCCGAAGCAGGTGCATGTGAACATCTCTTGAGGAAGAGTAACCCTTCCGATTCTTACATTTAACACATGGACGAGATAACAAAACCCCCCGCTTGTTCGCATTAGCCACTACGAGGAAATCTTTCAAACCCGTACTCGAACTCGCCGGAGAGTCGGTTACCGTACATCCATTGTCGATTCATCCGCATTATTATAATATAAAATATATAATTAACCATCATGCATTTGTTAAACTAACTAGCTACAAACAATATAAATTAAACAATGAACTACACACACATGCACATTTTATCAACGACACATCAAAGTTCAAGTTGCTAACCGCGATCGAGGAGGAAAAAATAAATGAGAAAGCTCAAGTGTGGCTCCAACACTTCATATCATGTTTGTTTCATGCTCTTGGGGCATTTCATCAAACACCTTATGTGCATAAGAGGAACCAAAAGCAAACCTAACACCCACTTGTGAAGCTTGTGAAGAGAATGGCACCAAATGGCTAAGTGTTGGCTGCTGGATGGGTATATATAGGGGAGGGGCTTTAGTCCCGGTTGGCTCGGCCAACCGCGACTAAAGGCCTTCGGCACTTTAGTCGCGGTTGGCCCGGCCAACCGCGACTAAAGACCCCCACGTGCACCGGCCGGCCACCGAGCGCCCGGGCCCGAGCCTTTGGTCGCGGTTCGCCACACGAACCGCGACTAAAGACCACATTAGTCGCGGTTCCTTTACCTTCGCGACTAATGGGGCTTCCCGGAAGCCTGTTTTTCTACCAGTGACCTTTGCGTCGACGCAACAAGAAATCCCAGGATTGGATGGGAATTAGGAAAAACTGCCGGGAAACTAAGCCTGGCGTCTGCTGTTAGCGCCGGCGTTGTAGATGCCCTAACGCCGTGAAAAATGCAAATTAAAAATCATTTATAGGTATATACGGAGTGATTAATTGCGACTATTTGCCATCAAACAAAATGTATGTGTACGTCATGCATGCATGCTCCTGTCTCGGATCGGCACGGTTCTTTTCATGCACCGTTAGCGAGTCGTGTCGCCAAATCCGTAGCCATTATTAAATGCCACCGATGATTGATGGATCAATATTGTCTTGTCTCCCGCATCGATCAATCGTCGACATTCGATCGATCATGGATGATGGATGTGATGCGGGAGGCATCCGTCTAAGCACAGTACCCGTCAGTTAATCATGCATGCTGGGATTTGGACAGGGAGTGTACGTACGTATGTAGCGTGGACAGGGGAGGTGGGACATTGGGTCACGAGTGACCGATCGGAATCTGGGCAACAGGATATATTCTCCAACGGTGTTTCATTCATGGATGCGGATGCAGGTTCGTAGGGCCCCCAGAGGGAAAGTACAAGAGCTGATCGATCACAGATAGATGCAACTGGTCACACATTGATTCCCCAATCAATCCCCGTATGATCGATCGGCGTCCTGGATCGGACGAAACGGTCTCGTTATTGATAAAGACGGCGAGGACCCTACGTCGATGGAGCTTGCACCAACTACACCGGCTCAATAGCGATGCCAATATCATTTTGGAGGTTCGGTTTTGCTTTTTGGCTGCACGGGTATGCCTAATAATACGCGGAGCATAATATAGACGCTGGTAATCCCATGTTGGTCCCTTCGTGCGGCACGCTAGTGCCCCGTGCCACGTAGGATGGTACCCCTCTGCTTTGCATCCACTGAATGAGCGGTGATCATCCTACTAAGGGCCTTTTTGTTTGGGTTTTTTTTTTGGCTTTTTTACTTTGGCTTATATGCCAAAAAGCACTTAAATAGGTTGTTTTTTGGCTTAAGCCAAAAAAAAAAACACCTATTTAGGTGCTTTTTGGCTTATAAACCAAAAAGTTAAAAAAAGTCCAAACAAAAAGGCCCTAAATGGGGTCGACCATCCGAGCGCGTCAGTCAAGTGGGTCAAAGGTGCGTCCATGGCCTAGTTCGGCTCGACTTCTGAGGGCTTTGGAGATTAATGACGTCATTGCCCCGCTCACCTACATTCCGCCGTTATAAACATGCTCCCTCACCAAAAGAACCCTAGTCATCGCGCACAGACTCTAGCCACCGTTCGTAGAAAACCCTCGCCGAGAAAGACCGCCGCCAAGCCAAGGGCCGCAGCGACCACAAGATGGCACCGAAGGTAGCGGTGGCGCGCCTCAACGCGCAGCATCACCATCGATGAGGCCATTGTTCTCTCCGAGGCGCGCCTCCTCGTGTCGCCGGACTGGTGCCTGCCATCCCAGAGACTAACAACGACCTCCTGCCATACATCCGCCGGCCGCGGGCCGCTCTGCCTCTGTGGGATCAGCAGTTCAGCACATGGGCGGATCTAGCCTATTAGCAAAGGGGGCAGCTGCCCCCACTTAAATATTTAATCTCTTTGTAAAGTCAAGCTTAAATAGAGGTTTGCCCCCACTTAAAAAATATTTTTTCTTCAATCAGCACATTCTTGCCCCCTCTCAATTCTCATCCTGGCTCCGTCCTTGGTTCAGCACAATCCCACCTAGGCGGCGGATGATAGCGCAGTGTTTGAGGATGAGTGCGACGGAGCATGTCTCGCCAGCTGGGACGCGAAGCTGGTAGAGATGCTCTTATTAAAAATTAATTATTGGAGCTAGCAGGAATTAAGCTTTTTATTTGCTGAGATGGTAACATGGATTTCGTTAATCTTGATGGAATCCAAGTCTTAATCTCTGCAACCTGGGTACAGTCTACAGTGTTTTCTTTTGTCAGTGTCAGTGATTGCTGGCTAGCTGATCGGTCACCAAGCTTGAAAGCAACTTCCGTGCTTGGCTTGGAGGCGCCCGCGTGGGCAGCCACCGCGCGCGCGCGCTACAGCAACTGGGATCGGCTTCGCGGAAATTCCCGCTAGGACAGTGCTCCCACGAAATCCACCGAAATAAATGGTCTTGTCGCATGGAGGAGCTTGGCTGGGTCATGGCAGCAACAAGACCATGCACCCGCCGTAGCTGTACACCACGAGCTAGCCGGCCACGAGGGCCGCGGCGGAGACGGAACAGGTCAGGTCCGGTCAAGCCCCAGCCACCAGCTAGCTGCCCCAGTTCATGGCCTCGTGGGAACGGGGAAGCTATCCAGCATAAAGTTATGGCGTCAGCGAGGCCGTGGCCGAGGCGACACCGACGCGGACGGACAGATAAGCTCACCAGTTGGCGACCAATGGGGAGAGCGGAACAGCTATCTTGCGCGGGAAAAGTCGCAGCTTCCGCTTCACATTGGGGGCTCGGTCGTTAAGTTAGTTCGCCCAAACACACGAGATGAGATCATCCCTTCTGCTTCCATCGTGCGTGCGGAATATGCTCTGCAATCGTATGCGCTCATCATCTCTCAAATCGCAGACGTTTTTTTTTTCTCGAAATGGGGAGTTAAACCTCGGCTTCTGCATCATGATGATGCACACGATTTTTTATTAAGAAACTGAAATATCTGGTCTTACAACTCTCACAGCTCAATCATCGCCTACAGTTGATACAAGAATCAAACAGCGAAACAAATAAAACATAGTACCACTACACATAACTGTAGCCTCGTAGTATGACGCCAGCCAGCCTTACACAAGATATACTGAGCGACCGTCTGGAGCCGTGTGCATCCAGAAACCATGGCATCCCGCTGTCCCTCCGACGGAAGGAGGGCCCATAGCTGAACCCAGTGTGCCATCATATGGATAACCTGCAAGAAGTGAAAAGATTATTTTTTGTTAAAGATAATATCATTTTTTGCCCTCCAAATAGATCAACATAAAGCAGAAACCTCAATTCAGATGAAGACTTTAGATTGTGTATCTACTCTATTTAACCAATTACCAAACATATTCATAATATTGGTTGCAGGTGGAAGATCAAAAGTAAAATTGACAGTGCGCCAAAATTTTTTAGCTAAGGGACAATCAATAAACAGATGTTCAACGGTTTCCTATTCTCCACAGAAAACACATCAAATCGCAGACGTGACAACTAGGATGAAAACAGAGCGAAACCAGAACAAGACCATATTTGTTTTCATGTTTTTTCTTTGACAACGGAAACGAATATGCTCTGCTATTTCTCGCGCTCATCATCTCTTGCTCAAATCAACATTCCCATAAGTAGGGATGAAACCGGAGCGAAACTCGAAGAAGTGAGAGGTGCCACATTTGTTTTCATATATTTCTTGGGAAAACGAAAACGAATACAGAAACCTAGAAATAAATACAGAAACACATATTGCCAAAACCTGATGCGCACATAATGTGGTGCGAACATACAGCGAAAAGCACATTTTTTTCGAAACCAAGAGATTGCTTGAATCATGAAGAAAATATCAACGAGCAGAACAAAACCTTATCTCTACCCCTTGTGCGACCGCTCGATATTACCGAGGAATAGCGGAAGGGTTTAACACAATGGAAGCTTCCTCGAACTGACAAAGGGATTACGTGGCCGCCTATTTTTGGGATGACCGCTTTTACTGGGGTTGTTTGACCGGGTCGTGCAGATGAAACCCTGAAATGGAAATTCCGTATTAGGCGGAAACGGAACCGTTTCCGTGTCTATCCAGCCAAAAGACGTTGTTCCGTTTCTATTTCAGTTTCGGTCAAAGGAATTCCGCATTATCGCTTTTGTTTCACAAAATTTCATTTCCTTTTCTTTTTTAATATTCTCGTTCCATTTCACTTTTTTTTCCAACTCTTGTAGTATAAGGCTCCTCATGTAGTCATCACAATTTCATTTTAAATAAATGCAGCCGTGACAAGATCGAAGCAGGAGCGCGTGGGCGCAACATAAATTGTTTAATCACGAGGTTGTACGAGAAGCATTCCCACATGAACGAACGAACGATCCAATTAACCCCGGGGAATTGATTTGATTAAGCGCATGCAAGTGGATCCGATGACGACGACCTCTACGTCCTGGTCCGCCTCGGAACACATGATTGGGTACACGCATGCACGGAAACGGTTTTGATTCGTGCGCGCCGGAGGAAAACAGCCGCCGATAGATCGAGGCCCCATGCTTCTTGCTCCATTTTGGATACTACACATTTGTCATGGATGATCAAAATGAGCCAGCAATAAGAATCAAGATCAATGCAAGAGCTGTTCAAGTCTGAATAAACCATGATGATTTAGGGGGCCGAACGACCAATAGTACATTTACAAGATGTATACAACTCAGCCCGATCAACACACAATCAGATTAATCAATCAGCTCGGTCACCACCGGTATGTCTCCAAATTCCAGTTCATCCCCCCTAATCACCACTAACCTGTATCATGCCAATCAGAGAGCTAATCCAATGTACAGACTAGAGAGAACTCACTACCATGATATGATACCACACCCTAGCTAAGATTAATCACCCACTCACAGGCCATCGTTATTAGCCTTGCACGCATCAACAAACACACACGACCGGATTAACCTGCCTAAACAACCAACGCAATCCTGAATTGGAGGTTAACGAAGAAGCAACTAATTAGCCCAAGAGCTAGCTAGCTAGCTAGCACCAACCAAACCATGAAACTATCTGCAGCTACCAGGAGGAAACGAAGAAGCTCCGTCGAAAGGAAGACGGATGGATTCGTTAGTACTTCCACATGTTGGTGTAGTCCATGAGCGGGTCGGAGGAGAGGTCGTCCAGGTCCAGGAACGACGGCTGCCTCGTCGGCGGCATCAGGGATGGCATCTCCGCCTCGGCAGCGCCGAGGAGCGGGCCAAGGAGCGCAGACGACGACGGCGCCTGAGGCCGGCAGTGCCTCCTGATCGCGTCCTGCTGGCTCCCCTCGCCCTGGTGGTACTGCGAGTACCCGGCGCGGACGCCGCTAGGGATGCCGGTCGGCGCTGCCGGCATGGAGAAGTAGTAGGGGCCCTGCGTCTGCTGGGGCTGCGGCTGCGGCGGGGCCGGCTGCTCGGTCTTGACCTCGTGGTAGAAGCCCATGTCCGGCTCCGCCGGCGCGGCAGCGCCGGAGGTGGAGGACGAGGCGCCGGCGAAGTCGTCCTCCACGGCGCCGTAGGGCGAGTCCACGAGCGCCGGCAGGTCGGCGTTGGCAAGTAAGTCGTCGAGGAAGGCGAAGGAGTCGGTGCGCTCCAGCAGGCCGCCCGCCGCCGCGTGCGGCGGCTGCGGCGCATTCTTCGCCGCCAAGTCTTTGTTGAACACCCGGCACACGGCCCATTCGTCCTGCACGCAACACGTTGAAAACAACATGAGAAAAGCTAGAAACAAAATCCGGAGCGCGACATGTGAGCGGCGCGCGTGGTCCAGCACCAGCTAGCGCGCGAATCGATCGACACGAAGACGGGGACGGGGAACTAGTAGATGAAGGATGAAAAAAATCGAATCTTTTTCTTGCCGGTCGGGCGCGCGTTACCTTGGCGGAGCGGGGGAGGTGGGCGGGGAGCCTGCCGTCGAGGCGGTACTCGTGCATGACCCACGGCGTCTTGGTGCCGTGCGGGGCGCGGCCCATGTAGAAGACGAGCGTCTTCTTCATGCCAACGAGGACGGCGGCGCGGCCCTTGCCGCGGAGGATCTCCTTGTCCTTGCCGGTGGCCTTCCAGTAGCCGCTCTCGGTGGCGCGGTTGGTGCGCATACCAGTGGGGTACTTGCGGTCCTTGTGCACGAAGAAGAACCACTCCTTCTCCCCCATCTTGGCCTTGCCTGCACGTACACAGATCGATCAAACGGGTTAGCAATCAGATCGAACCACGGCATACATGGCGAATCAATCAACTAGTAGTAGTACACGGTTGCTTACTTGGGAGATCCCATGGCTCGCACTTGTTGAGATCCACGTCGGCCATGACGAGGCAGGAGAAGGTCTTATCGAGCACCTTGGGCGTGAGGTAGCTGGTGACCACCTCCTCGTCGGTGGGGTGGAACCTGAACCCCGGAGGCAGCTCCAGCCGCGGCTCCTCCACCCCGAGGTCCATCACCGCCGTCACGTCCGACATCGTCGCAGGGTTTGAAGCTCAGGAAGGAAGGAAGGAAGGAGAGGTGTGTGTCTCTCTGTGAATGAACCGAGCTACAGAGAGAGAGATGGATGAATGGATCGAGCTGAGAGCGGGTTTAGAAGAAGAAGGAATCGGAGGGGACGGGCGAGGCCCTTATATAAGACTTCTGTGAGTGCCGTGCGGGGGAAGGCAACTTGCCCGAGAAGATCCCCGCTAATTACTCTCACTTATTTACGGCGCTCCTCCTACAGCTACTGCTAATTATTCAGTGTAATATTTTGGCGCCAGTAATTAATGCTACTGATACTGGATAAACATGTCCTAATTAGTACCTGCTAATCATGAATTGATGATACACTTACCTAATCACTCTGTAGTGATTAGTCTAATCTGATCCTTCCTCTTTTTCCACTACACCCTGGCTTCTCATTGGTTACAGCCATGTACATTGAACCTTCGAGGTTGAAGAGCTAATTTGGTTTCAGGAAAAAGAAATGTGGCCAGCAGTTCTACACGGTTCAGTTAGAGCAAAACAGCATTTTTTTAACGAGTTTGCTTCGATTTCTCCATCATTTGTTTTTTCAAACGGAATCTGTAGAGAAAAATTCAACGACCGATCTTGCTAACTAGTTCGGTGGTTAGAACAACACGGATCGGGCCGGTACTACGCACTAGCAGACGTCAATTCAGCTGCTGTTTTTGTGTGTGACCAAGAACCGCCGATGATTCGTCACGGAATTCGCCTTGTACAGTGGCCTTGAAAGATACCAGTAACAACGAACCTTAACGTCTAGCTAATTTGTTGCGAGGCCGTCCAAGTGCAGCCACACGAAAATACGAAAACCCGGGAAATTTCGGAGGGAAATTTTAATCAACTATTGCGTTGTCAGCTGGAGAGGAATCGATCGGACAGTAAATCCCTACAGCTACAGGATCCTGTTCTCACCAAGCCACTTTGTCATATCGCTGACACGTACTACTGCCCAACAACGCAGGAAACGGCAAGCAGAATGCACTATTTTTATGCAGTGCTTAATCAGGCCTAGCTGTTAAATTCCCGGATGCATCGACCGGACAAATATGTAATGGAGACGGTTAGACAAGACATTTGCTGGTAAAATCCAAATGTCTGAAAATACTGAACACTGCCGTACCAATTGCATTGTGCTGAGGGAACATGCATTCCGAATTTGATATACCGACCGGATACTTATAGAATATACTCACGGGTAAAATCCAAATGTGCACTTATTTCTTAAGGCACAAGTCGAAGTGTGTGACAATACACAACACTATCATACAAATTGCATCGTGCTCTTGAATTTGCATTGAGAATTTGAGATACCGACCGGATACTTAACCACCAAGTAATCCTAGTTAGTTATACTTTTTGTTCCTATATGCCATACTAGGAGTGGCACATAGGCTCGACCCTCATGTTGCTCTCTTTGGCACGACCTTGAGGGCGTAATTTAATTTTCCGCACCGCTCCACTTGGCATTTGCCACGGTAGCGGTGGGCCCTTGCTGGCAAAGGTGAAAGTGTAGTCTAAACAGACAACGTTTTCGCCGTTTGGATGGCGTGGTGAATCTGTGTAGCTGTAACTATGACAACATCTGTCGGTGGCCATATGTACAACACCCCCTTTCTTCGAACGGCAGGGTAAAATGAGGTGAATAGTGACGGAAGTTCTCAACCTACTTCCGGCATTTCTTCTTGCGGCTTGGGTACCTAACTCCTTAACCCGTTGTTATCTTGAAAACAAGACGCCTTAAGCCGATAGTAAGCTTGCTGATCATGATGGATATGACAACAAGTTTTTATTTCAAAATGGGGCTGGCCTCTTCATCCATCGATGCACACACTCATTTATTGTATTACTCATGAGTTCAACAGTTTGCAACTCATGGGTCGCACAAGGTGCTCATAAAAATCAGCCAACAAAATAACCAAAATACAATGCTGCGATAGCAAAAGTGCAACGCCACAACATAAGGGCTCCAGTTTTAAACAGAAGGCTCTTGTTTGTCTTGCCTTTGGTTACTTCTATACATGTACAACATGATTAAAAAAATTGATTAGATTTGGCTGGGGTGCGCCTACCTAGGCAGCAGTGCAACGCACTAGGCGACACTCAAGGGCCCAAGTGGCAGGCCACTGTGGTGGACCCTTCACCACAAAAAGTAAATTTAATATCTTTGTGGGCACATGGCTCACAGATCAGATATTAAACTGATAAGAACAGATACTACACTTGATCTTAGCCAAAAGGCCGAGAAAGGTATGAATTGCAGCTCCGGCCTCCCCCTCCATCTTATAGTGCAACCACGCCACATCTCATCTCTCGCTTGGCGAGGTGGTACTAAACACGAGACATTGGAACGGTAGACTGACCAGGCGTGACCAATCACTTTACCTTGGGCCGCCCAGGTTAGAATCCAAAAGAGGGCCTTTCTCTCCTTCAGAATAAATTGGGCCTCCGTTCCCTCCGAAGACAAGAATGATACAGCTCACGCAATTGAGCTGGTTCCCGGTGACAGCGAGGCGTGTCTTCTTTTTAGCAGCCTAATTGATGCAAAAAGTTCTGGCAAAAATTGATTGGAGCGTGTAAAAACTGAAATGGGATTAGATGACTAGAGGATATAGGCATTTCATCATCATTTATCCATGTTGAATTCTTCCAAAAAGCCGCCCAAAACTCTGGTTGTAAATAGCCTCCGGAATCCATAGGCATTCATTGCGTCTCCGGGAGCAAGTAAGACCATTCTCGGAGCCAATGACTAGCCACACAGTTAATCTGTAAAAAAAATGAGAAGTTCCAATTCTATTAATGACCATATCATTTCTACGGTTCCAAAGAGCCCAAACTAAGTCACACATGCCTACACGAATGCGGGCTTTAGTTTGCTTCTCAGCTTCATTGAGCCAATTTTAGAACATATTGGTTACATTGGTTGGTGGAGGGATATCGAAAGTCAAGTGCACAACTCTCCAAATAAGTCAAGCGGAGGGACAAGTGAAAAAGAGAAGGTTCGTGTACTCCTCGGAGTCACAAAAGGCACATTTTAAAAACAATTTTAATTATTCTTTGCAACATTATATTTCATACGGGTCATTTTATATGCATGAATCCCATGAAGATCTTAATCTTGAGTGTTACTTTTAATTTCCAAATGTATTTCTTAATAAGACTGTATGAACATTCACCACTTCCAAATACATAGATTTTACCGTGAAGGTATCTAACATGGCAAGCATCAAAACAAATCTACCATCCTCATATGTTAAGTTCATCCTCATCAACCATCTTACCAACAGTAACCACATACCATATTTATTTCTGATTATGGATCTTCAAAACTCGATATTAAGAGTAACACCTGAAAGAACATCAACAACTAAGGCATTTGTTCATCCTGGAATATTGCAAAGTGTTGGATATAGTACGGCAAGTGGAAGATCAACTATTAACGTGTCCTCCCAAAAAGCGAGTTGTATGCATGTTTCCTACTTGGAAAGAACCAGGACTAAAAGGTCATCTTTAGCTCCCAATAATCCTTTCCGAAATTGCGAATAGATGGGTTTAGAGGTCACTTATGACAACGTTTTATTACGAAGATATTTGTTGTGCAAAATCTCTTGCCACGTAACTTCTTAATTTAAAAGCTTGAACAACCACTTGCTTAGCAAACATTTACATTTTACATCTAAAACCTCGACACCTAGATCCATTTGTTCTTTAGGTTCACATATGATTTTCCATTTTGTTAGTCTGTATTTTATTTTATACTCATTGTTTGCTTTAGAATATAGAAATCTATTCTTTTATTTACCCCTTTAAATATCTCTAGAGAAGATAACATGAACATCGGTAAGATACACAGAGTCTCTGTGTGAAGACCCATTATCTTTCCTCACTTGCTTGATCTAGAAATATCAGCATGCTCACCTCTTGTCCTTATGGAAAGTGTTGGCTCGAAGTTCGGCTTTAGGGATGAAAGCCCCAAGTTTGACCTTGGGCTAGACACGTCAATATTGTTGCTCATGCAACAATTGCTTCTTAAATGATTTTTTAGGAGTATCACTCCTTTATTATTCACTCAATTTGCACCGGTGGATTATCATCTGTGGTCATAAGGTGTACGGTAAATAGTGCAAGATGATTTCGTTGGCATCAATGTTTCGCTTTGCTCCGCATTCTCGAATATCAGCAGATGCAAATGCCCAAGGTTGTCTTCATTTCCAAGAAAAGATTGATGCCCATACTAAGAAAGGACCCTAATATTACTCAACTGCTTACATCATGGCCCAATGGAAATGCGAAATGTGGCAGCAAGAAAATCGTGCAAAACTAAACCACATTTCGACCATCCGTTTGCTTGATTCGATGGAGCATGTTGCGGCGTGCGGCGAAAAAGGAATTATCATGATTCGCGAGATAAAAATAACTCCCATAATAAAATGATAGTGGATCAAAATAATCATCAAGGCTTCCATCTATGCTAAAAATGACACATACCGTATAACATTTCAGATATTAGTTAAATCATAAATCAGATTGTTAAAAGATGTTTAGTTTTGGATCAGCCACGGATACATTTCATTATGTTTTTAACATATTCCATTATCTTTTTAACACATTTCGTTATGTATCCAAAGACTAAATATTCTATACATTAAATGCTCTTGGTATTAACATTGTTATCTAATAACGGCGGTTAATTTGTGATGGGATTATGCGCTATGGGAAAATTCATATAGGACGAAGGGATATTATTATGCCACACGTTTGCTAATGCAGGATGCATGGTTTACTAGTCCTAGTAAGAACCTACCTAAGTTTTAGTATTGTAATGAAAAATGGATAACTCATTAAACAAACAATGGCACGAGTAAACGAGCTATAGTTGAAGCGGGCAATGCCCTTGGTACTACCAAATTTGAAGTGTAGACAAATAAGAAAACCAAGAAATTTTGTAGTGAAGTTAACTAAATAAAGCTCGAAAGAAAACTATAATCCTCATATGTTAAGTTGATCCTCATCAACCGTCTTACTAGCAACAACAAAGTATCATATTTATTTCCATTTAGGGCTCTTGTAAACTCAATATTAAGAGTAACCCCAGGAAGAAACACAAAAACTAAAACATTTTTTCATCGTACAATATTGTGAAGTGTTGGATATTGTGCGTCCATAAAAAGTCACCTAGCCACGTTTACTTCCAAAATAAAGTTGTATGCATGTTTCCTACTACCGCGACTAAAACATTCATCTTTGATTCCCATTAATCCTTCCCAAAATTTCCAATCGATGGATTTAGCGGTCACTTATGATAAAGCTTTATTACGAAGATCTTTATTGTGCAATAGCTCTGGCCACACATATTTTACATTTAAAAGCTCGAACATCCACTTGCTAAGGAAACATTTGCTTTTAATATCTACAGCCTTGACACCTAGACCCGCTTGGTCTTTATGTCGACATACGATGTTCCATTTTGTTAGCCTCTATTTTGTTTTATGCTCATCTCTTTGCTAGAAAAACGAGACATGTAGAAATCTAGTATTTTCTCCCCACTTTTAGATATCTCTAAAACAGATAACATGAACATCGGTAAGCTACATATGGACTCTATGTGATGCCCATTATCTTTCCTCCCTAGCTTGATCTGGAATTGTCAGCATGATCGGGTCCTTTCCTTACTGAAAGTGTTTGCTCAACTTCAGAGATGAAAACCGCAAGTTTAACCTCCGGCTAGACTCGTTAGCATGGTTGATCATGCAAGAATTCCTCCTTAAATGATTTTTCTTTGAGAATCAGTCCTTTAATATTTAATCACGTCTAATTCACCGGTGGGTCATAGGGTGTTTGGTAGGTTTGATGAGATATACATAATTTCCAACGCATAGACTTATTTTTGAAGATAATTTTTTTGGCATCAATGTGTCCGAACATCAAAAGATGCAGTGGCCCGAGGTTGACCTCCTTTTTCAACAAAAGTTTTATGCAAAAAAAAGAATGGATTTTACAACGGTGGAGTTTAGAACGCGACCCAATGGAAATGCGACATGTGGCAGCAGGAAAACAATGCAAATCTAAAGCTGCCATCTGTTCATCCGTTTCCCCTATCCGACAGCGCATGTTACATCGCGCGGGGAAACGAGAATTCTCATGATTCGCGAGATTAAAAGTTCCCATAAGAAAATGATAATGGTGCAAAATAATCATCAAGGCTTCCATCTAGGATAAAAAAATACATATATCGTGTAACATTATGAGATTAGTCATGTCCTGGATCAGATTGTTCAAAAATGTTTAGTCGTGGATCAGCCATAGATACATTTAAATATGTTATAAACATATTTATTATGTATGCAAAGACTAAAAATTAGTTACATTAAATGCACAACATTGTTTTCTGACTAATAAACCATAACTAATTTATGATGGAAGTGTGTAATACGGAAAATCCAGGTAGGATGCTAGGAAATTCTCGTGTTACGCGTCAGCAAATGCAGCATGCATGCCTTTGTGGTTCAGCTAGAACCTACCTAAGGTTTTTGTTTTGTAATGGAAAATGGGTAATTCATTAAACAAACAATGTCGTGAGTAAACCAATAAATTTTGGAGTGAAATTACCTGAATAAGGCTCGAAAAAAATATATCATCCTCATATGTGAAGTTGATCCTCATCAACATTTTTTCTAGTAGCAACCAAGTATCATATTCATTTCCGGTTAGGACTCTTCTAAACTTGATAGTAAGCGTAAACCCTAAAAGAACAACAATGACAACAACATTTTTTTCATCCTACAATATTGTAAAGTGTTGGATACTGTGCGGTCACGAAAGTCACATAGCCACGATGTATGCCCGTTCCCTACTTGAACAAACCGCGACTAAAAAATACATCTTCGACTAAAATATATCCTTTCAAAATAATCCAATTAGTGGATTTAGCCGTCTTATGACAACATTTTATTATGAAGATCTTTATTGTCCAATAGCTCTTTGCACACGTCTTTTTCATTTAAAACCTTGAACATCCACTTGTTAAGCAAACATTTACTTTTTATATCTATGACCACCACACCTAGCCGCCGTGTACGCACAAAACAAAGTTGTACGCATGTATTCTACTTGAACACACCGTGACTAAAAAAATCAACTTTGACACCCATTAACCATTTCCAAAATTTCCAATCAGTGGATTTAGTTGTCACTTATGATAAAGCTTTATTACAAAGATCTTTATGGTGCAATATTTCTTGCCACACTTATTTTTCATGTAAAAGCTCGAACGCCCACTTGCTAAGGAAACATTTTCTTTCTATATCCACAACCTCGACACCTAGACCCGCTTGGTATTTATGTCGACCTACTATGTTCCATTTTGTTAGTTTCTTATTTGTTTTATGCTCAGCGATTTGCCAGAAAAATGAGATAGGTAGAAATCTAGTATTTTTCTTCCCCTCTTTAGATATCTCTAAAAAAAGATAACATGAACATTGGTAAGCTATACAGGGACTCTATGTGAAGACCCATTATCTTTCCTCACTAGATTGATCTGGCAATGTCAGCATGATCGGGTCCTTTTCTTGTTCAAAGTGTTTGCTCGACTTCAGAGATTAAAAGCCCAAGTTTAACCTCCGGCAAACCGTTGACATAGTTGCTATTGCAAGAATTCCTTCTTAAATGTTTTGTCTTCGACTATCGCTCCTTTATTTTTCACTCACATCTAATTCATCGGTGGGTCATAGGGTGTTTGCTAGGTTTGATGATATACTCATAATTTGCACTGCATCGACATATTTTTGCAAGATGATTTTTTTCGCATCAATGTTTGCAAACATCAAAAGATGCAAAGGCCTAAGGTTTACCTTGTTTTCCGAGAAAAGTTTGATGCCCAAAACAAGAACGGACCCTAATATAGCAGGGTAGTTTACAACATGACCCAATGGAAATGCGACATGTGGCAGCAGAAAAACATTGCAAATCTATACTTGCCACCCCGTATGTCCGTTTGCCCGATCTAACTGCGCATGTTGCGTCGCACGGGGAAATGAGAATTCTCATGATTAACGAGATTAAAAAATCCTATAAGAAAATGATGGTGGTGCAAAATAATCATCAAGGCTTCCATCTAGGCTAAACTGACATATGTTATAACATTTGCAAGATTAGTCATGTTTTGGATCAGATTGTTCAAAATTGTTTAGTCGTGGATTAGCGAGAGATACATTTAATTATGTTTTAAAAATATTTCATTATGTGGGCAAAGACTAAATTTTCATCACACTAAATGCACTTGGTATCAAAATTGTTTTCTGATAATTAATATACCGTAATTAATTTATGATGGGAGTGTGCGCTATGGAAAATCTAGATAGGACGCCAGGAAATTCTTGTGTTACGCGTTGGATAATGCAACATGCATGCCTTTGTGGTTCAGCAGAAAGCCTGGAACCTAACTAAGATTTTTGTATTGTAATGAAAAATGGGTAATACACTAAACAAACAATGTCATGAGTAAACGAGCTATAGTTGCAGGCAATGCCCTTTGGAGTATGTAAATTTCAAGTCTAGCCAAATAAGAAAACCAGTAGAGTTTGGAGTGTAATTAACTAAATGAGGCTCGAAACAAATATATCATCCTCATCTGTTAAGTTGATCATCATCAACCATCTTACTAGCAGCAACCAAGTATCATATTTTTTCAGTTAGGGCTCTTCTAAACTATATATTAGATTAACATGGAAAGAACAACAATGACAAAAAAATCGTTGTACAGTATTTTGACGTGTTGGATACTGTGCGGTCAGCGAAAGTCACATAGCCACGTTGTATGCCTGTTTTGTACTTGAACAAACCACGACTAAAAAAATCATCTTTGACACCCATAATCCTATCCAAAAATTTCAATTGGTGGATTTAGTAGTCACTTATGACAATATTTTATTACGAAGATCTTTATTGTGAAATAGCTCTTGCCACATACCTTTTTTATTTAAAACCTTTAACATCCACTTGTTGAGCAAATATTTAATTTTTATATCTAGGACCAGACCACCTAGACCTCCTTGATCTTCAGGTCGACAGATGACATTCCATTTCGTTGGCCTTTATTTTTTTATGCTCACCGCTTTGCCAAAAAAAATGAGACCAGTAGAAATCTAGTCTTTTCTTTACCCCTTTAGGTATCTCTAGAGAAGATAACATGAACAACGGTAAGATACACAAGGACTCCAATTAATTCTTTCCAAAACTTCCAATCGTTTGATTTAGCGGTCACTTATGACAACATTTTACTACGGAGATCTTGCCACACATCTTTCTCATTTAGAAGCTCCAACAATCACTTATGGTCATGGGGTGTTCGGTAGTTTGACGATATATGCATAATTTGGACCACACCGACTTTTTTTTGCAGGATGATTTGTTTGGCATGATTGTTTCTCTTTGCTCTGCATTCTCGAATATCGATATATGCAGATGGCCGAGGTTGTCCTCGTTTTCCAAGAAAAGTTTGATGCCCCAACTAAGAAAGAACCATAATATTATGCAGCGGTTTAGAGCGCGACTAGACGTGGCAGCAGGAAAACAGTGCCAAACTAAAGCTAGCACCCCGTCCGTCCATTTGCTCAATCCGGCATCACATTTTGAGTCACGCCGGGACACGGGAATTCTCATGTCGGCAGCTAAAAAGTCCGATAAAAAGATCCATCGATTTCTTTTATATCAAGTATTGGCACGTTAGAGGTGCAAAATAATCATCGATGCTTCTATGTATGCTAAAGAAAGTCATATACCGTATAATATGTCTGAGATTAGTCAATTCCTGGATCAGATTGTCAAAAATGTTTAGTCTTGGATCAGCCAGGGTTAAATTTGCATCATGTTTTGAACACATTCATTATGTATGCAAAGACAAAATCTTCAGTACATTAAATGCACTTGGTATTAACATTATTATCTGATAATTAATGAACTACGATTAATATTGTGATGGAGTGTGCGCTACGGAAAATCCAGCCATGACTCCGGGAAATTCTTATGTCACGCGTTGGCTAATGCAGCATGCATGCCTTGCTGGTTCCAGCTAGAACATACCTAAGGTTTTACTATTGTAATGGAAAAAATGCGTGGAATTGACTAAACAAACTATGTCATGAGTAAACAAGGCTACAGTTGCAGCAGGCAATGCCCTTGACACTATCAAATATCAAGTCTAGCCAAATAAGAAAACCAAGAAAATTCGGGGCGAAATTAACTAAATAAGCTTGCCCCTGTCAGCTGGTGAGGAATCAATAGCAAATCCAAAGTGTCAACAAGATGCCTTTTGTCACCAAGCCCTTTTGTCATATCACTGGCAGGTACTACTACTGAACAAGCAGAAAACGGCAAGCGAAATGCACTATTTTTATACAGTGCTCAATCAGGCCTAGCTGTTAAATTCCCTGATTCATCGACAAGAACAAAACGGAGACGGTTAGAGATGACTTGCGGATAAAATCCAAATGTGCATATCTTTCTAGGCAAAAGAAACCAATGCTTATCATGGCGAAATACTTAGCCTATTGCACAGATTTGCATTGTGCTGTGAGAATATGCACCGAAATACCGACCGGATACTTAACCACCAAGTAGGACTAGGTCGGTGATCCAATTGGGAGAAGGATAGTCGGGCTGAATAATAAACAAGTCTGATGACTATGTTCAGTGGATGAATGTTTAACTCGGTGCATTATTGTGAGATTAGTCTGGTCTTGGATTACAGTAGCCGGGAAAGGATACAGCTCTCTCGCTATGCTTAGACTAAATCTTCTGGACATTAAATGTACACGGAATTAAAATTCTTATCTGATACTAGAATTAATGTGAGGTGCAGTGCGCGCTACGGAAAATCCAGCCATGACGCTGGGAAATTCTCATGTGACGCGTCGGCCAGTGCGTATGCATTGCCTTGCTGGGTCCGGTCAACTTACAGAGGTTTCTAGTTTTGCAACGGAATTGTTATCAAATGAATTCAACTGATTATGTCATGGGTATGGTTGCTAAAGGCTTCTGCAGGAACTTTCAGAAAGCAAGGGACGTTTTAAGTAGACATCTATGTACTGGCCGTTTTTGGTGGAGCTGGAATACTAATTCGTGTCTGTAATACACGCTAGATTTTGAGTAAGACCAGAAAAGGATTGTAATCTAATTTAGCATCGAAAAAAAATCTGTAGCTCATTGGCAGAGAAAACCCTGCTGCAATTTCCTGCTAGCACACAGCATCAGAAACCAGTGGTTTCCCAAACAATGTCGAAGAAGCTATACTGCATATCGTGATCAGCAATTCATGGTTACTACTAAATCTTGAAGACTAAACACTTCCATAACTGCACATAACTTCGTTGGTAGAAGCTGCAATATATCCGAGGACGGAATGGAATGGAATCTCGATCCAGAAATGTGGTGTGTTTGGTGGAGCTGTTCATTCATGGGTGAGAGAGTCCCTGTCGCCACACACAATGAGTTTCCGGAAGCAGACAAGTCTCCTCCTTATCATTCTGCGACAGCAACACTGCACCTTCCTCTCTGTGTCAAGGATCACGGATATGGATTGAAATGAAAGTTTCGTCGATCGGCGTTAAATTTTCCCACAACGTGGCATAAATAAACCCGGAAATACGAGAGGGAGATTCTGTGGAAATGTTTTACTCCAAAGCCGGCCATTTTAAAACGTGAGTGTTGTATGCCGTGGTCTGCCATGATCTAGGCCGGCCGGTCGATTTTTTGCTTGGTCTCCAAGGGCAGAAAACGGAGGCCGGGGAAATGCATGGCAGATGAAAACGCCTTGTCGCCTAAGCATCTGCAGAAATATATCTTCTTGCTTGATTCTTCTTCCCCTTTTCGCCAAGAAAAGGTATTTTCGCGAGCACGGGTATAGATAGTATAGTAGTGGTGCTATTTTGCGCGTGAAGGGTGCAATCCTGTTCTCTAGTGCCAGTATAGTATACACTACCATTGAAATGGTATCCGATAGAATACTTTTTTCAGATAGTGGAACCGGGAAAGTGTTTCCTCTTTTCTCGTTGGTTTATTTTGGGTGTAATAGCTTAGGTCATGGTGCGAAAGATTTTGGTCAGTTGAGGCAAGGCGAAAAGGCAACGGTCTCGGCTAGCTTTTCCGTTGCTTGGGCGGCTGGTGGGTCCACGTTACGTTTTGGGATATGGTGGACGGCGAGCTATAGCTAGCGCCACCGCCGGAAATTCGACCGGCCGGCCGGGGTCCAGTCCGATGCTGTTCCGCAGCCACGAGATTCCTTGGCACGCACAGCTCACTCCAGCCGTTGCAGCTGTCCCCGTGTGGCCGCCGTCGGTCCGGCCGTGATCGGCAATGAACCACGGTGCCTGTCGTCGTCGTCCGGCTGCGTAAACTGAACTACATTGCCGTCCTTGCCCTTTGGAATTGGAGAGAGGGTTTAATTAGCAACTGGGAGGCACCGGCCTAGCAAGCTAGCTAGCCACTGGCCCAATTGGGCAACTGGGTGTGCCCGTGCGTGTTGCTGAGCCTGCAGAGGCCGTTTCTGGAGACGGAAGCGTTGAAGAAATGGCAGGCTACGCTTAACTGCCAAACCTGCCCTCCGGCCTGCCTTCTAGACCCCCCTAGAACTTGGTTTTTCACCCTGTAATTTTTTTTTTAGATCAACCCCTGTATTATTTTAAAAAGGTGTCTCTAAAATGAAAACAATGCATAAGTATAGTCGTCATTCATCAAAGATGTTAACTTTTCACTCTGAAGAAAGTCCGAGTTCCTTTCCAAGTACAACCAAATGCTAGACCTTGGTTTTTCACCTAAAAAATCTGGATGGTACTCATGGAGCAACACAAAAAGATTGTGTTCCTCCTCTGCTACTACCCCTGCTTGCCGATGCCAGTCCTGCAAGTCCTCAAACACCGGACACATAGGAGCATATATGTCCAAAATAGACAGGAACAGCGCCCCGCCAGCCATAACAGTACAACGACATAATTTCGAAACCTCCAATCGCGATCACCATGCCTTTCTCCACTTCAGTCAATACAATGTAAATAAATACTTAGACATATACCATTGTACCGACAAGAACGCGACCTCGCCACCATCCCCATGGGAGGACCACCACCATCTCCTGGGGTGTTGCCCCGGCTCCCAACCTTTACCCCTAACGAAGGGCTCCGCGAGAGAGAAACCGCTACCATGAGGAAACTACCCTGCTGCCACTGTAGACCTAAGGGCTTTGACCGTCGGCACCCTCCATCGGCAGCATGGAGAATCTGAAGACGGCGACTCTGGGGTTTCCACCCGAGCCGCCCCCTGGACAGCGAAGTATGGGACTCCTTCAATGCGCACTAGTCCATATCTGCAGCTGTTACCGTGAGTGACCGAGCTATCTCATCATGTCACGCCCTCAAGGTAACAAAATGAATGATATTTCCTCTTGAGAAAATTATCTGTCGTATATAGTCCTGGCTCTTTCTGTCTGATCTTTTCTG
Organism: Lolium rigidum; assembly: GCF_022539505.1. Lineage (NCBI taxonomy): Eukaryota > Viridiplantae > Streptophyta > Magnoliopsida > Poales > Poaceae > Lolium > Lolium rigidum. The sequence continues at coordinate 293,786,437 of NC_061514.1, read as the reverse complement.
CATTTGCATTTTGTCAAAGTTGTGACTAGGGAGTACTAAGATAAAGCAGCCAGCTCTATCCATCTGACTATGCCGATCTTGACGTGTGCAGGTGCGCGCGTGGAGTCAAAGGTTTAGGTGACCTATACGTACGTGCACGGCGGGAGCAGGTGTGTAATCTCCTCCGAATCTAACGCCTCGTGACGGAAGGCTCGGCCTTTTTCCGACAGGCAACAAATTCAAGGAGACGAAGTGCTCCTCGCTCCATATATATTTAATCTCATCTCTTAGCTTGATCGTCCAAAGATAGAACCCGATAACTAGGTCGAAGAAGATGTTACCGGCGCCTCGTGCCGAATTGCTCAGATGCACGCCGGCAGTGCACGTCTACACCAATTATATAGACGGCAGCTCAATCAGTCATCCAGAGTTGCAGTTATTTATTGTATTCGACCGTCCTTGTTAGCAGGCGACCATGAACGTGGCCAGGGTAAATTGAACGCACGCGCGCGCTCTGTCGAAGGTGGTAATTTCCGGGCACCATCGTAACTTGCCGCCGAAAGCGTCCATGCGGCGCGGCGGTCTACCGATGTTCCGGCGCGGCGCCGCCGTACGGAGTAGCGAGCTCATGTGACCGTTTCACATGCCATGACCATGAGATGGATAAATTAGCTGCGAAAAGGACACGCGTGGGCAGGAAGAAACTAATAACAGATGGCATCTTTCTAGGGATCGATCGCGCCAGCCTAATTAACTCTTGGCGCATCATTCTTAATCAGAAGCGCCGCTTATATTGACGGCGGTCAATGATTTTTCAGGTTCAGCTGCTCTCCAACGCACTCTTGTAGAAGCATGCAAATACTAAAAACCCTTGCTTTACTGAAAAAGATAGATCCGTCCGGGTAAGGGTTAAGTATTGTAGAGCTCCAAGAATGCGGAAATGGTGAATGGAACCTGGGTACGCGCGCACCCGTTTACATAAAGTTCAAAATAATGCTATTTAAAAGTTTCAAAAAAATGTGATGTAAAATTTTACATGTAAATACTATGTTGATACTTACTCGTGTGTGTTTTCACGGAAAAATACCATTGTATATGACCTACACAAAAATGACAAAATGCAAATTCCTATTCCTGTGAATAGTACAAATTCCTGTTCACTATTCTCATTTGGACATTTTGTCATTTTTATGCAGGCCACACACAATAGTATTTTTTCGTGAAAACTTACACGAGTAAATATCAACATAATATGTACATGCAAAAATTTATTACACATTTAAAAAAAAAATTTAAATAACATTTTTTGAACTTTTCGTAAACGGGTGCGCGCGCACCCAGGTTCCAAACGTCCGGGTCGTCCAAGAATGCTTCTATGTTGAGTACAATGTTCAGGATCAAGGAGAGTGCCTTTGGTCGGAGACAACTTTCCTGTAGAGGACATTGGTGTAGCACCAGCCTTGCACTTAATCCTACCGACTCTGAAACAAATCAATAGCATATTTTCCCTGAGTAAGAGTAAAGCACTTTTGTTTTCTATACCTCAATATCTAAGAAGTGTAAGTCACCTACATCTTTAATAGCAAAGTCATCATTAAGATTACAAGTAAGGCAGAAATGACATGATCTTAGGAGTTGGTGATTATGATATCATCAACATAAGAACAAACATAGTGATACCCGACTTGTTGAAGAGAAACAAATAAGTATCAACTTTGATGATATGAAACCAAGAGCACTTAGTTTGAGGCTAACTCGAGAGAACCAAACCCGGAGTGCCTGTTTTAACCCATAGAGAGCCTTCCCCAACTTGCAAACAAACCGAGAGCATTGGAATTTTCAAATCCTAGGGATTGTTTCATGTAACCCTCCTCTTCCAACACTGTGTAGGAACGCGTTCTTAACATCTAGCTTCCGCAAGCGCTAGTCACGAGAAACAGAGATGGCTAGAACAACTCTTGCATGATGGCTCCCAAATACAGGAAATCAATTGTAGTACTTTTCAATAAGAAAGGTTGTCAAACCCACGAGGAGCTAAAGGTATTGGTGTTTTTTGATATATAGTTTGCAATAAAAATAAAGTGCAGAAAGTAAATAGCAAATAAGTAAATGCTCTCAATGAGAGAAAAGCTCAATCCTCTGTGCAGCAAGAGGACAAGCTCAAGTGTGTGTGCTTATATAAGACTAAAGTTCCCGACGACGGCATGGATTCACTAGCATCTGAGTTCTAAACAACATGGTAACTATTCTGTCAATAGAGGCGAACACTATCGTGGTGGTGTCCACCATCAGCAGCACCATCACGGAGGCGGCCTTGAATACCATCATGACAACCACCATCCCGGCGTCTAGAGTCAGCGACGTACACAATCACCTCCATAATCAGGGAGGCGTCCACCATTGCCACAATCGCATGGACGGGTCACGACGAGCAACGTTGTTTCAAAAGAGGAAGGCACCAATGTCTTGCCGGTTTCGAAGAGCATGGTGCGGAAACCGCTGTACAAGCCATCGATTTTGTTGAGGGGTTTCCCCATGAGCTCATAATCATCGATGCGCTTGCCAATGGTGACAAGCTCGGAGAAAAAGCTCTTCACATCTTGGCGAAGCATTTATCTGCAGAGAGGTGATTTTTCTTGAGATACATACATGGTGATGTACTACACCATACACGTGTATTGTATTGATGTACAAGTTTTGTTTTGTTTAAGACATGGATGATCAATTAATTTGCCTACTTACTTGGTACTTGGTAAAGAAAACATATTGGCTAACTAAATGGACTGTCCTTTTCTGCCCAAAAGATCAAGGTGAACTTGGCATCCACGATCTAGAGGTTAAAAATAGGACCTTGCTAGGAAAATGGATAGCCAGATTGTTAACTAAAGACGGAGTATTGCAACAAGTGTTACGGAAAAAGTATGTGGGCTAGAAAGCGGTTTTCTAGGTTATTTGAAAACCAGGAGATTCTTATTTTTGGACTGGTATTATGGCTACCAAAAAGCATTTTTTCCATACGGGTATTTCCCATTAGGAGTGGGTCTGAGACAAGGTTTTGGGAAGATAAATAGTTGGGAACAACCACTGTTCGCGAACAGTATCTGGATTTGTTCAATATTATTCGGCATAATGGCGATACCTTACAGAAGGTGGTGGATTTTCAGGCGGGATCTTATTGATCCTCGGTAGCTTCTGGAAATAAATTGCTACAAAGGTTATCTTCGGTCCAGTTGACACAAGGGGCCGATGTATTCCGCTGGGGACTTACCACAAATGGGGTATTCTAGGTAGATTCTATGTACAAAGCTTTAATGGAACCCATTCAACCGATTTTCAATAATAAATCCATTTGTAAGATGAAGATAATTTTGAAAACCAGGGTTTTCGCATGGTGCCTTCGAGATCGAGGTGTTATTTTTACCAAAGATAACATTGCAAAACGCAACTGGCATGGATATAGGAAATATGTTTTCCGTCACAAAGAGGAGACAATAAAACACTCTTTCTTGTAGTGTCGGTTCGCTAGGTCCATATGGTCAATCATTCAGATAGGTTCTACCTTATATCCTCCTTGCAGCATTGCAAATATTTTTGGCAATTGGTTAAACAGGGTGAACTCTAGGTTTAAAACTTTTATCAGAGTGGGAGCGATTGCCATTATATGGTCACTGTGGCTATGTACGAATGACAAGATTTTTAGCAATAAATATTCTTCTCTTATGCAGGTCATTTACCGGTGTATGGCTCTGCTCCGTTTATGGTCATCGCTTCAGCGACTGGAGGACCGAGACATATTTACGAATGTGTCTACACGGTTGGAGAAGGCGGCTAAGGAGTTAATTTTCCCAACATGGGTGGTTACATAATCTTCGGATTGCAGCTATCGATTAGCTATATGTCTTCGCTTTTGTTTATGCAACTTTTATTATGTTATGTAACGTTTATTGAATGGTTGTATGCATCTTAGTTATGCAGAGGCCGAGTGTAATGCTCAAACCTTTTAAGCAATAAAAGAACCTTTACCGGAAAAAAAAACTTAGTACTTAGAGCATCTCCAGGTCTCCCAAAGCGTCCCCCAAATGTTTTTGGGGCGCGCCGGACATTTTTTTTGGCCCCACTCGCGCCCCAAATCCTCCTTCCACCCGACGCGCCCAATACGGTGTCTGGCGCCCCGAGCCCGTCACTGCTCCACAGCGGACGCTTCGGACGCGCTGTACATAGCGAGGAGCGAGGCCGGGGAGTGGCGTACCTGACGCGTCATTGACACACGGACGACGCCCAATCGTTGCCTAGCTCGCGACGGAGTTATTATTGGAGCGCACCGACGGACCAGTTGCCGAGAAGGGAAACCGCCGCAGTGGCAACCGCGTCTATCGACGTACGAACCGCCGGAATGGAGCGCGAACTCCACGGAAGAGCAACCACATCCCTCTTTGATATATGCGACGCCATTCATCCCCGCGCAATAAGACCCCTACGTCTACGCATTCCGATCTCTAACCAACCGACGTCCTTCATGTCTCCTCTCCTCTCTGACCATGAGCAACATTTCTTTGCCATCGGACACAGATAGCGAGGGGAAGCCGCCGAGATGGCGCCATTGGTTGGATAGAATTGCCACACCCAGAAGCTCTAGTTCCCCGTCGACGGATGGCCAGGAGGAGGATTGGAAGGCCGACGACGGCCATGAGGAGGAGGGGAAGGCCGTCGCCAACAACGACTATGAGGAGGAGGAGAAGGCCATCGCTAACGTTGGCCATGAGGAGGAGGAGGAAGAGGAAAAGGATGGAGATGCTAGGTGGAGACGGCTGGAGGCGGAGGAGGCAGCTGAGGAGGCGGGAGCGGCAAAGAAGGACGCAAGGACCCGGGTGAAGGCGGAGGCGCAACCGGCGAGCACCAACGACGATGAATACAGCAAGGACTACTCGTCGGAGGGGGACACAAGCTCCTCCGACGCGTCGAACTCCACGACCTCTTCGGAAGAGGTGATGAGAAGGAAGCGCCTCCGTGAGGAGGACGAGGCGGGGCCATCGAAGAAGAAAGAGTTTAAAAATTAGTTTGAACATATTTTTTCGCAATTTTTATATTTTAATTTGTTTTAATATTGAAAATCTTGATTGTACCTATAAATTCTTTCTCTCAATTGAAATGAAAAAATAAGTTGTTTTAATGTTGGGAGGCGCGTTTGGGGGCGGCGTCTAGGCAGTGACGGCCCCAAACTCAGCACAAAGTGGAGTCATCCTAAACACTTGATTCGGCGTCGTTTGAGGATGTTTTAAGGCTGGAGATGCTCTTAGTAGTACTTACTATTAGTAGTACTTACTATGGGCCTTTTCCCTTTGATCCTCTTTGATTGTCATGTCAGAGGAGGGGAGGCATCTCTTTGAGTAGAAGAATGCCAGGATGATTCGATCGACACACGATTGACGAGTTAGCTAGCCACGATCAATCGATAGGGTGGGGGTGGGGGTGGGGCTAGCCAACTTTTATTCCTCTTTTTCATTTTCATCAGACGGAAGGAGCTCCCAAACTAAACACGTGTCAGCGAGACCCAATAATTAATCTGCACTTTTCTCTTTCTCCTCCACTGCTGGTAGATGTATACGTACGGAAAAACTGTCATCCATATGGCACGCTCGTCACGTTTCATGGCCGGACACAACAGTATTGCCGTATGTGGTGCTCCAGTTGATCATACTCCAAGTCCAAGGTTAGACGACTACTGCTACTGTACCTAGCCGCGGACCGGTACGTATGCGGTATGTCGGCTGCAGAAGATGTGACATTTCATTGGCACGCATGCATCGTGCATGCTGCTTGAAGCAATCAAAGAAAGGATCAGTTTTGGAGGCTACTGTGTGGGGTTTACCGTCCAGAGACCTAAAGGATCGATGGCAATCTGGCATTATTGCCGTACGAGATGTAGGTAAGTTAATTTGGATCGATTTTCAATGCAGATTTAGCGTCATCTCCGCTATGCATCCTAAGACTACTCATAGTAGGACTAACTTAGAGCATCTCCAGTCGCGTCCCTCAAAGAGATTTGGGGCGCGCCGGACAAAAAAAGCGTTTCAGCCGCGTCCCCCAAAGCCCTTTTTTGTCCGGCGCGCCCCTATACGGTGTCCGGCGCCCCGAGCCCGTCCCCGTCCCACAGGGGACGCACCGGGCACGCCGGACACAACGAAATGAGAGGCGAGGAGGCGCGGGGCCGACGCGTCGGCCGACACGGTTAATTTTAACCTAACCGTCGCCTACCTCGCGACGGAAGTTATTCGCGCGCAGCGGCATCTTTGCCTTAATGGCGACGGAGGGGCAGGCGAGACGTCTCGTCGGTGCTGCGCAGCCTCCACGCGTCGCCGGCGTTCGCACGCCACCGCCCGTTCCCGCGCGTTCTTCCCGCCTCTTCTCGGTTGTTCCCGCGCTTTCTTCCCGACGCCGGAGTCTATAAAAGGTCTCCCGGCTCATCAACGGTAGCCACCACACCCCGCCGGCAACAAACACATCCCTCGTCGCTCCACAGCCGTCTCCTCCATCACCAGTGGCAATGGCGAACCGCCCGGCGATGGCCACTTCCCTCCACCGCCGTCTCCTCCACTTCCCGGCCCGGCGGCGGCGTGCGGCACTAGAGGAGGCACTCGAGGAGGAGGCCCGCCGGCGGGCGGCGGATCTAGCGGCGTTCTCCGCCCCTCGCCTCCGCGGCCGAGGAGGCCGCGGCGGCAGCAGCGTGGCAGGAGCAGCAGTGCGACACCGTTGCGGCATTCGACGCCTCGACGGGGCAAGAGGCGCGACGCCGCCGGTACCGGGAGGAGATGGAGCAGCGATGGGCTGACGAGCGCCGGCGCCAGAGCGATGAGCGGCAGGCGCTGTTCCGTGAACGGCGTGAGTCGATCGAGCGCCGCCGGCGTGAGTCGATCGAGCTCCAGCAGCAGGTGACGGCGGAGGAGCGTCGGCAGCGGGAGGCGGCGCTGACGGCGCTATGGGGGAGGCGGGCGGAGCAGTTGGCGGCGGAGGCCGACGCGTTAGCGGCGGCGATGATGGAGGCGCCAACAGATGTGGAGGAGGAGGCGCCAATGGAGGAGGAGGAGGCCGAGACGGAGGAGACCGAGGTGGAGGACGACGAGTTCGACTGGTCCGACGACGACGGGCCGCACCCGGACGAGACGGCCGATCAGCAACGCGCCCTCGTCGAGTCCTTCGAGTCGGAGAAGAAGCTCCAGGACGACGCCCGTGCCCGCGAAGATGCGCATATTCGTCGCGCCATCGAGCTCTCCCTCCAGGCGGCGCAGCAGGGGACGGCGGAGGACGCGCGGCGGGAGCGGCACCGTCTGGCCACCTCCGCTCGCAAGGAGAGGAGGCGCGCGCAGGAGGAGCTGCGGCGTAGGGAGGCGACGACGGGGCGGGGCCGTCGAACGCGCCGTCGGGCGGTCAGTAGTCTAGGTTTAGATGAAATCTAGCCGTTTTCATTCAAACTTTGTAATATATAATCAAAATTGAATGAAAATCTTTATTTTCGTGCACAAATATTCATTTGGGGGCGGCGTTTGGGGGATGCGGCTGGGGAGCGACGTCCCCCAAACGCGGCACGAACAAAACACGTCCCCCAAACGCTCGATCCGGCGCGGTTTGGGGGACGCTTTGGGGGACATGGCTGGAGATGCTCTTAGACTAGTAAGGTATGTCATGTTACTACTCTAAGTTACTAGATTTGTAGTGGATAGTAACTTATATGTGGTGTCATGCATTGTGTCATTAGTGTGTGATGTTTTGGTAACATAGCTAGTTACCACTTTAATCTTTTTCTTCATTTATTGTCATGCCATGTCACCAAAATGCATTGAAATGTGTGATGTTACTAGCTAAGTTACTCCCACTATGAGTAGTCTAAGCCGGCCATCAATTTGGTCCACGCAGCCACGTTTTGTTTTGTTTTAGCATAATATCCCTATTCATCATAAATAGGACAATAAATTCATATCTCTCCGATATTTACGAAAATATCACTAAAGGATCACCACATTGGGGATAATTCATAAACAATGACACAACACAAAGAGATAAATATCGAGTGAGATCAACTCAATCATGATCGATCTTGGATGATATGTTGCCTCCAATCGAAAAGCGCTTCTCTGCGGGTTCATGGTGGTCAAATCGGCCGACATGATCAAGTTTTTCTAGGAGGATATCTTGAGCTCAACTTCTCGTTGTTATTTTGACCACAACCTCCTTTGCCCTAACTGATGCGTTGAGCTCCAATTCCTTTTCCTTGAGCTCCACCTCCATGGATCTTGATCGGGCATTTGCCTCATCAATCTTAAGCTTCTTCATGGTGGTGGAGGTCGCAGTTGGAATAAACGGTAGGGTCGCGAACGACCCCAAGCTCACTATCGGCGTAGATCGCGGGCCAACTATACCAACACGTCCAAGTTGGGCATGACGAGGACTTGATAGACGATGGTGGTGGTTGCTGGCGTGTAGTCAACACGTCCGTTGGGAACCCCAAGAGGAAGGTGTGATGCGCACAGCAGTAAGTTTTCCCTCAGTAAGAAACCAAGGTTATCGAACCAGTAGGAGCCAAGAAGCACGTGAAGGTTGTTGGTGGAGGAATGTAGTGCGGCGCAACACCAGTGAAACCGGCGCCAACGTGGAACCTGCACAACACAATCAAAGTACTTTGCCCCAACGTAACTGAGTGAGGTTGTCAATCTCACCGGCTTGCTGAAAACAAAGGATTAAACGTATCGAGTGGAAGATGGTGTTTGTTTGCAAAGAACAGTAAAAGCAGTAGAATGTATTCAGATGTAAAAGAATGGACCGGGGTCCACAGTTCACTAGTGGTGTCTCTCCAATAAGATAACTAGCATGCTGGGTAAACAAATTACAGGTGAGCAATTGACAAATAAAGATTCAATACATATCAACGATGATTACTATGTGATTTAATCAGGGCATTACGACAAAGTACATAGACCGCTATCCAGCATGCATCTATGCCTAAATAATCCACCTTCAGGTTATCATCCGAACCCCTTCCAGTATTAAGTTGCGAACAACAGATAATTTCATTAAGTATGGTGCGTAATGTAATCAACACAAATATCCTTAGACAAAGCATCAATGTTTTATCCCTAGTAGCAACAACACATCCACAACCTTAGAACTTTCTGTCACTGTCCCAGATTTAATGGAGGCATGAACCCACTATCGAGCATAATTACTCCCTCTTGGAGTTACAAGTATCAACTTGGCCAGAGCCTCTACTAGCAACGGAGAGCATGCAAGAACATAAACAATACATATATGATAGATTGATAATCAACTTAACATAGTATTCTCTATTCATCGGATCTCACCAAACACAATATGTAGCATTACAGATAGATGATCTTGATCATGTTAGGCGGCTCACAAGATCTATAACAATGAAAGCACAAGCGGAGAACACAACCATGTAGCTACTGCTATGGACCCATAGTCCAAGGATGAAATACTCACGCATCAATCCGGAGGCGGGCATGATGATGTAGAGCCCCTCCGATGATGATTCCCCGCTCCGGCAGGGTGCCGGAGGCGATCTCCTGAATCCCCCGAGATGGGATTCGCGGCGGCGGCCTCTCAGTAATGTTTTCCGTATCGTGGCTCTCGGTACAGGGGTTTCGCGACTGAGGCTTTAAGTAGGCGGAAGGGTAGGTCAAAGGGCGTCACGAGGTGGCGACACCACAGGGCCGCGCGGCCCAGGCCCAGGCCGCGCCGCCCTGGTGTTTGGCCACCTCGTGGCCCCACTTCGTCTCCTCTTCGGACTTCTGGAAGCTTCGTGCAAAAATAGGATCCTGGGCGTTGATTTCGTCCAATTCCGAGAATATTTCCTTACTAGGATTTCTGGAACCAAAAACAACAGAAAAACAGCAACTGGCACTTCGGCATCTTGTTAATAGGTTAGTGCCGGAAAATGTAAAATAATGTTGTAAAGTATGTGTAAAACACTCAAGTATTGTAATAAAAGTAGCATGGAACATAAGAAATTATAGATACGTTTGAGACGTATCAAGCATCCCCAAGCTTAGTTCCTACTCGTCCTCGAGTAAGTAAACGATAACACAAATAATTTCTGAAGTGACATGCTACCAACATAGTCTTGATCAACATTATTGTAAATCATATGAGATGAATGGAGTGATCTGAACAAAAGATTGCTAACAAAGATAATGACTAAACAAATGAATCATATAGCAAAACTTTTCATGAATAGTACTTTCAAGACAAGTATCAATAAGACTTGCATAAGAGATAACTCATAAGCAATAAATTCAAAGTAGAATGAATTGAAGCAACACAAAGGATGATTAAGTTTCAGCGATTGCTTTCAACTTGTAACATGTATATCTCATGGATATTTGTCAACATAGAGTAATATAACAGGTGCAATAAGTAAACATGTAAGAATCAATGCACACGAGTTAACACAAGTGTTTGCTTCTAAGATAGAAAGGAATGGGTAAACTGACTCAACAATAAAGTAAAAGATTGGCCCTTCGCAGAGGGAAGCATTGATTACTATTTTTGTGCTAGAGCTTTTTGTTTTGAAAACATAGAAACAATTTTGTCAACGGTAGTAATAATTCATATGTGGTATGCATAATACTTCCTACAAGTTGCATGTCTCATGCATAGAGTACCAATAGTGCTCGCACCTTGTCCTACTATCTCGGAAAACACGGATTCTCATCGCATAACATATGCTTCAACCAAGTGTCACAAAGGGGTATCTCTATGCCGCCTGTACAAAGGTCTAAGGAGAAAGCACGCATTGGATTTCTCGCTTTTGATTATTCTCAACTTAGACATCCATACCGGGACAACATAGACAACGAGATAATGGACTCCTCTTTTTCATGCTTAAGCATTCAACAATAGTTAATATTCTCATAAGAGATTGAGGTTGTATGTCCAAACTGAAACTTCCACCATGATACATGGCTTTAGTTAGCGGCCCAATGTTCTTCTCTAACATATGCATACTCAAACCATTTGATCATGAAATCCACTACTTCAGACAAGACGAACATGCATAGCATCTCACATGATATCCAACAAAGGTAAAGTTGATGGCGTCCCCAGAAAACATGGTTACCGCTCAACAAGCAACTTATAAGAATTAAGAGACATAACTACATATTTATCACCACAATAGTTTTTAAGCTATTTGTCCCATGAGCTATATATTGTAAAGGTAGAGGAATGAAATTTAAAGGTAGCACTCAAGTAATTTACTTTGGAATGGCAGGAAATACCACATAGTAGGTAGATATGGTGGACACAAATGGCATGGTGTTTGGATGCACGAGAAGCATTTCCTCTCAGTACAAGGTTTGGGCTAGCAAGGTTGTTTGAAGCAAACACAAGTATGAACAGGTACAGCAAAACTCACACAAGAACATATTGCAAGTATTATAAAGCTCTACACTGTCTTCCTTGTTGTTCAAACACTTTACCCGAAAATATCTAGACTTAGAGAGATCAATCATGCAAACCAAATTAAACAAGCTCTACAGTAGTTCTTCATTAATAGATTAAACTACATGATGCAAGAGCTTAAACATGATCTATGAGAGCTCAAACAATTGCCAAATTGTCAAACCATATGCATCATTTTCCAATTCCAACCATATAGCAATTTAACGAAGCAATAAGCTTTCGCCATGAACATTAAAGCACAATTAAGAACACAAGTGTTCCATATGAAAAAGCGGAGCGTAATATCTCCAATATAAGAATGGCGAGATCTAACTTTATTCAAACAAAAACAAAAACAAACCGACGCTCCAAGTAAAGAACATAAGGATGTGACGGAATAAAAATATAGTTTCACTAGAAGTGACCTTATAATGTTGTCGATGAAGAAGGGGATGCCTTGGGCATCCCCAAGCTTAGATGCTTGAGTCTTCTTAAAATATGCAGGGATGAACCACCGGGGCATCCCCAAGCTTAGACCTTTCACTCTTCTTGATCATAGTATATCATCCTCTTCTCTTGACCCTTGAAAACTTCCTTCACACAAACTTCAAGCAAACTCACGAGAGAGTTAGTGCATAACCACAAATTCATATATTCAGAGGTGACACAATCATTCTTAACACTTCTGGACATTGCACAAAGCTTATGAAAGTTAATGGAACAAAGAAACTCATTCAACATAGCAAAAGCGGCAATGCGAAATAAAAGACAGAATCTGTTAAAAACAGAACAGTCCGTAAAGATGCATCTGGACTGGGCACTTAACTTGCTCAAATGGAAAAACTCAAAACTAATGAAAGTTGCGTACATATCTGAGGATCACGCTCGTAATATTTCAGATTTTTTAGAATTTGTTACAGAGACTTATGCCTGAATTCCTGAGAGACAGCAATGCTGTTTCTGCGCAGCGATCCCAAATATAACATCAACTTTAGCATAGAAACTTTACTTGGCACAAAAACATGATAAGGAGAGGTTGCTAAGTAGTAAACAACTTCCAAGACTCAACAAAACAAAAATTGCTGTAGTAAAATAAACACATGGGTTATCTCCCAAGAAGTGCTTTTTTTTAACGCCTTTCAGCTAGGCGCAGAAAGTGCATATCAAGTAACATCAAGAGAAGAAGCATCAACATCATAGCTTGTTCTAATAATAGAATCAAAATGCAACTTCATTCTATTTCTAGGGAAGTGTTCCATACCTTTCTTAAGAGGAAATTGATATTTAATATTACCTTCCCTCATATCAATAACAGCACCAACGGTTCGAAGAAAAGGTCTTCCCAACACAATAGGACAAGATGCATTGCATTCGATATCCAAGACAACAAAATCAACGGGGACAAGGTTATTGTTAACCGTAATGCGCACATTATCAATCCTCCCCAAAGGTTTCTTTTTAACATTATCGGCAAGATTAACATCCAAATAACAATTCTTCAATGGTGGCAAGTCAAGCATATCATAAATCTTCTTAGGCATAACGAAATACTTGCACCAAGATCACATAAAGCATTACATTCAAAGTCATTGAATTTCATTTTAATGATGGGCTCCCAACCATCTTCTAACTTCCTAGGAATAGAAGCTTCAAGTCTTAATTTCTCTTCCCTAGCTTTAATGAGAGCATTTGTAATGTGTTTTGTAAAGGCTAAATTTATAGCACTAGCATTGGGACTTCTAGCAAGTTTTTGTAAGAACTTTATAACTTCAGTAATATGACAATCATCAAAGTCTAAACCATTATGTTCTACAGCAATGGAATCATTGTCACCAATATTTTGAAAAATTTCAGCAGTTTTATCACAAACAGCAGTTTCAGCAGTTTCAGGCAGTTTTGTACGCTTTGCACTAGGAGTAAAAACATTGCCAGCACCAATTATTTTACCATTAATAGTAGGAGGTGCAGCAACATGTGAAGAATCAACATTACTAGTGGTGGTAATAGTCCATACTTTAGCTACATTATTTTCTTTAGCAAGTTTTTCTTTTTTTCTCTATCCCACCTAGCATGCAATTCAGCCAACATTCTAATATTATCATTAATTCGAACTTGGATGGCGTTTGTTTTAGCAAACCTAGCATCTTCAACTTTCTCATGCATAACTTTCAATTTTAAAAGATCAACATCAAGAGCAAGACTATCAACCTTAGAAGCAAGAATATCAATTTTACTAAGCTTTTCTTCAACAGTTTTATTGAAAGCGAGTTTGTGTACTAATAAATTCTTTAAGCATCACTTCAAGACCAGAAGGTACACTCTTATTATTATTGTAAGAATTACCATAAGAATTACCATAACCATTACTATTAGAAGGATATGGCCTAAAGTTGTTGTTACCATAATTATTCCTATAAGCATTGTTGTTGAAATTATTGTTCTTAATGAAATTCACATCAACATTTTCTTCTTGAGCAACCAATGAAGCTAAAGGAACATTATTAGGATCAATATGAGATCTACCATTTGCAAGCATAGACATAATAGCATCAATCTTATCACCCAAAGAAGAGGTTTCTTCAATAGAATTTACCTTCTTACCTTGAGGAGTTCTTTCAGTGTGCCATTCAGAGTAATTGATCATCATATCATCAAGTAATTTAGTTGCGGCGCCCGTAGTGATGGACATAAAAGTACCTCCAAGCAACTGAATCCAATAGGTTCCTTGAGGAAAAATTCAATCCTGCATAAAAGGTTTGGATGATCATCCAAGTAGTCAGTCCATGGGTTGGGCAATTCTTTACCAAAGATTTCATTCTCTCCCATGCTTGAGCAACATGTTCATTATCAAATTGTTTAAAATTCATTATGCTACTTCTCAAAGATATAATCTTAGCATGAGGATAATATTTACTAATAAAAGCATCTTTGCATTTAGTCCATGAATCAATACTATTATTAGGCAAAGAAAGCAACCAATCTTTAGCTCTTCCTCTTAATGAGAAAGGAAAAAATTTCAGTTTTATAATATCACCATGTATATCCTTATATTTTTGCATTTCACAAAGTTCAACAAAATTATTAAGATGGGCAGCAGCATCATCAGTACTAACACCAGAAAATTGCTCTCTCATAAGAAGGTTCAGTAAAGCAGGTTTAATTTCATAGAATTATGCTGTAGTAACAGGTGGAGCAATAGGAGTACATATAAAATCATTATTATTTGTGCTAGTGAAATCACACAACTTAGTATTTTCAGGAGTACCCATTATAACAGTAATAAAGTAAACTAAGCAAATAAAGTAAAGACAAGTAACTAATTTTTTTGTGTTTTTGATATAGAGAACAAGATAGTAAATAAAGTAAAGCTAGCAACTAATTTTTTTGTGTTTTGTTTAAGTGCAGCAAACAAAGTAGTAAATAAAATAAAGCAAGACAAAAACAAAGGAAAGAGATTGGAAGTGGAGACTCCCCTTGCAGCGTGTCTTGATCTCCCCGGCAACGGCGCCAGAAAAGTCTTGCTGGCGTGTAGTCAACACGTCCGTTGGGAACCCCAAGAGGAAGGTGTGATGCGCACAGCAGTAAGTTTTCCCTCAGTAAAAAACCAAGGTTATCGAACCAGTAGGAGCCAAGAAGCACGTGAAGGTTGTTGGTGGAGGAATGTAGTGCGGCGCAACACCAGTGAAACCGGCGCCAACGTGGAACCTGCACAACACAATCAAAGTACTTTGCCCCAACGTAACAATGAGGTTGTCAATCTCACCGGCTTGCTGAAAACAAAGGATTAAACGTATCGGGTGGAAGATGGTGTTTGTTTGCAAAGAACAGTAAAAGCAGTAGAATGTATTCGGATGTAAAAGAATGGACTGGGGTCCACAGTTCACTAGTGGTGTCTCTCCAATAAGATAACTAGCATGCTGGGTGAACAAATTACAGGTGAGCAATTGACAAATAAAGATTCAATACATATCAACGATGATTACTATGTGATTTAATCAGGGCATTACGACAAAGTACATAGACCGCTATCCAGCATGCATCTATGCCTAAATAATCCACCTCCAGGTTATCATCCGAACCCCTTCCAGTATTAAGTTGCGAACAACAGATAATTGCATTAAGTATGGTGCGTAATGTAATCAACACAAATATCCTTAGACAAAGCATCAATGTTTTATCCCTAGTAGCAACAACACATCCACAACCTTAGAACTTTCTGTCACTGTCCCGGATTTAATGGAGGCATGAACCCACTATCGAGCATAATTACTCCCTCTTGGAGTTACAAGTATCAACTTGGCCATGAGCCTCTACTAGCAACGGAGAGCATGCAAGAACATAAACAACACATATATGATAGATTGATAATCAACTTAACATAGTATTCTCTATTCATCGGATCTCACCAAACACAACATGTAGCATTACAGATAGATGATCTTGATCATGTTAGGCAGCTCACAAGATCTATAACAATGAAAGCACAAGCGGAGAAGACAACCATCTAGCTACTGCTATGGACCCATTGTGCAAGGATGAATGATGTCTACGTTCCCCCTCCTTTCCTGTAGACAGTGTTGGGCCTCCAAGTGCAGAGGTTTGTAGAACAGCAGCAAGTTTTCCCTTAAGTGGATCACCCAAGGTTTATCGAACTCAGGGAGGAAGAGGTCAAAGATATCCCTCTCATGCAACCCCTGCAACCACAAAGCAAGAAGTCTCTTGTGTCCCCAACACACCTAATAGGTGCACTAGTTCGGCGAAGAGATAGTGAAATACAGTGTGGTATGAATATATATGAGCAGTAGCAATGGTGCCGAGAAAATAGCTTGTCGGCGTGTAGTTGATGGTGGTAGTATTGCGAGCAGTAGTAACAGAGTAAAACAAGTAAACAAGCAAGTAGTAACTCAGCGGTATTTAGGAACAAGGCCTAGGGATTACACTTTCACTAGTGGACACTCTCAACATTGATCACATAACGGAATAGATAAATGCATACTCTACACTTTTGTTGGATGATGAACACATTGCGTAGGATTACACGAACCCTCAATGCCGGAGTTAACAAGCTCCACAATAATGCTCATGTTTAAGTAACCTTAAGTGTAAGATAGATCAAAAGACTAAACCAAGTACTAGCATAGCATGCACACTGTCACCTTCATGCATATGTAGGAGGAATAGATCACATCAATATTATCATAGCAATAGTTAACTTCGCAATCTACAAGAGATCATGATCATAGCATAAACCAAGTACTAACACGGTGCACGCACTGTCACCTTTGCACACATGCAGGAGGAATAAAACTACTTTAATAACACATCACTAGAGTAGCACATAGATAAATTGTGATACAAGCACATTGCAATCATCAAGAGATATAAATAAGCACTTCACTACGCTCTTCAACAGTGAATAAGTACTTCGTGAAATATAGCCTAAGAGACCCACACGGTGCACACACTGTCACCTTTACACACGTGGGACAAGGAGTCTCCAGGAGATCACATAAGTAAAACCCACTTGACTAGCATAATGACATCTAGATTACAAGCATCATCATATGAATCTCAATCATGTAAGGCAGCTCATGAGATTATTGTATTGAAGTACATAGGAGAGAGATTAACCACATAGCTACCGGTACAGCCCCGAGCCTCGATGGAGAACTACTCCCTCCTCATGGGAGCAGCAGCGGTGATGAAGATGGCGGTGGAGATGGCAGCGGTGTCGATGGAGAAGCCTTCCGGGGGCACTTCCCCGCTCCGGCAGGTGCCGGAACAGAGACTCCTGTCCCCCAGATCTTGGCTTCGCGATGGCGGCGGCTCTGGAACTTTTCTCGTATCGTGGCTTCTCTCTGTAAGGGTTTTCGATGCGGGGGCTTTAAATAGGCGAAGAGGCGGCGCGGGAGGGTCAACGAGGCGGCCACACCATAGGGTGGCGCGGGCCCGGCCTCGGCCGCGCCACCATGTCATCCGGGGCCCACAGGGCCCCCTCCGGCGGCTCTCGGGTGTTCTGGATGCTTCCGGGCAAAATAGGAACCCGGGCGGTGATTTCGTCCAATTCCGAGAATATTTCGTTACTAGGATTTCTGAAACCAAAAACAGCGAGAAAACGGGAACCGGCACTTCGGCATCTTGTTAATAGGTTAGTTCCAGAAAACGCACGAATATGACATAAAGTGTGCATAAAACATGTAGGTATCATCAATAAAGTAGCATGGAACATAAGAAATTATCGATACGTTGGAGACGTATCAGCATCCCCAAGCTTAGTTTCGCTCGTCCCGAGCGAGGTAAAACGATAACAAAGATAATTTCTGAAGTGACATGCCATCATAATCTTGATCATACTATTTGTAAACATATGTAATGAATGCAGCGATCAAAACAATGGTAATGACATGAGTAAACAAATGAATCATAAAGCAATGACTTTTCATGAATAGCACTTTCAAGACAGGCATCAATAAGTCTTGCATAAAAGTTAACTCATAAAGCAATAATTCAAAGTAGAGGTATTGAAGCAACACAATGGAAGATTAAGTTTCAGCGGTTGCTTTCAACTTGTAACATGTATATCTCATGGATAATTGTCAACATAGAGCAATATAACAAATGCAATATGCAAGTATGTAGGAATCAATGCACAGTTCACACAAGTGTTTGCTTCTTAAGGTGGAGGGAGATAGGTAAACTGACTCAACAATAAAAGTAAAAGAATGGTCCTTCAAAGAGGAAAGCATCGATTGCTATATTTGTGCTAGAGCTTTTATTTTGAAAACATAAAGAGAGCATAAAAATAAAGTTTTGAGAGGTGTTTGTTGTTGTCAACGAATGGTAGCGGGTACTCTAACCCCCTTGCCAGACAAACCTTCAAAGAGCGGCTCCCATTTTATTTTATTTTTGGGTGGCACTCCATCCAACCTTTCTTTCACAAACCATGGCTAACCGAATCCTCGGGTGCCCGCCAACAATCTCATACCATGAAGGAGTGCCTTTTTATTTTAGTTTTATTATGATGACACTCCTCCCCACCTTTGCTTTCTCAAGCCATGGCTAACCGAATCCTTCGGGTGCCGTCCAACAATCACATACCATGGAGGAGTGTCTATTTTTGTTAACTAATTTGGGACTGGGAATCCCATTGCCAGCTCTTTTTGCAAAATTATTGGATAAGCGGATGAAGCCACTAGTCCATTGGTGAAAGTTGCCCAACAAGATTGAAAGATAAACACCACATACTTCCTCATGAGCTATAAAACATTGACACAAATAAGAGGTGATAAATTTTGAATTATTTAAAGGTAGCACTCAAGCAATTTACTTTGGAATGGCGGAGAAATACCATGTAGTAGGTAGGTATGGTGGACACAAATGGCATAGTGGTTGGCTCAAGGATTTTGGATGCATGAGAAGTATTCCCTCTCGATACAAGGTTTAGGCTAGCAAGGTTATTTGAAGCAAACTCAAGGATGAACCGGTGCAGCAAAACTCACATAAAAGACATATTGTAAACATTATAAGACTCTACACCGTCTTCCTTGTTGTTCAAAACTCAATACTAGAATTATCTAGACCTTAGAGAGACCAAATATGCAAACCAAATTTTAGCATGCTCTATGTATTTCTTCATTAATAGGTGCAAAGTATATGATGCAAGAGCTTAAACATGAGCACAACAATTGCCAAGTATCACATTATCCAAGACATTTTACCAATTACTACATGTAGCATTTTCCAATTCCAACCATATAACAATTTAACGAAGAGGAAACTTCGCCATGAATATTATGAGCTAAGAACACATGTGTTCATACGAACCAGCGGAGCGTGTCTCTCTCCCACACAAGGATGAACTTATTCAGAGAATGAAAATAACAAAACAAAAGCTAAAATAAAAGCACACAGACGCTCCAAGTAAAGTACATAAGATGTGACCGAATAAAAATATAGTTTCACTAGAAGAAACCTGATAAGTTGTCGATGAAGAAGGGGATGCCTTGGGCATCCCCAAGCTTAGATGCTTGAGTCTTCTTAAAATATGCAGGGATGAACCACCGGGGCATCCCCAAGCTTAGACCTTTCGCTCTTCTCGATCACATTATATCACCCTCTTCTATTGACCCTTGAAAACTTCCTTCACACCAAACTTCAAGCAAACTCATTAGAGGGTTAGTGCATAATCAAAAATTCACATGTTCAGAGGTGACACAATCATTCTTAACACTTCTGGACATTGCACAAAACTTCTGAAAGTTAATGGAACAAAGAAACTCATTCAACTTAACAAAAGCGGCAATGCGAAATAAAAGGCAGAATCTGTCAAAAACAGAACAGTCCGTAAAGACGAATTTAAAGCTGGCACTAGACTTGCTCAAATGGAAAAACTCAAAACTAATGAAAGTTGCGTACATATCTGAGGATCACGCTCGTAAATTGGCAGATTTTTTCGAATTTTCTACAGAGAACTGTGCCCAGATTCGTGACAGACAGCAATGCTGTTTCTGCGCAGCAATCCCAAATATAACATCAACTTTGACATAGAAACTTTACTTGGCACAAAAACATGATAAGGAGAGGTTGCTACAGTAGTAAACAACTTCCAAGACACAAATATAAAACAAAGTACTGTAGCAAAATAACACATGGGTTATCTCCCAAGAAGTTCTTTTCTTTATAGCCATTAAGATGGGCTCAGCAGTTTTAATGATGATGCTCTCATAAGAAATAGTATTTGAAGCAAAAGAGAGCATCAAGAGGCAAATTCAAAACACATTTAAGTCTAACATGCTTCCTATGCATAGGAATCTTGTAAATAAACAAGTTCATGAAGAGCAAAGTAACAAGCATAGGAAGATAAAACAAGTGTAGCTTCAAAAATTTCAGCACATAGAGAGGTGTTTTAGTAACATGAAAATTTCTACAACCATATTTTCCTCTCTCATAATAACTTTCAGTAGCATAATGAGCAAACTCAACAATATAACCATCACATAAAGCATTCTTATCATGAGTCTCATGCATAAAATAATTACTACTCCCAACATAAGCATAGTCATTCTTATTAATTGTAGTGGGAGCAAATTCAACAAAGTAGCTATCAAATATAGGATGTATATTGTAATCATAATCAAATTTATCCTCCATAACAGGTGGTAACAAAAGACTACTATCATTATAATCATCATAAATGGGAGGCAAAGTATCATCAAAGTAAATTTTCTCCTCAATGCTTGGGGGATTAAAAATATCATGCTCATCAAAGCCAGCTTCCCCAAGCTTAGAATTTTCCATAGCATTAGCAACAATGGTGTTCAAAGCATTCATAGTAATAACATTCCCATTAGCATGCATATAAAGTTCCATGGGTTTCTTAATTCTTTCTTCAAACACATCATGTCCTAATTCAAGATAAAGTTCATAAAGATCTCTCATATTTTTGTTGTTTTCCATTATGCCTAACTAGTGTAAACAAGAAACCAAATGCCGCAATTGCAGAGTCTAAAGGAAATAGCTTCGAGTACTTACAACGGCGCCGGAAAATAGCTTAGTAGCCGAGGTCCGGAGTGTGAGTACCTTTTACCTTTCCTCCCCGGCAACGGCGCCAGAAAAGTGCTTGATGTCTACGTTCCCCTCCTTTCCTCGTAGACAGTGTTGGGCCTCCAAGTGCGGAGGTTTGTAGAACAGCAGCAAGTTTTCCCTTAAGTGGATCACCCAAGGTTTATCGAACTCGGGGAGGAAGAGGTCAAAGATATCCCTCTCATGCAACCCTGCAACCACAAAGCAAGAAGTCTCTTGTGTCCCCAACACACCTAATAGGTGCACTAGTTCGGCGAAGAGATAGTGAAATACGAGGTGGTATGAATATATATGAGCGATAGCAACGGTGCCAGAAAATAGCTTGCTGGCGTGTAGTTGATGGTGGTAGTATTGCAGCAGTAGTAACAGAGTAAAACAGTAAACAAGCAGTAGTAACTCAGCAGTATTTAGGAACAAGGCCTAGGGATTACACTTTCACTAGTGGACACTCTCAACATTGATCACATAACAGAATAGATAAATGCATACTCTACACTTTTGTTGGATGATGAACACATTGCGTAGGATTACACGAACCCTCAATGCCGGAGTTAACAAGCTCCACAATAATGCTCATGTTTAAGTAACCTTAAGTGTAAGATAGATCAAAAGACTAAACCAAGTACTAGCATAGCATGCACACTCGTCACCTTCATGCATATGTAGGAGGAATAGATCACATCAATATTATCATAGCAATAGTTAACTTCGCAATCTACAAGAGATCATGATCATAGCATAAACCAAGTACTAACACGGTGCACGCACTGTCACCTTTGCACACATGCGGGAGGAATAAAACTACTTTAATAACACATCACTAGAGTAGCACATAGATAAATTGTGATACAAACACATTGCAATCATCAAGAGATATAAATAAGCACTTCACTACGCTCTTCAACGGTGAATAAGTACTTCGTGAAATATAGCCTAAGAGACCCACACGGTGCACACACTGTCACCTTTACACACGTGGGACAAGGAGTCTCCGGAGATCACATAAGTAAAACCCACTTGACTAGCATAATGACATCTAGATTACAAGCATCATCATATGAATCTCAATCATGTAAGGCAGCTCATGAGATTATTGTATTGAAGTACATAGGAGAGAGATTAACCACATAGCTACCGGTACAGCCCCGAGCCTCGATGGAGAACTACTCCCTCCTCATGGGAGCAGCAGCGGTGATGAAGATGGCGGTGGAGATGGCAGCGGTGTCGATGGAGAAGCCTTCCGGGGGCACTTCCCCGCTCCGGCAGGGTGCCGGAACAGAGACTCCTGTCCCCCAGATCTTGGCTTCGCGATGGCGGCGGCTCTGGAACTTTTCTCGTATCGTGGCTTCTCTCTGTAAGGGTTTTCGATGCAGGGGCTTTAAATAGGCGAAGAGGCGGCGCAGGAGGGTCAACGAGGCGGCCACACCATAGGGTGGCGCGGGCCCAGCCCTGGCCGCGCCACCATGTCATCTGGGGCCCACAGGGCCCCCCTCGGCGGCTCTCGGGTGTTCGGATGCTTCCGGGCAAAATAGGAACCTGGGCGGTGATTTCGTCCAATTCCGAGAATATTTCGTTACTAGGATTTCTGAAACCAAAAACAGCAGAAAACAGGAACTGGCACTTCGGCATCTTGTTAATAGGTTAGTTCCAGAAAACGCACGAATATGACATAAAGTGTGCATAAAACATGTAGGTATCATCAATAAAGTAGCATGGAACATAAGAAATTATCGATACGTTGGAGACGTATCAATGAACTACTCACGCATCAATCCGGAGGCGGGCATGATGATGTAGAGCCCCTCCAATGATGATTCCCCTCTCCGGCAGGGTACCAGAGGCGATCTCCTGAATCCCCCGAGATGGGATTCGCGGCGGCGGCCTCTCAGTAATGTTTTCCGTATCGTGGCTCTCGGTACAGGGGGTTTCGCGACGGAGGCTTTAAGTAGGCGGAAGGGTAGGTCAAAGGGCGCCACGAGGTGGCGACACCACGTGGCCGCGCGGCCCGAGCCCGGGCCGCGCCGCCCGGTGTCCGGCCACCTCGTGGCCCCACTTCGTCTCCTCTTCGGACTTCCGGAAGCTTCGTGCAAAAATAGGACCCCGGGCGTTGATTTCGTCCAATTCCGAGAATATTTCCTTACTAGGATTTCTGGAACCAAAAATAGCGGAACAACAGAGAGTCGGCACTTCGGCATCTTGTTAATAGGTTAGTGCCGGAAAATGTAAAATAATGCTGTAAAGTATGTGTAAAACACTCAAGTATTGTAATAAAAGTAGCATGGAACATAAGAAATTATAGATACGTTTGAGACGTATCAGTGGTGAGGGCGTCTGTGTTGGCCTTAGACTATATGGCTGCTAGCTACTCCGCAGCCTGTTGTCGTTCAGCGGTGGTGGCAACATCGAGCTCCCTCTTGGCTGCGGCCCTCCTTCGGATCGCCAGCTTCCTTCTTCCTCTGGGATGACGTGAGCTTGACCTAGGCATCTTCAGTGACGCGGCAGCAGCGGTACCATCCGTAGAGGCTTCTGCTGTGGCTACGGCGGGGATGGAGGCGAGATGAGGTGCATCAACCATGGTGTATTAGGGTAGATGTGGAAGGCAATGTAGTGGAGTGATGTTGGGCCGCTGACGGTCAGGGGAGATCAAATGAGGCCACGATCCAGCTCAGATTAATTTGGGTTGGATTTGGGTCCAAGCGGCCAGAAAAAGGGACTCGCTTGGACCAAACGCATCCCCGCGTTGGAGATGCCCTGATCTATTGTCATGTAACTTATATCTAGCATAATAAATTATACAGGAAAGTGTTAACATTTATTCAAACCAATATTGTCAGAATGAGTGTGAAATATACCTTTCATATTGTGTACATTTGGTATTGCGGGTGTTAATATTTTTCTCTATAAATTTAGTTAAACTTTAATTTTTCTGACTTAAAAAAATTATATGCATCTTATTTTGGAAAGGAAGGAGTAGCCTTAGTCTACATAAATCTAAGTCAACAAGAATTAATCTGAAACAGGAGGATATTATTTTATTTATATATCATCACTCACTCTCACAAAGTATGTAGGAGAATTTTATTCAGCTGGCTCTTGTAGTACCTAGGGCTCACTCCTCTAAATATTCCATGTCTCTACACAACATAAGCAAGCTATAAACCCACTGTTGTATTTGCTCTAAGTAGATGATCCACGTACTGACGTACACGGTGAAACTGCTACTGGACGGCGACGAGCTCGACGAATGTCGAGATCGTCATTTTCGGCTGTCGATGATTGGACACGCGCGATTGCTCTTCCTCTCTCTCTCGGTTCGCATGCTTGTTACATGTGCCCGTATTCCACATCTCCTATGGGTTCTCCGGGGTGTAGCTTGCTAGGAGCTAGCCATGGCGACACGCCAAGATGAAACGCTGCAGCACGCACAAGCCTCCTCTCCGTGGCCACATGTCCGCGCCACGCGGCCACATTATGTTAAACCACTACTACTCCTAATGATAATAAATTAATTGTGTCGTCGTCATGGCACTATCCATATTTGTAAACTCGATAGATCCAAAACTGTTGGCGCTTCACCAACACACTGAAGCAACAACAGCTCGGTCGATGGTGCGTTGCCGACACGAGACGCCAACCCCGGCCCGCGCGAGATGACGCACCCTGCGTGTACCTGATCGATGTAGCACCGGGAAAAAAAAACACGATACAATTGGCAATGGCTTGTATACTAGTATACTACTCGCCTACTCGACCGACTTGTATTTGTGTGTACAACAGGATAACAGCAGCTCTCTTTTTTTTTTTTTTTTTGCAAAAGGATAACACCAGCTCTCGTATGTACAGTACTACGTCGACACTCTTAGCTCGATACGCTCAGGTCAAATGCGTGGCTAGATCGACCAGGACACAAACGCTTGCCGTATTTAATTATTGGAAAGGATATGGAGCGGCATGGCATGAGTGTACATTGAACAGTAAGTCTACGAGGATGTCGAGATCATGGCACATAATTGGGCAGCATATTAAAAGGGCGACAACGATGACTCGACAAAATGGCTGGAATAAGAAATAAACAAAGCATTATGTTATTTTGTGTGTGCAAATTATCGGGTCTAAGGGAAGATGCTGGCAAGCTTTCCACCACAATCTGCACATAGCTATTCCGATATATTATATGATGCAAAGTGTAAACAACAACAATGCCTTTAAATCTGCAATGTGACCGATTGCTGATATCGTATAATATGCACATTTTTGTTTCCATAGAATCCTCCTTGTCCATGTGGCAAGGATCTAGTGCTCAATATTAGTTGTTTGCCATTAATTCTGCATTAGTATCTAGCTATACAGTAGAGCATCCTCATACGTATGCGGCACTGACGATACTCCCTCCGTTTTTATTTACCTCGCGTTCTAGGCTTATTCGAAGCTTAAATTTTAAACATTTATTAATAATGTAAAAAAAAACCATGAATATTCACAATATCAAATGCATCTTATATGAAAGTATACTTTATATGGGCTCTATTATCATAGATTATGTATTGTATTTACAAAAATTAGGCTGAAGCCCAGCGTTAAATTAATAACGCCACATTGGCGAGGATACAAGAGTGCTCATCTAGATTACAATAACAACACCCAACACATACAAAGATAGAACTAGAAGCATGGAGTGAACTAGGTATCAAAAGTAAACCGGATCAACCGGAAGTGCCAAACAAAAAGCTAGAAACGTCTAAGGAGAACTACGCCGGAAAAGGTGAGTAACATGTTGGACAACAGGGCATTGTCGTCCTGCCTTCAGTCTCTATCGTCAGAGGGGACCCCTTTCCCTGGACAAATAAGAGACGCGCTCGTCGGTGGGCTAGAGCTCTCCCTAGCTAGAGACCGAGCCGGCGCACCAACACACGTTGCACCCCGGAAGCTTCATCGCCAAAGCCAACACCATTGTCGACTGAGAGACATACCATGGGCTCCAAGAAGGCACCTTCAGGAAGAAAGCGGTGCCCATCGGCGTCACTGCTCGATCCGAGCGGATCTAGGGGTTTCACCCGAAGCAACATGACAAATAGGGAGGTAGCCGCGACGTTGTCTCCAGGAAGAAAGCGGCACCCATGGGCGTCGCCGCCGCCTGCCCCGGACACGCCGGGCAGGTTTTCACTCCAACAAGAAGTCCACATCCAAACCTGATGGTGACGAGTAGTTGCTTCTCCAAACGCAGAACATGGGATGCAGGAGGCCGCTCGCTAGCCCGTGACACTACCTCGAATGGCACAGAGCCGCTGAGCAGTCCACGGTCTGTATCTGACCGCATGGTCCCTATCTGGATCCGGAAGCGGGGGCACCACCAAGCAGCACCACACACCGGCCTCCTCAGGGCGTGATAGAGCTCTGCATGGCACGATCTGGCCGCCCACTGCTCCAACAGTCGAAGAAAACCTCGAAATCATCGTCGTCACCGTCGGGGAGAGGTGGAAAATCACGGTTGAAAGGAGGGGAGAGGAGAGGCGGGGTTCGAGGAGGAGGGGTGGGGGAGTCCCGCCGCCGTGGGCCAGCCGACGACGAGAGAGAGAGGGAGAGAGAGAGAGAGAGAGAGAGAGAGAGAGAGAGAGAGAGAGAGAGAGGAGGAGGAGGAGTAAGGAGTCTGGGGAGGTTTCGTTTCGCCCTCGGTTGCCCCGCACGGGAGCAAAACGGGAGCCTGTGCGGCCGATCGCAAACCAGAAATTTTGTATTGTAGATGTTAATATTTTGCCCTTATCAACTTTAATCCAATCCAGAACTTCGTGAGGTAAATAATAACGGAGGGAGAAACAATGCATCATTGTCACAATGTACATTTTGAAGCAAGTGGTCTAATTTACTTGCCATGCCAATATTTCGATAAATGCCTACAGTTAATTTGTGCTATCTACTACAGCAGCCTAGATTGTTAGCTAATCTACACCTATGGTAATCTAGAACGGGTATGGCGTTCACATGTAAGCGAAACAAGTTGGCCACAGGTACAGAAACGTCACCAAGCCAAGGTAGCTAGATCTGATTGGATGGTTCAGAATTTCAACTGCATTTGTTATTTGGACGGGGGCGCGTCTTCTGCTTGACTTACGTACATACGTACACGAGTATAGGTTTTTTTATACGCGACTTACCGTCAATATTCATACGCATACATACATATCCGAAGCTAGGCTAGCTGTTAGTTGGTGGCCGGCCGGCCTGTCGTCGGTGGGTTCAAGGAGACGATCCGGTCTGCGCATAGATTCAAGTGAGGTGTAATTTGACCTGAAAAAAATGGAAGCATATTCCCATCCGCCCGTGCGGCCTGGAAAGCAGTGCACGCGTGAATTCCGCGTTTGACCGTGCGTGCGGTCTGGACGGTTTGGGATCCTGTGCAGCGGACAGATTTATTTGACCACCTGCCGCACCTCCCTGCCTAGGGATCAACGAGCCCAGGATTCTTGGGTAGAGTTGCTGCCTCGCGTTGCATGATTCGTGCGAGAAGAGATCGAGCGGAAATGCGCAAAGTGAATCCAACTCCTCGTCGTGTCAGCTGCGATAAGTACTCTCTCCGTTTTAGTTTACTAGTCTTTCCTGTATCTCAAGATCGCTAATTTAACCTATACATAATTTAAATTATACAATGTAAAAATTACATCGTTAGAAAATAGAAAATCTAAATTTTCTAATGATATAATTTTTATAACATATAACTAATGCTAACTTGATCAAATTTGTGACCTATGGATACGCGCACATCAAATAAACTGTGAGAGGGAGTAACATTTTTTATGTTTGGGTTTGCCTGCAAAGCAGGCGCCAACTTTGCGGGCACCGGTATTACAAGTTACTGGAAATACCAAAAATACCGATCTAAATACCTGCCAAGATTTTTCAAAAAAAAATGTATCCAAAATTTCTCAAAATTTATTAAACTTGAGTAAATTACACAAATTTCGGTAAATATTGGCCGATATTTTCGTATACCGGTAATTACCGATAAATCTGGTTACCAGCGAGATTTCAGAATTATCGGCCGAGGAAAAATAACCCAAAGGCCGGTCTATATTTGCTTTGTCAAGTGGGAAAAACGCAGGGAAGACGAAAAGGCCTTGTCGCCTAAGCATCTGTATCAACATATCCTTGCTTGATTCTTCTTCTGCTTTTGGCCAAAAAAAAAGTTATTTTCATAGCATGGGTGTAGACTATAGACGTATAGCTGCGGCGGTGGTGTTTTGGCTGAATCTATTATGAAAATACATCAAAAAACAAATATAAAAGTGTCCAAAAGATCCAAAATAAAATTTCGCGTGTACATCCGGATGTTCGCACACAAATTTTGGGGGATTTTTTATGTGGCCTGTCAAAAAGACAAAAAAAAATTTCCGTGAATAATAATGTTGAAGCATTAAAATTTATCTCTTTTTTACATAGGACACAAAAAATGTTATTTGTTCCCAGTGTGCCAACATGGAATATCTAGATGTATATGTGAAATTTTATTTCAGAATTTTCGATACTTAAAAATGTGTTTTCATAGGTGGGTTCATATGCACATATAAGCCGAATTGAATTTTCCCGTATTGTAGTGCTATTTTGCGCGTGAAGTAGGGATGGAAGTGGAGCGGAAAGTTTCCGAATTTTCCGTGGAAAGATGGAAATGGGACGGCAATATGGAAGCGGAATCCCAAATTTGCAAAACAAAAATACAAGCGATTTTTTTTGGCGGAAATGGAAACAAAAAAAGGAACAGCGTTTTCCAGCGGAATGGTTGCGAAAACGGAATTTCCGTTTCCGGCTAATATGAAAATTTCATTTTAGGGTTGATGTGCATGGCCCAATCCCACATGCCCATCACATGACCTTGTCAAGCCAAAGTTCAGAAGTGGCTCTTCCCAAATTGGCGACCATGTAATTCCTTCATAGATTCGAGGAGGGTCCCAAGATTTGACCTTCCCCTATTCCATAGTAAATTGAGCACCACGCTGGAATTAGGGAAGAACTTTGTGTTGAATGCTTATGATTTTTTTGGATGATTCAAGGTGTTTTTTTGTTCAGGCCAATATCTCCATCACTCCATGTTCGCATCATATTCTGTCTATATCTGTTTCTCACAACATCTACTTCCATTTTTGTTTCCGCGGGTTTTGTATTTGTTTTTTTGCTTCCACAGAAAATGTGAAAATAAATGTGGCACCACTCAGTTTCTTTCATTCCTAGCGTGAAGGGTACAACCCACCGCTAGGAAACAGTATTCGCTAGTGATTAAATACTATATACTAGTAGTGGCGGAACCGAGAAAGTATTTCCTCTTTTCTCTTGGGTTTATTTTGGGGTATCTTATGTCATGATACGAAAGATTTAGGTCAGTTAAGAAAGGATAAAAGGAACGGTCTCGGCTAGCTTTTCCGTTGCTTGGGCGGCTGGCGGGTCGACGCGGCACCGCCGGAATTTGATCGATCGGAGTCCAGTCCAGCGTGCTGTTGTTCTCGTGCCACCGCCCTATTGTCCACCGCCGTCGGTCCGGCCGTGATCCGATAGGAAAATCACAGCCTTATTTAGCAAGCTAAGAGCATCTCCAGTCGCGTCCCCCAAAGCGTCCCCCAAAGGGATTTGGGGCGCGCCGGACAAAAAAAGCGTTCCAGCCGCGTCCCCCAAAGCCCTTTTTTGTCCGGCGCGCCCCTATACGGTGTCCGGCGCCCCGAGCCCGTCCCCGTCCCACAGGGGACGCACCGGGCACGCCGGACACAACGAAAAGCGAGGCGAGGAGGCGCGGGGCCGACGCGTCAGCGGTACAGTTAATTTAAACCTAACCGTCGCCTACCTCGCGACGGAAGTTATTCGCGCGCAGCGGCATCTTTGCCTTAATGGCGACGGAGGGGCAGGCGAGACGTCTCGTCGGTGCTGCGCAGCCTCCACGCGTCGCCGGCGTTCGCACGCCACCGCCCGTTCCCGCGCGAACTTCCCGCCTCTTCTCGTCTGTTCCCGCGCTTTCTTCCCGACGCCGGCGTCTATAAAAGGTCTCCCGGCTCATCAATGGTAGCCACCACACCCCGCCGGCAACAAACACAGCCCTCGTCGCCCCACAGCCGTCTCCTCCATCACCGAGTGGCAATGGCGAACCGCCCCGGCGATGGCCACTTCCCTCCACCGCCGTCTCCTCCATTGACGAGCCGGCGGCCGGCGTGCGGCACTCGAGGAGGCACTCGAGGAGGAGGCCCGCCGGCGGCGTGAGGCGCAGCAGGCGGCGGATCTAGCGGCGTTCTCCGCCCCTGCCTCCGCAGCTGAGGAGGCCGCGGCGGCAGCAGCGTGGCAGGAGCAGCAGTGCGACACTGTTGGGGCGTTCGACGCCTCGACGGGGCAAGAGGCGCGACGGCGCCGGTACCGGGAGGAGGTGGAGCAGCGATGGGCTGAGGAGCGCCGGCGCCAGCGCGATGAGCGGCAGGCGCTGTTCCGTGAACGGCGTGACTCGATCGAGCGCCGGCGGTGTGAGTCGATCGAGCTGCAGCAGCAGGCGACGGCGGAGGAGCGTCGGCAGCGGGAGGCGGCGCTGACGGCGCTATGGGGGAGGCGGGCGGAGCAGTTGGCGGCGGCCGACGCGTTTGCGGCGGCGATGATGGAGGAGGAGGCGCCAACTGATGTGGAGGAGGAGGCGCCAATGGAGGAGGAGGAGGCCGAGGCGGAGGAGACCGAGGTGGAGGACGACGACAACGACGAGTTCGACTGGTACGACGACGGCGCCCCGCACCCGGACGAGACGGCCGATCAGCAACGCGCCCTCGTCGAGTCCTTCGAGTCGGAGAAGAAGCTCCAGGACGACGCCCGTGCCCTCGAAGAGGACGCGCGGCGGGAGCGGCACCGTCTGGCCACCGCCGAACGCAAGGAGAGGAGGCGCGCGCAGGAGGAGCTGCGGCGTAGGGGAGGCGACGACGGGGCGGGGCCGTCGAACGCGCCGCCGGGCGGTCAGTAGTCTAGGTTTAGATGAAATCTAGCCGTTTTCATTCAAACTTTGTAATATATAATCAAAATTGAATGAAAATCTTTATTTTCGTGCACAAATATTCATTTGGGGGCGGCGTTTGGGGGACGCGGCCGGGGAGCGACGTCCCCCAAACGCGGCACGCAACAACACGTCCCCCAAACGCTCAATCCGGCGCGGTTTGGGGGACGGTTTGGGGGACGCGACTGGAGATGCTCTAAGCATTGCCGGCCGTGCCCTTTGGAATTGGAGAGGCGATGCGCCGGCCTGCCTAGCTAGCTAGCCACTGGCCCAGGGCCGTCCCTGACATGTCGAGGGCCCCGGTGCAAGACAAAAAAGGGCCCCTATTCTACTAAATTTCCTTCAATTCATCATCTAAATTATCTCAATTTGCTAGATCATAAATATTGGTATCTCTCAAACCTATGAAAATTGGATAATAAGGAAGAAGTGGAGATTGGAGAACGAATCGAATCAAATCGTATGAACAAGAACATACTAACCTAAAAGAATATATAAAGGACAAGGAGTTTATACTAACCAAACCCATCAGTGATTTCTTATGAACAATGAACCATGATATTCTGCTCCATTAATCCTTCACAACCGCTGAAAATCTTGATGGGAGAGTGCCGTATGGTCAGCAATGAATATGGACAATGTTGATGGAGAAAGTGGAGGTAAGAGAAAAACTGGAGTTTGGACAAGTCATGCGATTGTTATGGAGTCAATGCGCGGCATGACTTACTTTTCTCTTTACCAATAGCTTGGGCGGTGGCTTCTGTGTGGTATACGTTCAGGCAATGCCTCAAAAGGCCTTGCGTGGGCAGATTTTACTTTGGTCAAAAAGTAGATTTCCAAGTAAAAGAGACTGCAGCTGTACCTAACATAGCTAGATGGGAGCCCTACCGATCGGGGGCCCAGTGCCACCGCACCGGTTGCACAGGCTCAGGGCCGACTGGCCCAACTGGGCAACTGGGTGTTGTTGTTGGCCGTGCTCTTTCTGGAGACGAAAGTGTCGAGCGAAATTGTCAGGCCAAAAGCTACTAATGATCGAGGACGTCATTACGCTTAGCTTTCAACCCGGCCGGCCACGATGATCGTTTTGTTTGGAGGTTGACAACTAATGGTTCTTTTACAGTGAAGTCGATGTATGAAGATATTATGTGTGACCATATCCCATTTCTAAGAAAATATCTATGGAAGGTTAAAGTCCCGTTTAAAATTAAGATTATCATGTGGTTTTTGAGTAATAAGGTTATGTTAACTAAGGATAACCTTGCTAAACGGCATTGGAATGGATGTACAAAATGTGTTTTCTGTGGGGAACAGGAAACCATACAACACCTTTTTATTGACTGCCCATTAGCTAAGCTCTTATGGCGTACAGTTAATTTCACTTATGATCTTCCACCTCCCATCAATATTACTAATATGTTTGGTAATTGGTTAAATGGAGTAGATAGACAATCTAAGGCTTTTATCCGGATTGGGGTTTCTGCTTTATGTTGATCTATTTGGAGGGTCAGAAATGATATAATTTTTAACAAAAAAGTCTCTTTTCATTTCTTGCAGGTTATTCATATGGTTTTCCATTGGGTCCAGCTTTGGGCCCTACTCTCTCCGGAGAGGCAGCGGGATGTCATGGCTTCTGGATGCACACGGCTCCTGATGGTCGCTCAGGATATCTTGTGCCAGGCTGGTTGGCGTCATACTAGTAGGCTATGTTGAGATGTAGTCATAGTATGTGTTCTTTTTGATGGTTGATTTTTCTATCAATCCTCGGTGATGCGTGAGTTGTAAACCATATTTTGTGGAACCTTTTTTAATAAATGGCCGTGTGCATCATCATGATGCAGAAGCCGGGGCAAATCCCCATTTCGAAAAAAAAAATGAACCTGCTCCGGCCAATAGATTATTTGACACGGGTGGCTACGGAAGGCGGCAGATGGACGATGACGGACACTGATCTGAATTGACGCGACTGGCAGCTTGCCTCTCTATCGCTAGATCGGTTCCGTTGCAACGGACCCGATCGACCAACCGTGCGACGATCACGTATTACAGCTGCTGTTACCCTGAGTGACCGGGCTATCATATCGTATATAGTCGTGGATCTTTCTATCTGGTTGTTTCTGCATTTGCATTTTTGTCAAAGTTGTGATTTGGTAGTAAGATAAAGCAGCCAGCTCTATCCATCTGACTATGCCGACCTTGATACGACGTACGTGCAGCCGTGCAGGTGCGTGGAGTCAATGGCTTAGGTGACTTATACGTACGTGCACGGCGGGAACAGGTGTGTAATCTCCTCCGAATCTACCGGCTCGTGACGGAAGGCTCGGGCTTTTTCCGACAGGTAACGAAAGGAGACGAAAGTGCTCGCTCGATCGATATTTAATCTCATCTCTTAGCCTGAGCGCACAAAGATAGAACTTTGTAATAGCGACGTTAATCGCTCTCTATGGATGGATCAAGTAACGAGGTTGAAGAAGAGCCTACAAGAATGCACGCCGGCACTGCACCAATTATATGGCCGGCCGGCAGCTCAGTTAGCCATCCAGCGTTCAAGTTTTTTTACTATGCAACCGTCCTTGTTTGTTAGGCGACCGTGAAAGCGGACATGGTAAATTCAACGCACGCGAGCTCGATTGGCGGCGGTAATTTCCGGGTACCATCGCCGAAAGAGCCCGTACGGGGCGGCGGTCTAGCGGTGTTCCGGCGCGGCGCCGCCGTACGGAGGAGGACACCAAGCCATCACCGATTCACCATGAGACACCGATGCATCCAGGGGATAAATTAGCTGCGAAAAGGACACACACACGCGGCACGAGGGCAGGTAAACGCACAAGGCATCAACCTCGGGATCGATCGCGGCAGCCTAATTAATTCCTGGCGCATCATTGTTAACCAGAGGCGCCGCTTTTATCGACGCCGGTCAATGATTTGCTAGGTTGGTGCTGATGTTATCGCTGATGGGATCACAGAGGCAGCCATGGGTATATACTAGTAGTATAGTAGTTAGCATATGTTTAGTCGAGCTTAGTGTTTAAGTCTTCAGGGACTCCTTGGTCGCTAGCTAGCTAATAAGACTAGGCGTGAAAGGGATGTGGTGTACGTGCGTGGATGGACTAATTTACCTTACTTGCTAACTTACTTTGGAGTTTTCTCGTTTGATCCATTTTCAATGTCAAGAGGAAGGAGGCATCTCCTGTTTTATCCATTGTAGCTGCAGCTTAATTTAATCGAAGAAAAAAAACAATTTGTAAAGCTCCGGCGCCCCTTCCACCTTCCAAGCCCCCCCCCCCCCCACCCCCCCATCCACCACGGAAAGCCCGGGTTGGGCAAAACTAACATATATACGGTGATCATCCTTTCATCTGGAAGCGTTTGCGAAAAATCACATGATTCTCAACTATCTCCGTGTGCGTCGGCTGAGCCTAGGAAGACGATCGGCTTTCAGGAAGTATGCATTGTATCATACAACACACGGAAAAGGCTCCATGTCCTATGGGAGCCTTAAAAGGCCAACTTCTCTAGACAAGGTTTTTCTACACCTGGGTGCATACGCACCCTTTATTTGAAATGCATTTTAAACACATTTACAAATATCAAGTAAATACAAAAAAAATTATCTCTTATGTGACATGTTACATGCTCACAAATTTATTTCACCAAAAACCGACATATTTTGTGCCCTATGTAAAAAAGATAAAGTTTGGTACCAAAATAGTCCATTTCTCGAGACTTTT
Source organism: Lolium rigidum (assembly GCF_022539505.1). Lineage (NCBI taxonomy): Eukaryota > Viridiplantae > Streptophyta > Magnoliopsida > Poales > Poaceae > Lolium > Lolium rigidum. Next base: position 293,751,694 of record NC_061514.1, on the reverse strand, counting down.
TTTTTATCTTTTTGCCACTGGTTTTATGTGATTTTTGTTTTGGAAAAACAGGGCATTGCCCCAGTTCCATTTCTGAAACTAAGTCTTACATCATTTATGTTTTTACAGGCCAAATACACCCACATCTTGACATAACAACATAGTTTCCATCTAAACCCAAATAACAATCAAAAGGACATCAAACCAGGACCAAACACAGAAGTCTATGAGCTAAACAACTCTGGGTAGGAATGGGAGGGGAGCATAGCAACATTAGCTGAAGTACAAAGAAGGGAAGCTAAGGCCTCTTCAGGACCCTGAACCCTTCGCCATCACCCACCAGCATCAGTGCATTGGCACCCAAGGTCCGCGCTAGATCAGCCGCCGTGATCAACATAGGGCCCATCCCCCTCTCGCAATTCATGTCGCACACTTCTAGCGCCGTCCTAGCTTTCTTCTCCGGAGTCAACCATGCTCCGGCCACAACAGCAGAGGTTGCATTCGAGCAAGAAGCTCCAACTTGTTCACCATCGTCATCAACCTTCCTCTTTCAGCAAAATTTTCCATTGAGCAAGGGCGCAGACCACTTTTCTCCACAACACCTGCATGCCAAACCATTGAGTTCGGTCGAAAACCATGTCATTTCTGGTAATCCAGAGACTTCTCCAAATAGAAGCATTAAGCATATTAATTAGGACTTTTTTTTTCTTGTCTCTCCATAAGGCAGAGACATCTTTAACAGATCTATTTTGAGGCTGGGGGTTCAACACCATCCTAACCTCCTTCCAAATATTGGAATCTACAACACAGTCAAAGAACAGATGTTGACAAGAATCAATTTCATTGCAGAAAACACAAGTCAAATCATCTACGTTCTGCCTTTTGCTAAAGTTATTTTTAATAAGAAGCTTGTTATATGAGACAAAAGCCATAGAAAGAAATGAATCTTGGGGGAATTTTTTAATTTTATGTGAAATATTACGTGTGCAAATAGCACATGTCCCTCTACATAGTACAAGAAACAATTTCTAATTTTTCTTATTAAATATATTTTTATATACCAGGTGCATAAGCACCTGGAATAATGAGTTTTAGGTTTCCGAATCTATACTAGTAACTTAGATCGATCGGGGCATGCACAACGAGTTTGCGGCGGTCGATGTCTACTCTCCCTGGAGCTCGCCAACTTTTATCCTTTTCATTTTCATGAGACGATAGAAGCTATCGATCGCAAACTCAACACGTGTCAATGGAGTCTCAATCATAATCTTTTTTTTCGTACATATCAATCATAATCTGCACTTTTCCCTTCCGCTCCACTGCAGGTAGATGTATACGTACGGCAACACTGTCATCCACATAGCACGCTTGCCACGTTTCACGGCCGGACACAACAGTACGGCCTACACGGTTATTAATGTTACTGTAGCAAGGTTGCTTCGATTGATCATACTCCAAGGTTACACGACCACTGTTACTGTAGGTATATTTGTCAGCAGCAGAAAATATGACATTTCATTGGCACGCATGCGTATACTCGTGCATGCTTGAAGCAATGAAATTAAGGATCGGTTTTGGAGACTAGTACGTGGGGTTTACCGTCCAGAGACCCGGAAGGGTGACAATAATGGCAATCGTCCCAAATCTTTGACCAAACGTGAGATGTAGGAAGTTACTGTTGTTTGGATGGATTGCCAAAGCAGATTCAGCGTCATCTCGGGTATGCATGGTAGCTGTATGATCCACGTACGCCGTGAAACTGCTACTGGATGGCGCCGACGAGGTAGACCGATGTGGAGGTCGTCGTTTTCGGCTGTCGATGATTGGACACGCGCGTTGGCTCTCCCCCCTCTCGATCGATCTGTTTGCATGCTTCTTGTGCCACATCATATCTCCCATAGTTCTGTATATTTTTCTTTATTTAAAGAAGTTTTAACCTTACGTTCGGCCTCTACACAACTAAAATGTATACAACCGACACATATCTGCTATGAATAATAAATGTAAACACTTTCTTAAATAGGTCGTGAAACTCAACACGGTGTAGAGACGACCATAAACACAAGAAATAATATTTTTTCCATCAAACACTTTATCATTTGTACAAAATCAAACTGTCCAAACAATGGCAATTCGCTGCCACTCTAAGAAGAATCTTATACTTGTGGTCAATAGGCAATTCCCAAATATATTGTTAATGTTGCGAGCTGAAGACCAGTTTGAAACTTCTTCGATGACTGACCATATAGAACGAGCAAAATTACATTGGAAGAACAAATGCTTGATTACTTCATCACGATTAATGCATTTTGTACTCACACGCAATTCCGCTTGAAAAAGTTGTCTTTCGTAATTGGACAACCCCACAACGAATATACCATGCATATTTTTTATGTTTAATGGTATCTTCATCTTCTAGATTTTCATATTATTATCCACAGGCAAATCTGACTAGACCAACTCATTCTACATCGACATTACCGATAAATTGCCATTATCGTGCACACTGGTCGTGTAGACTCCATCAAACTTCATCAGCACCTGGCGATAAATGGACCAATGCTAAACACTTACGCAAGGTGTTCCGAGAATCCAGCCTAGGCCCAATTAAATCTCTTTTGGACGTCATATCTGGAGGAAATGACTCCATACCGTGGCTAGAGTATCTCATTTATCACGAATAATATTGTACAGCGCAGGACACTGTTCTAAGTATGTGGCATTTTCAAGTCACTTATCGTAGCTAGCCATGGCTCCACGTCAAGCTAAAACACTGCAACACGCACAAGCTTCCGCTCCCTAGCCACGTGTCCGCACCACGCGGCCATGCGTAATCGTGCTAAACCACCACTACTTAAACAATTAATTAAACCATGTCGTCGTCAGGGCGCTATCCATCTATATTTGTAAACTGGATCGATCCAAATTGCTGCTCGTGCTTCACCAAAACACAGAAGCAACAACAGCCCGCGTTGGCAACACGAGAAGCCAACCCCACGCTAGATGACGCACCGTGCGTGTACATCTACATCTTCATCACACATCCAGATCCAAGCCCCAGAAAATAATACTCTAATGTCAATGGCTACACTACTAGCACTGCGCGCGATCGATCCGAGTTGTACTCGTAGTATTTGTGTGTACAGCAGGATAACACCAGCTGTCGTACTTGCCGGAACTTGAGCACGTAGCTAGCACGGGCTGATGGATCCATCGAGAATGAACGCGTGGCTAGACAGGGACAAAGACGCTTGCCGTGTTTAATTACTGGAATATAATGCATATATACGTACGTCTATCGATCCATAGAAAACTTCTTGTTGGCCTTTTCCTAGTCGATGAAGAAATTTCAGATCGACGCGGCATAGCATGGTGTACACCGTGTACAGTAAGTCTACGAGGATGTCTCGATCAGGGCATATCATTGGGCAGCACTATTCAAAGCGTGCGCAACGACACGACGACGGCCCAGAGGAAATAGCAAGAATAAGAAACGAACAAAAATGATGTAGTGTACTATGTACCTGCTCTGAAATGTATAGGTCTAAAGGTACATGTGAGCAAGCTTTCCGCCACAATCTATACGTACAAAATTACCGGCATGGTGTATTATGTGTCAAAGCAATTGGGGGAACCCTACTTAGACCTCGTACGGGTTACGTGTTATATAGGCCTATAGGGGATAGGAGTACAGAGTTTCTACCGTATCCAATATACATAGCGTACGGTATATGTATATATGCAAAGAAAGGTAAACCTCCGTTCCATGAAAATTGTTTAAGATTTATCAAAATTTAGATGTATTTAGATAATCAATTTAGATGTATTTTGATAAATCTTAGATAAGTTCTATTTTTTTCTTTATTTATGATCAAAAGCAAGTACTCTATCATTTCATATAAGAGGGAAACTGTACAAAACAGATATTTTTCGATAAAGGAAGCCTTTTTATTTAAAGCTTTTAAGCGTTGCACTAGCCTCCGCATAACTAGGATGCACACAGCCCTTCCAGTATCCAAAGAGCAACAATCTAAGAATTACATCAAAAGGACGAAAGTACAAAACAGAGATACATATCTGGGAAAGAAAGATTGCACAAGTAAGGCTAGAACTTGGTAGGTAACTCAAAATAAAGTATCTCCTCGCAAACTAACTCAACCACACAGTTGTGTCACTAATAGACTTGGACTCAAAACCCTCCTATTACGCTCTTTCCACAGATTCCAAGCCACATAGACCGCCGATGTGTCTTGCTGTCTTGACACCTTCAGCTTATGCAACTTCCAGATCATACTCCACCAATTTAGGATAGAGAAAGAGTTGGCCCCAACGTTAGGGGCCTGAGAAAAATCAGATGGCAACCGTTGCCAGACTTCCGTCGCGATGATGTGAGCTTCCGACTAAACCAATTCATTGCAGAAAACATACTGATCTTGTGATGGCAAAAACGTCTCCGCTGAAGCATGTCGGCGGTCCAAAGTCGGTCTTGCAACAACAACCAACAATGAAACTTGACCTTGGGCTCACCTTTAAACTTCCACCCGATTCAAATGCAGCAAAGGGATCCTCGTTCTAAACTGAAATTCATAGGGATCCAATTACTCCGGAGAGCACGTTCTTTCTAAATCCTTCATCCATCTATATTAGCCTTCATCCACCTATTACCACTTAATGCTTAACTGATCAACAGATTCTTCCGCCTAGCCAGAGGGAAGAGCAACGGAGCAATGAAGTGAGGCGTCATGCCATCCAACCAACGATCAGCCTAGAATCTGCATCTTTTACCATTGCCAAGCCCGACTTGAGGCCGAGAGAAGCTCCCTGTCAACAGAATCACAAGGAACCTCTGTGCCTTTTCAAGGCTCTTCGCGTTTTAAATTTTCTGCATTTGCATTTTGTCAAAGTTGTGACTTGGGAGTAAGATAAAGCAGCCAGCTCTATCCAGCTGACATTGCCGATCTAGACGTGTAGGTGCGCGCATGGAGTCAATGGTTTAGGTGACCTACAAACGTACGTGCACAGGGGGGAACAGGTGTGGAATCTCTTCCGAATCTAGCGGCTCCTGACGGAAGGCTCGAGCTTTTTTCGACAGGTAACGAGAAGTTGTCGGTCGATCGACATTTAATCTCATCTCTTAGCCTAATCGGTAACCTAAAGATAGAACCCGGTAATAGCGACGTTAATCGCTCTATACGGATCAAGTAACGAGGTTGAAGAAGAGGCTGCCAGATTCCAGAGCCTCGTGCCGAATTGCTCGAATGCACGCCGGCCCGCACTGCACCAATTATAGTAGCCGGTTGGCAGCTCAGTTAGTCATCCGGCGTGCCGGTTTTTTTACTATACAACCGTTCTTGTTAGGAAAAGAACAGTCCTTGATAGTAGGCCGGCGGCCGTCAAAGTGGCCAGGGAACTTCCGGCGCGCGGCGCCGCCGTACGGAGGAGCGAGCTCATGTGACCGTTTCACATGCCATGACCATGCCATCGATTTCCTCCATCCAGGGGAGAATTTAGCTGCGAAAAGGCACGCGGTCAGTAAACGCACAAGGCATCAACCTCGGGATTGATCGCTGCAGCCTAATAAATTCTTAGCGCATCATTATTAATCAGAAGCGCCGCTTAGACTGCTCATAGTGGGAGTAACATAGCTAGTAACATCACACATCTCAAAGCATTTTGGTGACATGGCATGCTAATAAATGAAAAAAAAGAGTGGGATGGTAAGAGCAAGTACAATAAGTCCTAGTTAGCTGGCTATAAGGATTAAAATAGTATATTATTGCTTAGTTGGAGGAGAGAGAGGAGGAGAGAGAAGGAGAGTGAGCTCTTATGCAAGAGCCAGCTCTAGCACGTGCTCCTAAGCACTTTGTGAGAGTGAAAGGTGGGTCATACATTGATAAAGTACTACATTTTTATAGCTCACTATTGTATAAGTTGGCTCTAAATTGGCTATAGATGACATGGCACTTGGCTTATAGCCAGCAGCTGGCTACACTATTGGAATTGCTCTAACTAGCTATGTTACCATAACATCACACACCACAAGACAAGATGAGTCTACAACATAATAAATGATACAATGCATGACACCACATATAAGTTACTACCCACTATGAAGGTGGTAACCTAGACTAGTAACATGACATATGTTACTAGTATAAGTTACTCCCCACTATGACCAGCCTTATATCGACGACGGTCAATGATTTGCTGGGTTGGTGCTGATGTTATCGCTGATGGGATCACAGAAGCAGCCATGGATATACTAGTAGTTAGTACTATATGTTTAGCTTAGCTGGTGTTTAAGTCGTCAGGGACTCTTTTGGTACCTAGCTATAGCTAATAAGGCATGATTAGACGTGAAAGAGATGTGATGTGCGTGCGTGGATAAAAAAGATACAGTACTTACTTTGGAGTTTTCTCATTTGATCCATTTTTGTTTGTCAAGAGGAAGTGAGGCATCGTCGGTTGTTCCACTATTTGGTATTGAAGTAAGTTACATAGTTATTCCGTCACTAAGTTGCAATTTTTTTGGGAGGATTGAGTTTCTTTTAGAATATTCATATAAAACAAGTGATTTTTGCCTAAGCTACATATTTTCAAATTTAAATATAAAAAATAGCACGCACATACATGCAATTTTTTAATTATTTTAAGATCTGGAAATAAGAATTTTGAGGTGCTACAGTGTATACTCAAATATATCATCTCTGGATCAAACAGTTAAATCAAAATACATTTTTTATGCATATTTTTCAAGCCTATAAGTTTGGTTTGTTTGAAAAGTTAATCTTTTAATTAGATATAGCTTCTGTACTACTACCTCCGATCACATTTAATCGACGCGGGGTTTGTTGTTCGCAAGCTTGTACGGTACGTTTTGCCGGTGTTGATTAAATGCGATCGGTGGTAGTATTTTACAATGAAATTGTACAATTATTTATTCAATTAGAAAATATAGTTTATCAAAAAAATTGTTACATTTTGATATGGCATACCCATTAGTAAAATCCTAGGTCACTTTACACCATGAAATATATTTTCATGTGATATCTATATAATTTTGTAGTTATTGATAGTTTTTTAAAAATGTTTGGTCACACTTCCACTATCTTTACTTTAAATAAAAATATAAACTTTATTAATTGAAATAGAGTTAGTAGTAATTACGGTGAAAGGTAGGATTCACTCTCTTTTCAGGAGGGGATTAGACAATCTTGCTCCTTCGACACAAGCCTTTGCATCAGCAACTTATTTCATCTGACGCGTTATGCAGATTTCCTGGTAATCCGCTTCCACAAATTTCTCGTCGAAGTGATAATCCACACGGCCCTTTCTGGAGCGGAGAGATTTATTCGTATGCAGAGTTGCTTGAAAAGAAATTCAACAATATGTAGACGCCAAGAAGGCGAGGCTTTTGTTCGACGTGCGTGTTTGCTGCCATTCGCTAGTGCAGTGGTGCCACGCCCAGCTGAAACGTTGAAACACGCACAAGCCTCCGCTCGCTAGCCACATGTCCGCGCCACGCGGCCATATGTAATCGTGCTAAACCACAACTACTTAGGGCATGTGCTATGGTTAATAAGATAGTCTTATCTTACCATTGCCACATAATTTAGATGTAGCGACAAAACATGATGTACAATAGCTTATTTTTTAGTTTTATTTTTACTAACTAGAAATTCTAAATTTATGGTGAGAGAGATTGTGTTAAGAGATCATCTCTTAATTAAGAGAAGGCAAACCATTTTTTTAGCACTCTCTCTCCTCCACCTCAGCGTTTATCCTACGTGGCACTGCTAAAATATCATCATTGTACATGGCCTTAAACAATTAATAATTAGCTATGTCGTCGTCAGGGCGCTATCGTCCATCCATATTTGTAAATTGGATCAATCCAAATGGCCCGTGCTTCACCAACACACTGAAGCAACAACGGCCCGCGTTGGCAACACGAGAAGCCATCCACACGCCAGATGACGTACCGTGCGTGTACACACATCCAGATCTAGTGCCAGAAAATGATAATCTATCTATAGTCAATGGCTACAGCCTACAGGACTACCCACTGCGCGATCGCTCCGAGCTGTACTCGACGACCGACTTGTAGTATTTGTGTGTACAACAGGATAATACCAGCTGTCCTACGTACCCGGACTTGAGAACCACGTAGACGTACAGTAGATCATACGTAGCTAGCAGAGGCTGATGGATCCATCGAGAACGAACGCATGGACAAACAGGGAACTAGACGCATCCCGTGTTTAATTAATTACTGAACGTATATCGATCCAAGGAAGACTTCGTCCTGGCCTTTTCATAGTCGATAAGCTCGATCCTCAGGAAATTCAAGGTCCATCGAGGCATGGCATGCCATGGTGTACAGTCTACAGTAAGTCTACGAGGATGTCAAGATCAGTGCGTATAATTGGGCAGCAATATTCAAAGCAAGCGCTACGACGACGACGGCTCGAGGAAACGGCAAGGATATACAGTATACGAGAAACAAAACAAAATGATGTGGGTAAGGCTTCCACCACAATGATATGAGTATGTAATTAGCGGTATGGTGTATACTACTACTACTTCCAATCGTTTTCCATGTTTTTTTTTGTTGCATTCATGTTGGCAGGGATCTGATGCAGTAGCTGTTTTCCATTCTGCATGTCCTGCCTGCCTACCATTTGATTCTCTAGAGAATGTCTAGGTGTGATGTATCCGGCCTACTACGAGTATTAGTTACCACGGGACCCCTCCCTGATTAATAAGTACTTCCTTGGCTCATAATTCTTGTCGTAGATTCAGAAATATCCATTATCCACCGTACAGTTTGTGTAGATATATATCCTAATTTTCTACAAGTACTACGGAACGGATGGAGGACAAAGCAGTCGCTCATCCCCGTACTTACATATATGTACGGCACCGACGGTGCTAGATTTTGTTTCGGACCAAGCTATCCTTGTCACGATGTAACGCTTCGAGCCTTGGTTGCAAGTTGCAATTAACTTTAATTAGACGCAAATCGTCGTGTTAATTAGTTGGTCAACTTGCAATATGATTTGCTGATCAATGGATGACAATATATTAGTAACTAGTAATCTGGAATGGGTAAGAGCAAGTACAATAAAGTCTAGTCAGCTGGCTACAAGGATTAAAATAATATATTTATATCTAGTTGGAGGAGAGAGAAGCGGAGAGAGAATGTGAGTGGGCTCTTATGCAAGAGCTAGCTCTAGCACGTGCTCATAGACAAGGTGTGTGAATGAAAGGTGGGTCATCCATTAAAAAAGTAGTACATTCTTATAGCCAACAATTGTACTTGTTGACTACATGTTGATTATAGATGACATGGATCTTGCTTATATCCAATAACCGGCTATACTATTGGAGTTGCTCTAAGACACAGGCCGTTGAAACAAGTTGTCCACGGCCGGTACAAAGAAACGTCATCACTTGGGTAGCTATACTATTTGATTAGATGGTTCGGAATTTCCACTGCATTTTATATTCGGAGGAGGGCTTTTTCAGCTTTTGACTTCGGTACACGTACATGTACATACATGCACGCGGATACGCGGAGTGATTTTTCATACGCAACTTACCGTTAATATACATACGTATCCGAAGCTAGGCTAGCTGTTAATTGGTGACCGGCCGGCCTGTCGTCTCGTCGGTGGTTTCCGTCGATCACGTGTCACGAGGTTGATGGTTTGGCACCATTTTACCAGACAAAGCTAGCATCGATATTGCGGTGCAAGGAGACGAGCCGATCTGCGCATACTCCGATGGATTGAATTGAACTGCGTTGTTTTGACCAGAAAAAATGGAAGCATATTCCGCTGCGCCCGTGCGGCCTGGAAAGCAGTGCTAGCGTAGATTCCGGGATTGACCGTGCGTGCGGTCTGCCGGTCTGGTCTGGACAGTTTGGGATCAGACAGATAAATTTGACCACCTGATCTGTAGCTACTCCCTGCCTCCCTGCCTCGGGATCGGCAAGCCCAGGATTCTTGCGTTGGGTGTCTGCCCCGAGCGCATGATTCGTGGGAGAAAAGGACGAGCGAGAATGCGCGAAACGAATAATCGAACTCGTCATCGTGCCAGGCCAGCCTGCTGTAGAACACTTCCGCTTGGTCTTTTTTTTTGTTGTAGAACAAGAACAATGCACCTTAGCTTAAAATTGGACCGATGATTTCGTTCTCTTTTTTTTCAGGGAAACGGTGAGCTCGCAACCACTTGCTAAGTAGCCAGTGTATATAAGCCCAATGCGAGTAGTGGCCCGAGTAAATGATATATGGCTCGTGTGGGAAGAAACTAAACGGCACGAACAGCTAGCCCAGGAACTATCTATCGCTTATAGCGAGCGGAATTAGCTCTGGCCCGCTTAACGCATGGTAGCAGGCCGCGGCCTGTTAGCGAATTTCTGCCAGGCCTAGGTACAAACGCGTATGGTTTTTTTCCATTCTTTTCGCTGACGAGCTAACGGAAGCATTAGGCATCAAAAGCGTCTTTTTTTTTCTTCTTATTCTTCTTTTCTCTTTTTATTTTTTGAACCAGTAATTTTTCTAGAAACTATGAACATTTTTGAATCCGTGAACCGATTTTAAAATCATGATTTATTATGGAAATCTTTATTAAGTTCTGAACATCTTTAAACCCAGGAACATTTTTAAACTCATGAACAATTGTTGGTTATAATTTTTTTAGAAACTTTATTAACTTACAATTTTGTCCCTGTGAACAATTTTCTAAAATTTTAAAAATTATGAACAATATTGAAATTTGAACATCTTTTGTAATAAGGACCTTTCTAGTCAGTGAACATTTTTTTAATCCAAACCATTTTAAATTTTCATGAACAATTTGAATTTTTTTTATATTTGAACTTTTCTGAAATTTGAACCTTTTTCACAGAGTGAACATTTTTTAAATCTAAATTTACTTTATCCAGTGAACAATTTTTAAAATTCGAACTTTAAGAAAATCATGAACTTTGTTCAAAAAAAACATTTCCATAACTTTTCCCGTACTACGCGTATGGTTCTCTTGGGACGTGCACGCGGTACGCATGATGGATATGTAGTGCTAGACCAAATGAATTTTTCTTATAGAGTTGTTATACATAGTGATGTCGATGTTACATGATTGGTTCGGTTGATTTGTATTGCACGATTTTAGGGGTGTAGAATGGCTCTCTTGGCACGGTGTGCATGTCATCGCTCGCTTGGGTCAGGCCCAACTATAGGAGAAATCGAGCGTTGCTTTCTGGCCGCGGGCGAGTGGGTATGTGACTCGCCTGAAGCAAGCGATAGGATATCCACGACCCGCAGAGGCAGCTGGCCCGCATTTGTGCATAAGCAAACGGTTCCCGCAGTCTCCAGGGTGAACTGGTTCCTCTATAGGTCCAACCCAAGTGTACTATGGCCTCCCTGTCTTTGAAAATTCACACAGGTATTTCTTGGGGTTGTCTAAAAAAAATAAGGTATTTCCTGGGGGAAATTCAGAAAGGTCAATGAAAATTAACCAGTTTTGAATGTACAAAAGTGACAAATATGCCAATTTTGCACATGTTATCCAAACTTTTAACCCAACCAACTCATACGCTCACTAGGATAAAGACTAACGGAAAACACCAGTAATTCACAACAAAGCCTAAAATGTCACCAGGTGTGACACACTGACTCACCAACATGATTCTCTCAAAACTGGCGCTACATCCCTTTCAAATATGCAAAGACGCATAACAAGTGTTATTCCTCTTGAAAAAAATGTATATATCGCATTGTGTGATTATCATTACTCCTTACCTAAAACACTGGGCTTGTTGCCAACAGTTTCAACCCTTGATTCATCAAAAATGGCTGCTCCTTTCTCACCTCAACACCCAACCCTATTGTCATCAATCACTTTGAACCACATGAGGGAACACCATAACAAATTATTTGAAATGGTTTTACCGCCTCGCCTCATCGAACAGATGCATACAACCTTTATTATATTTATTGAAAAGAGAAGTCTCCGGGTAATAAAAGTACAACTTATTGCAGCTCAAGGATCACTCAAGGTCAATACGTGGATCAAACATCTAAGAAGAGATCAAAAAAAAAATAGGGGGCCAATGTATTAACATGTGAGCCTGCGATCAAGCTACCCGGCCACACCAACTGAATAAATCAAATGCAACTGTTTCTTGTTGGGTGCACCAAAAATCCATGTTCTAGCGTTGCTCCTCCGACTGTCCAATAAATAGCAAGAGGGATAACCTGCAAAAAGAAAGCATGATATGATTTGTTAAAGGTAAGGTAATTGCGAACATGCAATATTTCCCATTGAAGGGCGCAAACATCAAGTCACCGACTCTGATGTGGCCTTCGGTTATTTTGCTTACACCATTTAGCTAGCTGCCGAAAAGATTAATACTACTTTTCCATGGAGAAAAAAAATGGAGAATGCGCCAAATCGTTTTTGCAAGCACGCACTCTATAAAAAAATGTTGTTTTTTTCATCTCACAAAAAAAATTAAGTATTACTTTGCCAATTCCTTTAAATAACTTTTATATGTAAGAACCACATAAAATTTAATATCTTTCAGTGGAACTTTAATCTTTCATATGTATTTTCTAAAATATATTATATCTGAAAGATCAAGATACCTAGACTTCACAGTAAACTTACCCGATGTAGTTAAGTTCCTCTGGAATACATCCTTTTCTTGGGTCAGGTTTAAACGTATTAAACGACTGACCAAGTGTAACCATCTCGTCCATTTATATTCGATTAAGTTTCTTATAAAATATATATTTGTAGCAAAACAAGAAATGACATTCGCAGCTAACACATTTTTCTGTTGGACTATATTGTATAGAGACAAATATTGTTGGGTTTTAGCATGGTCCCCTGACCATATGCCTTCCGTAAAAAAGTATCTAACACATTCCCAATCATGATGGAACCCCTAGAAAATAAGTCTTATTTGAATTTCATTAGACTTACAAAAAGGGTGAATAGGTAGTACTTGTCCTAGAGTTTTAGAATGAAGATAGTGTTGTGTAATAACTCTTGCCACGCCCCTCTTCATTTTTAAACAGTCATTTAGTGAGTAAACACTTGGCTTTAATTGCCAATACCTCTACCCTAAAACCATCTTGGTCATTAGGACAACATATAATGTTCCACTTAATCAGTCTATACTTTCTCTTGTGGCCGTCGCATTAACAGTAAAATCTTGATATAAAAAATCCAATCTTTTACTTACCCCTTTGGGTATCTCTAAAAATGAGTGCATGGACAGGGGAAAACTAGTAACCACCCAGTTTACAAGAACTAAGCGATCACCATATGATAGCAGTTGTAATCTACAACTGTGTAAATTTTCAGAATGAAATATATTGTACTTTATGCTCAGCAAAATAACAAGTCTTGATTTCACCATTGTTGAACAGTAACAAACAGTACACTAGAATCTCGATTTTGTCATTTTGTGAAATTTTGTCATTTTTACTGAGAGCAAAATATAACATATTTTAATATGAACATTTGCACATTTATAGATTACAACATTTTCTATGTCTTTTTTTTGAAATTTGTAAAACTTTAAAATCAAAAGTTTTGATGTTTAAAAAAGAGAAATGAAACCGGGCTATATGTAACCCGGGCTACATCTGAGGTTTCCCATGGTCCTTGAAGTAAATCAACAGGAACTTCAAATGCTGAACGACAAACAAACGAGATACTCAAGTTTTTCTCATGAACAGTACATTTAGCGGCCAAGTTGGACAGATTATCATTTTCTTATTTGGCATGGTAAGCAGATTTTCAGAGTTGTGTTCGTCTCACCTAATGAACAACCTTCTATACAACCAATTAAGCTACTTATTATACCCGACATGACTCTTCATATGTTCTAATTTTATTCTCGCTATATTTGTTTCTATAATTTTGCGGCAACGCGCGAGGTATTATCTAGTATGTAGAAAAGTCGTGTCAGTCTAAATAACATCTACTTGGTATAGCAAACTCTCCGGACACTAAGGAAAAAATCTGCCTAGCTAGGCCCGATGTATGATACCCACTGCCTATCCACCACGTCAGTAACTCGAAGAGGTTCGTGATAATGGTGGAGACATGCGCGGCAACATGTTAAGGGCGCGACGGGTCGCCGCACGCACGAGCTTTCTTTATCATTCTCCAACAATAAATTGATTCTCAAATATTTTTGAAGGAGATCAAGATGCAGATAATTAAAGCAATAAACCATCAATGAATAGATAGGCAAGAATTGATTTTTCTCCAAGATTTGACAATACAATAGTAATGCAAAAGAATTAAGGAGACAAATCCATTATAGGCAAAACTTAATTTCCCAAGATTTTCCTTTTTCCTCTTTTTTAAGGCAGGACCAAATATATATGCAAGAATTAATTGCCCAACATTTTGTTGTCTCAGACTAGTCACAATGCATAGTATCATATATGATACTAATCATATGTATGATACTACTATATGTTATTATGTCCACAATGCATGGTACATATGCTAGTAGCATAATCTTCTTATATTAATTGATTTATAGAATCTCAATGCAAATATATGTACAAGATTTGTTTGACATTAAAAAAATTAGTACTACGTGCTATGATACTGTATCTACTTATGATACTACTATCATCTCTCTCATCTTTAATTGCACTGCCACATCAGCTTTTTGCATGCATGTGATGCATGATACTACCTATGATACTCTCATTGTGAGTAGTCTCAGTTTTTAGGTGTAACCAAATAGGCGAGTCTTAATTTCCAAAGATTTTCATTTGCCTCTATATTTATGCGGAACCAAATTAATACCAAATAATGCAAGGCTTAATTCTGCAAGATTTTATTTTTCCTCTATATAAATCTGAGCAAAAGGAAAAAGAATATGGTAGCAAAAACTGAACAACAAGGACTAGCTAGTCTCTTCTCATGGCTTTTACGATCCACACCACAAGGATTCTAAGCATAGCAGTTATGTTGGTCATTTTTACGACCATGGCATGCCACATAAGTAAGTGTTCTAGATTTTATTACTCCCTCCGTTTCTTTCTATAGTGCATATTGTTTTTTGGCACGGAAATTAGCGCAAGCAAATTTATTGACACAAAACCCCCCAACGCTATTTGAGAGAAAAAAAAAGGAAACTGGAAACAGATCGGAGACGTGATATGCTCCCTACGCGCGGCCTACTCCTTCCTAATCTCACGTGATCTGTATTTGCTATTTCCTTAACAGATGCGTGCGCGATCTACTCCTTCCTAATCTCACGTCCAGATTTTCTCTACGTGATTGCATACCAGATTTTCTCAACATGAACAGATTCGTTCCAGATTTTCTGGACGGAAACAAATCGGTGGAAGGGGTTATTTGCAAAAAAACACAACTTTCCTCTTATATTCTGAAACAATTGCGAAAAAACAATAGGCATTATATAAAGGAACGGAGGGAGTATCATTTTATGTATTTAACAATTTGCCTTTTGCGGTGTTCAGTACTAAGTTGTGTCTATTATTCTGACTCTTTTTTCTAGATACTGAGGCTTTTAATCAGGCAACTTGTTACGAGATGCCAAAATGTGAGATCGACGAATGTCGAGTGTACTGCAGGAACAAAGGTTACAACATGAAAATCAGCCAATGTGACGAAATACATGCAACTCACTATTGTTGTTGCGATGATTAAACCATATATGTATCATCTCATGGATCTAATAAATGAATAAACTATACTTTTGGTTCTTTTGCAACTGCCTTGTATGCATCTAGTACCTTTCAGTCTTTGAGAACTTTCAATAATTTTACACATCTTGAGACAAGGAACTTTGTTTCCCCACACGGACTTTTGGCTCATGGGTGCCACCCTCCCCCATAAATCTATGAGAAAATTCCTTAGATAACACTCCCTTAAAATCAGGTTCCTTATTTGACACTGGACAAATTTTTTCTTCCCTATATGACATCTTTCCTTAATTTGTTGAAATTTTGATAGAAAGGACCACCTGCCCAACGAATTGCTAGAAAAAACCACCTTCAAATTTTTTTGCCAAAAAGGACCATCTTCCGGTGGCGGCAAGGTCTGCCAGGCGACACGTGGTACTTGCCGCCGTTGCTCGTGGCGGCAGGCCTTCCCTGTACTCTGCGGCGGCAGATTAGGCGGCCATCGTCGTCCCACTAGTTGTTGTCGAAGCCGTGGGCCATTCCGCCAGAGCCTGGGGCGGCAGGCTAACGTGGCCCCTTGCCGCCAGCGCTCGGGGCGGTACCCTGTTCGTCCAACACGCATGATTATGTGCAGCACTAGATTGTGTACAGACTATTAAATAATACTAGCTAGTAACTTTGGGTGGGCTGGGTCTATGTAGACCAACGAAGGCCATTTGCCTAGAGAGCACACGTGGCCCACATGGTCACGGTTCATCCATGTATCTGAAGCATGCACTCCTGGTTACCATCAATATTTTAGAGCATCTCTAACGGGGCGATGCATTTTGGATGCTCAAAATATCCGCGTTTGCGTCTGTCTAAATGGTAGAAATCGATCCCGCGTCCATTTAGGGTTAACGATATGCTCACAATGTCTCTTTGGTTACACAGGCTTAGGTTCCACTTGGCTAGTCAAAACCATGGTTAATCTAGGTTCAACTTGTACTACCCTATTCCCTTAGCATATCATTTGCTTAAGAGAACTAGTTACTACTTCTTTATCCATCAGAACAAGTTATTAGGAATCTTCCAAGAAATGGTTTTAGTTTTATAATGGCATGTATATTTCTTAAGGTTAATGTATTTGTTCTAGTTGGTCTAGGATTATCATAAACTCACCAGTTCTAAGTTAACTTGAGTTATATCCTAGAGCTCTAACTCAAGAGTTAATAATATCTCTAGAATGTTTGATAAACAAATAGACTTGAATAGAGAAGGTTAGAATAAGGAAGACTTGATGACAAGACTAGTGCGGATCTCCTTGTCATGAATTCAAGAATTGAGTTTAAGATATACCATGATGATCATGGTAAGAATGAATATTGAATAAAGACATGAAAAATATATGGATGAGGATTTGGTTATTCTATTTCTTCTTAGATGGTTTTCACTTCATTTGTAGCAATGAGTGGTTTCAAGGAATGTCATGTTATGTTCTTTGGAAGATCTATATTTGATCCTTCCATTATGTGTTGTTGTAAAAGTTGTAGTTCCATTAGATCTACCCCTAGATCAAATCATCTTTACCCTAAACAAAATTTTAGCAAATGTCACATTGAAGTTTATAGCACTCAACTTGATGATCTACTTTAGTTCCATCAACTTAAGTGAAACTTCAATCACTTTAATAAGTTTTATTTGAATGCGTGAAATTTCCCAAATTTTCTACGCATGAATGCGACACACATATCCATTTCCTCTCTATTTCTAGCATCTAATGCTCGGATGTTACACCAGCCTTTTATCTTTTACATGTGACTCAGTTGCCACCCCCCGGTCCTTGGTGTACGCTGCAGGCAGGATCCATGCTCCACGGACCGGAGCAACTGGTGGTTCTCTTCGGTGACGACTTGGTGTGGGTGCGGTGCAGCGATGTCCAATGATTTCACAAGGAGATTTAATGTTACCTCTAGTCTGTATTCAATGGTGCTTCTTCTGGGTGTGTCTACTCCTGTTTTCTTTTATTTTATTTTAACTTTGCTTTGGAAGGAAAACCTGTTTGGAGGAATCATACTTTTTTTTTCGAGAGTACACCAAAGGCGTACCATATTTTTATAGAAGGCAGAAGATTTAGTACAAGACGACTGCAACTCGCTGCAAACAACGAGCGCAGAACGAACTCCACACCGGCTAGTCCGAAGACAGCCAACACCGAAGCTACAACTACAACACAAAGAACCTATCCAAAGATGATCATCAAAGCCACGTCTCGCTATGGCGGGACTTGGTCGGCTCCGAGAAAGGCGTCGTCTTGGACTCTCCGACGGCGTCGTACATAGTGCCCTGGAAGATCAACCTTGGACAATGACGGACACCGGAGAAACGCAAAGGGAAAACAGCAAGCCGTGTCTCCAACCGCAATGCTCCCAACAGAGGAACGACATCAAAATGCCGCCAATGCGCCGGTTCCACCCAAACCTAGGCTTTCGCCCGGAGACACCACCAAACCAATGCGGGAGCAGGGGAGTGCCGGCACACCTCAACGACGCCTCCAAGGAGGGAAACGACGCCCACGGGCGCCGTCGCCGCCGGCACCGACAAAGCGGGCTAGACTTTCGTCCGTAATGCCGCACACCGCCCACGCTACCCGCCGGATTGGGGCCGCTGATCCCGTTGAACACACCGCCGCCGCCACAGCACTTGTCATCGCAGCCATAGCCTGGTGCACCACCAGCTCCTGGCACGGCAGAACCGCTCCCAGCTCCCAGCTCCACCTCCTGCCTAAACGGCAAACAACAGCAGCAGCAGGACACCACCAACCCTCCAGGCAGTAGGATCAGGTCGCCGTCGCGCCGTACAGGCCCACAGCAACCCGGCCCGAAACCCAGATCAGGCCCAAGAAGGACCCAGATCCGGGCCCTGCGCCTCCACACCGTCTTCCTCGTCGGCACCCTCAGGGGAGCGAGGGCGCGCATCCTCCTCCTTGGCCGCCGGCCGGCCTCCGCTGCGCCAGGACCTCCCCTGGCCGCACTCCACGCCGCCGCCGCCGCCACCAAGCTCCTTGACCCGCGTCACCGCCCCCGTCCAACGCCGAAGCTCCGCCGCACGCCCACTGCCACTGCGTCCGCCGCCGAGGTCCACCACTCCTCCGCGTCTCCCCGCCGTAGCCGGAGCAACTCCGACTCCACGCACGTCACCCGCGCCGCCCTGGAGACGTCCCCCCGCGCGCGCGAGGAGCCCGTCGGGGCGCGCCGACCCCCACCCGCCGCCTTCGACGGCCGGGCGCGGCCGCCACCGCCACCGCCGGCGGCGGCAGCGGCCAGGGAGAGAGGATTTGGGGGCCTTTTGTTTTAGGGTTTGGGTGCCTCCGGAGCCGCTCGCGCGAGCGGCCCGGGAGGAAAAAAATCCACGATCATACATTCATACTGAGGAATCACACTCAAAGTTACTTTATTGACATACTATTAACTTATCATTATTACACGTACAAGCACAACAGCCAGCGTCTGGTGCCCGCACACGAGCTCTTGTCATCCGACCTTCTGTATATCATCAGCGTGGATCGCATCATCGGAAGGCAGTAGACGACGGCTCCGTTATTCTTCAGTGTAGGGAGGCATCGCTCTGCAGTAATACGTATGCTCCGTGCGGACCAAGCATGACTGGTTCAGTCATATTCAGTGGTTCCATCAGTAGTAAGGCTGGATCTTCCAGCGCTGGTTGTCGCCCTCGCACCACTTCCAGAGCACGACCTCGGTGCCGTCGCGGACGCCGCCGTGGTACTTGTCGCCGTTGAGGGCGTCGAAGTTGAGGTAGATGTTGTTCACCATGCGCACGCACCGGAAGCCGTTGCCCACGTCCCGGCTCTCCGTCCACAGCACCGACTCGTCCAGGAAGTCAGGGTTGTACGGCACAAGCCGAACCTGGATGTGCAATATATGTTCAGTTTCAGTCACATGTAGACAGTTGTACTTTCTTTTGTTATGCCAGGTTATGAAAATCAGAAATCAAGGGAGCCGGAAACTCGATTACAGCGTGGGACTGGCCAAGGGAGTGCTTGATGGCCTCCCCTGTGGCCTTGTTCACCAGGGCGAAGGCAGGGTACCCCTCCTCGTCCTTGATGCTGGTGCTGTGCCTCATGTCCTTGATCCAGTGCTGCAAGCAGTTAACCCACACACACAAAGGTCAAACTGATCAGTAAACAGTGACTCAGGATGAAACCTTGGTAAATCTGATGTCCTAGCTAGCTATAGTTAATTAGGCTTGCCTGGTACTCGTCCTTGGGGTTGGCCGGCGCGAGCACAACCTTGCCGTTCCGGACGGACATGGCATAGTTGGGGTTGGCCCGGCAGTACACCTTCACCGTGGGCTGCGGCGGCAGGGTACGGCCACCGTAGTTGCCCTCGATGTTCACCTGAGACATGCCGTATGGCACCGGCGGCGCGTACCCCGGAGTTGCCATCCCGTACCCCGGTGTTGCCATTCCATACCCACCGTAGTTCTCGTGGCGACGGTAGTAATCCATGGCTAGATAGCTGCTCGATCTGCACAAAGCATGGCGACCGACGGGACGGGGGATTTATAGGAGACGGCCCGGCCGGCCGGTACATCCATTGCTGTACATGGCGTTAGCCTTACGCTGTCAGGTGATAAGCGAATGAGGACGATGTCGATGTGCATGGTGGGATTCGATTGGATAGGTGATGCCATGCCACACTAGGTACGATCGAGAAGTTGAAGTCGTGATGCTATGCCACACTAGCTAGCTACGAGTAGCTTTGCGTGATGCGATCGATTTCTGGTAGTTTTGGTAAGAATCTCTGTCTATTATTGCTGGAGAGATAGGGAAGTAGCTAGTGGGTTCCACGAGGCAGCCATCTTGTATGGGCTCCTGCTGATCTAGTACGATTTATCACTGCTGATCTAGTGGATGCTAGAACTACTTTTGTACTGGGAAATTCGGGTGACAGTGCCCGTTCATAATGTAAAAGGATGATCGCGCTAAAATTGGCAAAGCACAGTCCAAATGAAACGGCCCATTATTCACAAAAAATGAAATGAAACAGCCCGTTTAAAGAATCTGGATCCCATATGGGGCTCCGGCCCAACATGGAGGAATTTCTGATTTTATTTTTATATTTCTTCTTTTTCTTTTTTCGTTTCATTTCGTTTTTTCTGTTGTTTCTCTTTTGTTTCTTTTTTATAATCTGCTATTTTTTATGGAATAACCTATTTTTACACGTTTTCCTTCAAAAATTTGAATATTTTTTAATCTAAATATTTTAAAAATCAGAGCATTTTTCAAAGTTGAATGTTTTTTCAAAAAATGAACTTTTTCTAAAAATTTGAAATTTCAAAATCTGATTTTTCAAAAACTAAAATAATATAAAAATAGATTGTTAAAAGTAAAAAAACAAAAAAGAATCAGAAAAAACAAAGAAACAAGTAAGAGAATAAAAACAAAAGGAACAAAAAGGCCAGAAACTGGGCAAGGCCCATCAACCGTGTGGGGTGTGGGGTGTGTGGCTGTTGGTGGGCATCGAACTGGTCGACATATAGGATTTGCCTATTAGGAGGGCCTGACTCGATTATTTATAAACTACGATATAGGTCATCGGTGATAGAATTCAAAGCTAGATATGTTCGCCAAATAAACTTAGTAAAGTTGATAACCCTAACTTTGTCTTACTAACCTTGGGCTTTCACCCGAAAATCAGATAATCCTCTTTGGAACATTCATATATTTGTATGTTATTTGCTATACTGCATTGTACATCGTATGTGGACGACATTTCAGAGAATCGTATTCTTATCCCTTAGGTTCGCTAAAGTGTTATATAGATTCATCAAAATGGATTCGGAACTGGATTCAACAAGCAAATTATCCTAGCTATTTACATACACATGACCTAATTTGGGTTATATCATTTTTATGTCATATTTTAGTGTGTGTATTTTGTACAATCTAAGCAACTTCTTGATGGTACACTTGGGTACATGAGCCCATAATGTGAGGGTAATACTCTCTCATTGCCACAATATAGTGTATATAATTTTTTTAAAGCTAAACGATGTAAATTTTATTGAGGAAATCATGTTCATATTTTCGTATAACACTTAGACATGTTCATAGTTATCGTTTTTCTTTTTGAAAAATTACAATTCTTGTGCGAGCATCAAGCAATCCTGAGCTCTCCTAGGTGGTACCGGGTAACAAAAAACCGAAATCTTTGCTGAATGGCAATCATTCTCATGCACAAATGTAACATTTTATTGTTTTAGTATCTAAAGAACAATATGTTGGACATCTTCTTTTTTTCCCTATAAATTCTTTTTCGATAAAGAAAATATATTAATATCGAGAAGATATCAATTGCATCCAGCCTCTGCAACAACGCAATACCCTAGTGCTAGTACGAATGCACACAAATAAAAATATAAGAAGCTAAAAAATAAAAGTCCCGCTACAGATAGCGTGTCACCTCCAAAATGGAAACAGTGCACAAGCGGTGTCGTCATCCTATTATACATCATAGGTTTTCACCATCAAGAAAGTCTCCACACTCAAAACAATACCTTTAATAAGGTCATTGCTAAGCACAAAAAATTAAGGCCAGACCTTGGAATTTCATCCTAAAAGATTGTCGACCACACTTGCATATTGCTGCTACCAATCCCGAAACACCAAGAAAATACCTCATCACCGCAAAGACTCAAACCACCTTTAGTACTCCCTCTATCCCAAAATTGGATGTCTACAATATTTGGATAGAGTCAAACTTCTTAATGTTTGACCAATTATATAGAAAAAGGGTCAACATTTATAATCCCAAACCATCATGAAATATATTTTCATATTATGTGCGCTTAAAATTTAGATGTTGATATTTTCTTATAAAGATACTCAAACTTAAGTTTGGTTTTGATTGAATACTATAGGCATCCTAATTTGCGAAGTAAGGAATAGTCCACATATCTCGGCTTCCAACCCACCGCGCGAGCGACCCGGGTGCTCAACCTCTTCTGTTCTAGAAAACATTTTTTTTTTCTCTTTCCTCTATAAATAGTTCAAACTAAGAAAAGAAATATTTGGCCATAACAATTGACGACCACGACAAGATTTCGTTGTCACATAAGCACAGGCCTCAGGGTGCTTAGTCGTTTTCGCGTAGGGAACAAGTGCCATCAGTCACACCTTCATGAATCATGATACTGACAAAGAAATAGCAATGCAAAGAGATCCACCTAGCAATGCTCAGGTGGATCTCTTTGCATTGCTATTTGGCCGAAATAGCAATGCAAATGAAAATCCAGCCGAATTGATCTAAGAAATTTGGCAGCAGATGACCAAGCAAGCGAACAACAAACGTACGACAAAGGTGCAAGATAGGTGAGCCCATTCATTGATTAGATCGAAGAAAAATAAAACAGACAATGCAGGTCACAGAGCAGTACAGGTCCCAGTACTAGAAACAGAGACGAGTTACATCGGAGTACAGATCAGGGCCCTCTCCTCTCTCAGAAATGCCGTTTCAGCACAACTCGACACTCACTCAGACACCATTGCCATACATCGCACACGGTTTTATTTCGACAGCAACATTATTAGCTAGCAGAAGCAGAGGATTACGACGACGATGGGGAGGGACTTGTCCCCAGACTTAACTCATGGCGATCGATGGCAATGCAGCTCTCCCGGTGCAACATCTCTGCAAGCAACATCTTAATCATCAGAAAAGAAATTCAAGAACGGATGAATGCTATCAACATGATCTCTGCCACTTACACCAGGGGAGGATCTTCCAGCGCTGGTTGTCACCCTCGCACCACTTCCAGAGCACGATCTCGGTACCGTCGTGGACGCCGCCGTGGGCCTTGTCGCCGTGGAAGGCGTCGAAGTTGAGGTAGATGTTGTTCACCATGCGCACGCAGCGGAAGCCCTTGCCGACGTCGCGGCTCTCCGTCCACAGCACCGACTCGTCCTGGTACGCCGGGTTGTACGGCACCAGCTTCACCGGGTGGCCCTGGCCGGTGGAGTGCTTGATGCACTCGCCGGTGACCTTGTTCACTATGGCGAACGCGGGGTACCCTTCCTCGTCCCTGATCTTGCTGCCGTGCCTCATGTCCTTGATCCAGTGCTGCTCATACAGATCCAGTAAATAAATTCAGAGAAAACACAACTGAAGAAAATAAAAATGATGTTTTGGTGCTGGCACAGTACCTGGTACTCGTCTCTGGGGTTGGTGGGCGCGAGGACGACGGTGCCGTTGCGGGCGGTGAGGCTGTACTCCTCGCTGGCCTTGGAGAAGATGCGCACGGCGTGCACGGGTGGCCCTCCGCCGTTGCCGGCACAGGCACCGGAGTCGACGGCGGCGTGCGCCTCGGCCCACGGCAGGATCTTCCAGCACTGGTTGTCCCCCTTGCACCACTCCCAGAGCACGATGGTGGTGCCGTCGTGAACGCCGCCGTGGTCCTTGTCGCCGTTGAGGGCGTCGAAGCCGAGGCGGTAGTTGTTCACCATGCGGATGCAGCGGAACCCCTTGCCCACGTCCTTGCTCTCCGTCCACAGCACCGACGCGTCCTCGTACGCCGGGTTGAACGGCACCAGCTTCACCTGCACATCCATCCATGTCGTCAAGTCAAGAACTCGAGATCAATCAAAATCTTTCGCCGGATGTGTGTGTGCTTGATTAATTCGACTGAAGGAGACTTACGGGGTGGGACTTGCCGATGGAGTGCTTGACGGCGAGGCCGGTGCCCTTGTTGACGAGCGCGAACGCCGGCATGCCCTCCTCGTCCTTCACGGTGGTGCTGAACCGCATGTCCTTGAGCCAGTGCTGGGTGTCGTCCTTGGGGTTAACGGGGGCGAGCACGACCTCGCCGTCGCGGACGGCCAGGACATAGTCCTCGGAGGCGCGGCAGAAGATCTTGAAGATCTGGTTCGGGCCGGACGACGGCGGCGCCTGGCTGTGGTGGTGCCCGAAGCCGAACATCTTCTTTCTTGGGCTTAACGACGACGCGTGTGGTGTGATCGACTCAAATGGCTTGGTCGCAAGCTGCGATGAGAGGAGCTGCACCATGGTGCCATTTTATACAGAAAAATGGACCAGATCAACGAAGGTCCGTTTGGTGACGTGGCACTGTGTCACCAAACGTAAATCTTCGGAGTATCTCCTGTGTAAATGGCAGGTAGTAATTACGGATACACCCATTGATTTTTATACTGGAGTATACAGATTTTAGGTGAGATTTTGCATTTTTTGCATTTATAGCCGTTTGGTATGAGTGTACTGGAAGATCTTCTTTTTGAGGGAAATGTACTGGAAGATTTGGTAAGATATTGACCAGTACTCCATGGTTTGATCGGCATTAACATTGCATTAGCTGTATATGTATGGGTGTTAATGTGCAATGGACACTACTGCAGCAGTGTGAATTTGATTAGTGGAGCACAGTTAGTGTTGTTTGTAGTTTTCCCCGCAACAAAGTGCCGTTGTTTGTATCTTGTGCTCCGATCCTTTGTCTCATCCGAGCAGTGTTTTCCTCCATACAATCACCATGCTTACAGATTAAGTATCCTCTAATAAAGTATAATTTGTGTTTTGTCCGGGGTTGTTTTGCGTATTCTCATCCTAGCAGTGTTTTTTTTTTAAATATAAACAGCATGCTTATAGGCTAAGTATCTTTCTAGTAAAGCATAATATTTTGCTATGTTTGAGTTTGTTTTGGTCAAAAGAAATCTTAACCTAACAAAGTCATCAGAAAATAAAACAAACTAACGTTCGTTGTGAGTCTTACTGAGAGAACACTATATCCCAAAAATATGATGTTGAGCATAGGAGGAATGAAGGAGAGGACACTGCAGAAAGGATGGGAGGATGGGGCATTATATGTCTCGCTTTTTTGTTCATATTTTTCATACAAAAAGGCAAAAACTTTGCAAATTTTTGTTGAATAAGAAGAGAGTTCTTTAAAGAGAAGGTATGCTCTCCAACATAGAAATCCCTAAATGTGTGGCCCCAACCATAACTTAAATTTCGCCTCATCTTTTGTTTAGGTGAATACAAGTAGGCATAGTGGTAACGTTCCGAAGACCCCACATTCTTTCATTCCTAAAGATGCCATGAGAGAGAAGAAACACTCAAACCATCGCCTTCCTTAGAACACCAACCTAAAAATAGTGCACCCAACCACTGATATTTGGCATCCTCAATCCCATTCCATTGCTCTGGGTTCATGTCGATTGAAATCCATGAGCGCCCATTTTTCAAATACAAATGGAGTAGCGGCATCTAAAAAGAAGGCGAGTCGCTATTTTGTGGGCACGTTACACATCTGACAAGTTGCACAATTGGCCAACCGTGACGAGCTACGTCCCCTATTATGGATAATCAACCATGCAAACAATATAATTTGCATTGTGGAGGTGCCCAATGCTTCGAACAATGAGCATTAGAATTCATGGTGACTGTTCCATAAAATTGTGCTTTTTTAGGAGAATCTTTGGCTTGGAGGTTGACCGAATCGATCATGACGACCATTGTTGATTAACCGTGGCAAGCGATCGGCGTAATCTAGCATTCCAAAAAAATAGTTGAGATGAAAAAATGGAAATGAAATGGTGGCCATCTAACGAGGATCCCCCTGCCCCAAAAAATTGATCGCGTCATCGTCAATGGTGATATTAGTATATGTGTGAAGAGGTTCATATAAGTCACATCACATGGGTTACTACACTCCGCCTAACTTTTCTCTAAAGCAATCTATTCAAAGCAAGGTCACCGAAGGCGAACATAACACACGGACTTATCCAAATACAACAACAACCACCGAGCTATGTAGGGTGGCAAACCACATCCTAGTCGACTTTGCATTTTTCTCCACATATTTCACTTGTGCCTGCCCAAAGAAAGTCTTGAATGAGTTTTGATACACTAGTATTAGCTCGAGCGGCGACATCGAGTGAAATGGGGTGGTAGGTAGCTTGAGAGATGAGGACTCAGCTAACCAGCACACGACCGTAGTATTCTCTTGAGCAACATACTTTGTTTGTTACAAGAATTTAGTACTCTACTTGTTTTTAACATGGTCACAATACTTGTTTTGTCCTTTCTCCATCTCTGAAAAAGCTGCTCAACTTTGTTAAGATACGGATGCATATAGATATATTTTAGTTATAGATACATTTGTATCTAAAAATTGTTAAGCAACTTTTATTTTAGAACGGAGGAAGTATGACTTTTTGTAACAATGTGGCTAGTTCTCGATCAACCTAGAAGTAACTTAATTGCCGGTCATCTAATTTTCCGTTCAATTAATGTGTAGTTAGAAGAAAAAAAATGTGCAATCGGAAATAAAATTGCATCAGCCAGGGCGCTGTCTCCTTTTTGAAAAATATGCAATTTTCATTTGCACGAATCACAATGTAAATCTAACTTAGAATTAATTTAGAACTAACTTAATTCTCTATTAACCTAGCAAAAGTTTGTTGTAAATGTCTGAAACACAAGAGCATGCACCTAAATTACCCCTCTCAAAAGATAAAACGCGTGCCATATTTCTGAACCAAAAAAGCATAAAAAAGAGAAGCATCTTTTAGCCACCAACGGCCTTGGTTTGAAGCGTGCACCCGACGCTGCATGATTCTCCCACAAAACAAGGTGGGATTCCAAGCTCGGATGCCCCCTGTGACGGATGGGTCATGTCGTCTCCTCTGCTTCGGCCGACTAGAATTATAGAAACAGAACGCTGTATCATGGATTCTTCTTTTGCATTCTTTTCCTCTAGTCACTGCCGCTGTCGTGTCTTCATCTCCATGCCTCACTTAAGCAGCTTATCGTGCACACTAATTACAAAGTACTCAAGAACTTACATCCTGACAGTTTTCTCCGTCTTATTTTCCGGCAGAAATTACGATGCATGCATAGCTTCCGGTCCTGCATTTTTTTTATCTTCTCGGTGGAAACTTGCACTGTTTCTCTCTCAGCGCTGAACTACACTACTCTTCTCGGAGTAAGACTTTTTCAAAAGCTAGTTTAGCATTATAAAAAGATATATTATAGAAAAAGTTTTTTTTTTTTGAATGACAGCAGGAGAACTGCTGTGTTCATTGCATTAGAGGAAAAAAAGACACAGAGACCTGAACTGCTCAGTTTATTGGAGGAAAACCGGACGAAAACCTTTACATCAACCGGAGCACGGCTAGACATACAGAGCGCCGGGAGGGCCAACAATGACGCAAACAAAGAAGCACACCACCGGAGCAAGCGGCGTCACCGAACAAGCACCAAGGTCACCCCAATCAAGTCGCATCGATACGTCTGCCACGAGCTTGTTCACCACCTTCAACAACACCGGAGAGAGAAGACATAGCCGAAGGGAGGCGGCATGTGCCGCTCCGGTCTTGAGAGGGCAAAAGACATGGCTCGTCTGACGCTGCCCGCATGTCAAGAATGCTCTTGCTTCCACCACCGCGAGCCAATCCCCACAAGACCCAGCACCATAGACTCCAAGAATTACCGCCATTGACAATGCCCGGCCAGCCGCTTGACCACAGCCCAGGTGCTCCCTTCGAAGGGCCGAGTCTCGAAAACGATGCTTCCATCGAAGTAACGACATTAAGGATGCCGCCATCGCCAATCTGATATGCAGATTTAGGTTTTCACCCAAAGACAAGATCCAAGAACGGGAGAGGTGTTAGATCTCCTCGGTGGCGCCTTCATCAAGGCAAACAACACCGAATGGTGATGTCGTCACCGGCATCGACGGAAGTCGAGCAGGATTTTCATCCGGAGAATCGCAAACCTCACCGGAGACAGAGTCCCAAGCACACCTCAGTCACACCATACAGCACCATACAACCCGCGCCGCAGCACCATCAATGACATAGACCAACACACTCGCCGGCCTCGAGGAGACTATGCGCATCCAACCTGCATCCAGCCGCGAGCCCAGCAACCACCAAATACCCCAGCCGCCAGAGCCTCTGATCTGGAGAAGGGGCAAAACCATCACGGCCGCTTGGCCATTTCCAAGAACAGGCGCTTGCCCATCCGCTCGAGCAGGCGCTTGCCTGTCGCCTTGGCCGGCACTGAAACTGCGAGGCCCCTTCGCGCGTGGACAACCAAACAAGCAGCGCTTGCCACGGAGCAAAGGCCGCGACCCACGCAGCCAAGCGCCAGGCAGCACGCCGGCTCGCTGCACCTTTCGATCTCCGCTGCCCCGCCTGGATCCGCAGCTTCCCAGCCCGCCACCGCACCTCGAACGCTCCCTCATGCCGCCTGCACGCACGCGCATCTCCGCGCCGACCCAGGTCGGCACCACCAGGTCGCGAGGCCAAGGCCGCAGCCGCACGCGCCGGATCCGCCGCCAAAAGCGCCAGTTCCACCGCCTCCCGCGCCGGCCGCTACCCCACCTCGACGGCCGCCATAACCTCAACTCGGAGCCGCCGCTCCGACGCCCAACCGCCAGATCCGCCACGCCTGTGCCAGCAGCACGTGACCGGAGAAGGCCCGCCGCCGCCGGACACCACACGGGCTTTGCCCAGTGGCGCTCACCGACGGCGGCAGGGGTGAACTGGGAAGTAGGAGGCTAGAGAGGGGAAGGCTGGGAGGGCCGCCCGTGCCGCCCGAGCGGGGCGACGCGGGGGCAGAGAGGGAGAGTTCCGCAGTTTTTTTTTTTTTTTGAACAGAGGTAATATAGGAATGCTACGAAGCATTTGGATTGTTTTCCGCAAGCATTGGCAGGATGAAAGCTGTTGGCGCGTGCATCCATCGTGGGGTGTGCCGTAATAAGCTTGGCTGGTGCAGGTGGAGTAGGTGAAACTTGTCATTCGTGATCTATTTCGAGGCAAAATTTGTCTTGTATGAGTAACATTTGTTAAATGAGTAGTGATTCGAATGACGATCCACGGTGGTCGTGCCATGTGTGCCTTGCCCCGTGAACATTGAGGAGGGCACAACACTAGTGAACTACGGAGTAGTATATCATGGGTGTGACTTCGGCTCGTTCCTATGTGATTGTAGTCGTACCTAGGTGCTCCAAAAATTACTTTTGCAATTTTTAGTTTTTAAAATTTTATACTTATGTTAATGATTATGAATAGATCGATGGAATTTTTGTAAAATAATTACTTGAAATCTAATAAATAATTCTTATTTTTTTTTAAAAATGACCTAAGTAAATTTTAACTAAACCTTTAGAAACAACTATAGTATCATATAGATAGCATATGAAAATACATTTATGTACGCAACAATATTAATTTTATATTATACAAATTAATAATTTATTCTAAAAACTTAGTTAAACTGTACATAGATTGATTTTTTTTCTTTAATACAAATCTTATTTATTAGAGTGGAGGTAGTAATAAAAAATCTTTGTTGTCTTGGAGTGGTTGGCTGTCAAGGATGTGACCATTTGCTACGAGACTTGGATTTGGTGAGCCAACTACCATTTTGACTTGATAAAATAAGCTGCGTTGCGCTGATCTGTCTGCGGAGCTTGGCAGATTTTTCATGGATTTGTTCCACACAACTACAATTTCTAGGTATATTATTATTATTATTATTATTATTATTTTGTGAGGGTTCTAGCTATATTCTTTTTTTCTCGAATGAACAACGGTCTTCATTAAGAAACTCCCAAACCAATAAATAAATTAGTAAATAAATAAAGTCCAACATTAGAAAAAAAATACTAGCAAAAATAAGAGAATACAACAAGATCCTTGGGAAACTCTTGCCTTCTTCCACCACCATTCACTAGTAGAAAACATGGCTTTCGTCCAGCATCACTGAGAGCTTTAGTTCCGGTTTAAATAGGAACCAGGACTAACGGGTTGTATTAGTCCCGGTTCAACCTAGATAGCCCTTAGTCCCGGTTCGTTTGGAACCTTTAGTCTCGATTGGTATTACCAAATGAGACTAAAGTGGTGGCGGCAGATTGTTATCAACGCGACTAGTCCTAGTTCGCTTTACCAACCGGGACTAGAAGTTTTTTAGGTTTTTTTTTTGGCTTCTCACGCACCTCCACCCCCCTTGATCGCCTTTTTTTAGCTTAGTAAAATACAAAAGAAAATGACAGAAAATTCAGAAAATAAAATATTTTGAGATTCCTATATGTTACACAACCTACTATTAGGGGAAATTAATAAATTTGAATTTCAACATTTTTTTGCAATTTTTTTTAGAAAAACGGAAAACTGCTTTTCTAGTTGCATACAAAGTCAGAAAAAATGGTATAATATATCAAAATGATCGTGGAAAAGTTACATCAGAATTCCAAATTTTTAGATTCTCAAAATTTTCATATTCTTCAAATTCCAAATGAAAATATGAAAACAAGAATATTTTAGTTTTTGCAAGAAAAATTCAGGATTTTATATTTTCCAAAATTTTAAATTAATAATTGCATCCTGCATAATGATTACTATTACTTAACCATAAATTAGCCAATTTTTTTGATTTTCAAAATTTCAAGTTTTAGGTTTGGAAAAAAATATTAAATTTTTAAAAATTAATTTTAATAAAAAAATAAAAAATTAATATTTATTTATTTATTCAAGATTATTATTACATCATTACTTTTGTTTATTAAAAGAATTATTTAGAATTCAAATAATAAAGAAGTGTGACATCGACCAATATGTTAATAGGATTGATATGATACTAGTATCAATAACATGCGCGCGAAGCACTTGGAAGTGGGACGGGAAGAAACTCGGAAGTTAAACGTGCTAGTGCTGGATTAGTGGGAGGATGGGTGACCGAGCCGGAAGTTTGACCACGGGTAAAAATTTGACTAGAGATTGAGTGTAGTTAGAGACTAAACTTGTCAAATAACTGAAATAATAGAAATTTTGCAGGAAAAATAGAAAAAGAGGGACTGCAAATAATTAGAAAAAAATGGACAAAAATATTAACAAAATAGCCTTTAGTCCTAGTTGGTGTTACAAAGCGGGACTAAAGGTCCTTCGCCGCGGCGCGCGCCCGCAGCCCACGTGGCAGGGCCTTTAGTCCCGGTTTGTATTACAACCGGGACTAAAGTGAAGGGCCTTTAGTCCAGGATAACTAGTCCTGATTGCAAAACCGGGACTAAAGCTCCTTTTTCTACTAGTGATGGTTCGTTATTATGTCATGCGGTCGCATCTTTGTCGGAGCCCCCCATATTCAAGGTCTCCCCTCCTTGTTTTCGAAGGACCGTAGGATGCAAGGGAGGCAATTAGGATTCACTCATAACCACGAAATGCAATGAATAGGTGTACCATATTTCGATAAGTATTGAATGTTTGTCTTAGGAGAGATGAAGAAAAACCAATTATTCTCTAAAACCCTCTTTTGACAACTTTACCACAGGGGAATTCCCTACGGTGTGATTTTACATATTAAGAGGTAAAATTGTACAAGCTCAAAAGTCCAGAAATAACATCAAGGAGGGAAGGAATGGAGTCAAGACACCGCACTTAAACAAAGGTGTTAACCAGTGCATAAGAGGTTGAAATAGGGCTGCTTCGACCTTGAATTTGATGGAGCATCAAATGACTCTGGAAACAAACTTTCCAACATCCAAAGGATGGGGCATGCTCTTGGAAAATCAAACCATTCGCATTTTCCCGACATTTCGCGCAACACAAGCCACCACCTCAATAAATATGGGCCAAAAGTCATGCCGTAACGCGAAACGTTACGAGACCCAAGGAGGAGACTGGATCTCATCCTCGTGCCTCCTGCCAGCGCTGGCGCTGATCACCTCGTCTCTGTGGCCTTTGGGCCATGGAGGCGCGGTGGATCTCGACCCTCGTCGGTGGGAGGGCTCCGCTCCCTATTTTGAGGGGTTCGTTCTTCGTTTTTAGGGTTAAGGTTTGTAGGGGCGGCGCTCAGGTGGTGGTGGCGGCGTCTCGTGCAATAAGGTTTCCCCGACATCAAACCCATCTCGGTGGCAATGTCGATAGGCTTGTGGAAGTGGTGTCGTCTTCGAGGATTTTGTCTGGCTGTGGAGATCTTCGGATCATCAACGAGCTTCATCAGCAGTTCTTCTTCTTCGTCTCTGGGACGGATGTGGTCTTTTTGACCCGTTCGGCGACTTCCCGTCCGCAACCAACAACGTCATGCCGACTCAGGGAGGAGCGGTGGCGCGCCGTCGACACGGTCTGGAGGTTGAAGATGAAGGGCTTCTCAAGGATCTCGTTGTAATTTTCGTTTTTCTCTGGGTGCTTTGTAATGTTCCTTGTTTCTTTTAATGCCAAAGTCCTATTCGCAAAAAAAAGGGCCAACAAAACCTTGCCTGGCCCTCAATAAACGCAGAGAGATTGATGTTTGTTTTTGGAAAAGAGCATTTAAAAAATAAATGATATTTCATTTCCCTCTAATGGGAAGTACATAAAACACATTCTAGGCCAAAGTTCAAGTGCCATTCCTCTCCATTAAACCGGGCGCGTTCAGACGATCATGAATCAAAAGCCAAGAGGAAACCTTGAGTTTAGGGAGGAATTTAGATTTCCAAATAACATTATAATCATAAATAATAAACATGGTAGCAATTCTTATTTTTACTACAAGACGGATGAGGTACTACTTAGTTAGTAAGACTTAATCTATGACAACTAACTAGAGAGCAAATGAGAGGGAGCGAGCAAGAGACTTTGTGAAAGTCGGAACAAGCGCATGAGCAAGTGGTTACCAACATGAGAAATGTTTTCGGAAATTTGTTATTTCATACGATTCAACTACCTTTAAGTAAAGCACAAATAAAAGCTAAATGACAGAGTGCCAACATTGATTCACATGGTTAGTGCACCTTATCATCAACAACACTAGGTGCATTCGCACCTCATGACATAGGTAGACAATGCATTAAGAATAAAGAACTTGATTATAACCCCCACGCGCCACACATATGCATTCAAGAAATTTAATAAGGCGGAGCGTAACCACTACATTAGCTTTAAAAGATAGTATATGGTTGTTTCTAATGAGAAGACATATGTATGTACATACAACCATATTTATGCACAATTACAACTCTAGTAATTGACTTCCCGACCACATACATGAGAAAACAAGAGAATTATTAAGAGATAAATTTCCAACGACCGCCTACATTTCATGGTTCTCCTATTACCCCACTACAACACACATCCAAGATTTAGACCTCGGATTCTAGCACTCCAGCGAGCCTTCCTCAATTCAAAGTGCTATAGTGACACCTTTCTTTGATCCCTTGGCATACATGTGCATTTGTATATCAGAACATCATAGAAAATAACATGTATGTACGCAACCAACATATCAAACTATTTCACCATTACCATGAACAAGTTACTACTCAAAACAAGATAGAGATACACAATTACATTATTATGGGGAAATAACATACTGGGCCACTCCTCATCTACGCTAATAGGTTGCAAGGGAGAGATGACAGAGAAGTTATTTAGAAGTTGATGGAGATGAAGAAGATCGTGATGGCAGAATAGGAGATGCCACCGGAGGCAATGTCTATAGTGTTTGCCCCTCCAATATCATCCAACGGCAACATCCGATCCCACAATCCATGTTTTGTTATCTTTCCTTGTGTGGCTCAGTGTGTCATGAGAAAATTCCTCGAGGCCTTATATAGAGGGTTTTAGGGCAAAACAAAGCCAATGTCTGTATATTCATCGGCATTTCAACAAATGTGCACAATGGGAAGTAGTATTATGCCGTTCCACCTTCTGGACATGCCAAGGCCGTTGAATCCTTTGGAACACCAGATTTTTTCCCAAAATAATTGTGTTTTGTAGAAGATTTCTAAAATGCAAAATAATAAAATAGGGGTTTCTTACCTTGAAGCAATTTAGCTCTAACATTGTAAAAATTTCACATTATTGGTTTATGAAATGTTTTTCAATTTTTAAAATTTTAAATAAGTATATATAATGCCTATATCTTAACAACCTTTTCTTAAATAATGAGATTTCATAGAAAATTCTGAAAATCATCTTTATTTGGTTTTGCTTCCTCTCTTTTTTAAATAATGAGATTTCATAGAAAATTCTGAAAATCATTAAAAGATTAAATAAAACATAATAGTCATTGGAAATACTAATGAAAACAACATAACAAACTTCAAGAGCCATTGATATGTTTTGTATATATCTGTCGCCAGCAGAATGGCTCGGATGAGACGGTGGCGGCTAGGGCTGGTGAGTTTTGAGAGGTCTCCAGGGGTACGGTTTGAGAGGTCTTGAACATTTTAAATAGAGTATCAACAATTTTGGTTTTTCACGAGATTTGTTTTTGTTTTGACATGTTTTGTTTTGTTTAATATACATGTAAAGACATTTTTTGCACTACAATAAAAATTACAAAGATGCCTATTGATAGAAGTCTTTGTTCTGTTTTCAAAACCCCTAAAGGACAGGGACCTTTGACAACAAGGGTCCTCGTGTCGTTGTGTCGTCTTTGCACCCTATTGGCTGATGAAGTAGATCAAGTGTGACCCGCTAAAAGAGAGAAAAATAAACCATGCTGGATTACTAAAGTTTTTCTTTGCACCCTGTCGAGTGGAAAAAAGATTAGGCGCGCTCATCCTCGGTTCTTCTTCCTGACTTGGTGGTTTGGCGCCCCAGGGTTTGGGGAGCTCGTTAAGATGAAACGTCAGAGCTTCATCAATGAGCTTGGGCCACATAGGTGCTGCATTGAGTTGTGGTAATGTGTGGCTCGCAATTCACGTCAGTTCCTCAAACGGTGGGGAGCTAACTTGGGTAAGGAAAAAAAGGACTTCCGAGCCAACCTCCTCCTCTAGGTAGCAGACCTTGATAGAGTAAAAGACTCTTCAGGTTTGATGAGGAGGGTTGGGCTCACAGGTATCACCTTAAGGACCAACTCTTGTCTTTGGATAGGGCCAATGAGAAGTACTGGCGTCAGCGTAGCCATGTGCAATTGATGCTCAGGGGAGAGTCCTGCACTGCCTACTTTCACGCCATTGCGAATGGGCGTAGGAGGAAATGCTCGATTCCTAGGCTCATCACGGACAAAGGGAAGGTCCATGAGCAACGGGGATCTGATGGAACATATTTATCAGTTCTACGAGGGCCTGATGGGATCAGAGAGAGAAACTAGGAGGTTTGCCCTAGCTCAACACCTTTGGGAGGTTAACCAGCATGCATTAGAAGAGGAGAACCATGACCTAGATATTGGAGATGTGCCCGAGAGGCAATAATAAAGTAGTTATTCTATAATTGTATTAAACGGAAACATTAATACATGTGTGTTGTGTAAACAACCAGAGTCCCAGTAAACCTCTCGTTTAACTAGCTTGTTGATTAATAGATGATCATGGTTTCCTGATCATGAACATTGGATGTTATTAATAACAAGATCATATCATTAGGTGAATGATGTGATGGACACACGCCCATAGTAAGCATAGCATAAGATCAAGTCATTAAGTTAACTTGCTATAAGCTTTCGATACATAGTAACCTAGTCCTTCGACCATGAGATCATGTAAATCACTTACACCGGATGGGTACTTTGATTATATCAAACACCACTGCGTAAATGGGTGGTTATAAAGATGGGATTGAGTATTCGGAAAGTATGAGTTGAGGCATATGGATCAAGAGTGGGATTTGTCCATCCCGATGATGGATAGATATACTCTGGGCCCTCTTGGTGGAATGTCGTCTAATTAGCTTGCAAGCATGTGACAAGGTCACAAGAGATGACATACCACGGTACGAGTAAAGAGTGCTTATCGATAACGAGGTTGAACTAGGTATGGAGATACCGATGATCAAACCTCGGACAAGTAAAGTATCGCGTGACAAAGGGAATCAGTATCATACGTTAATGGTTCAATCGATCATTGAGTTATCGCTGAATTTGTGGGAGCCATTATCGATCTCCATGTCCCGCTATTGGTTATTGATCGGAGAGGAGTCTCTATCATGTCCGCATAGTTCACGAACCGTAGGGTGACGCGCTTAATGTTCGATGTTGTATAGTAGCTTCAGAATATGAGATGGAGACCGAATGTTTTTTGGAGTCTCGGATGGGATCCATGACATCACGAGGAGGCCTGGAATGGTCCGGAGAACAAGATTCATATAAGGGAAGTTGATTTATGGGGTTCGGAAAAGTTCAGAATTTTTCCGGTGGAAGACCGGGAAGGTTCTAGAAGGTTCCGGGGGGGTCCACCAGTGGGCCCACGACCCTAGGAGGGCCAACACAAGCCGAGGGGTGCATCCCAGTCCTAATGGGCTAGGCGCACAAGCCCCTCAAGGCCCAGCCGGCCAACCCTTAGGGTTTCCCCAAAACCCTAGGGGGGAAAGACTTGGGGGGAAGAAAACTCCCCCTTCTTTGGCCGCCGGCTCTAGATGGGCTTGGGGCGTGGGGGGCCACCCCAACCGACCCTCCCCCCTATATCAAGAGGGGAGGGGGCAGGGGGCGCATCACCCCTTCATACCCTAACCCTGGCCGCCCCCTCTCTCCTCCACCACAATCCTGCTCCGGCTTATGCGAAGTCCTGCAGGTTTTCTCCTCCACCACCACCACCACGCAGTCGTGCTGCTGGGATTCCGAGGAGATCTACCACACCTCCGCTGCCCGCTGGAACGGGGAGAGAATGGACTTCATCGACACAGTACGTGCGACCGAGTACGGAAGTACTGCCGGATTGCAGCACCGGAACGATCGTCTACATCAACCACGAGACGTGGTCTCGTTAAGGCTTTGGATCTACAAGGCTTAGTTCTCATCTATCTCGTTGCTCTGATCTCATAGATTAGATCTTGGTTTTTCCATAGATTGGATCTTGGATTTATTCGTCTTTGCGATAGTATATTTTTTGTTTTCCATGCATCGAACCCATCAGTGGTACCAGAGCCGTGTCTATGCATAGATCTGTTGCACGAGTAGAACACAATGAGTTTGTGGGCGTTGATGCTTTTGTTATCTTTTGTTATGTGTTCTTTTCATCTTGCGGGATGGTGGGATGAAGCGGTCCGGGCTAACTTTACATGACCACGTTCATGAGACTTGCTCCACGCTTGACATGCAACTTGTATTGCATAAGTGGCTTTGCAGGTCTCTGTCTCTCTCACCATAGTTAAGATTCAATTTACTATTTCAATCGACAACACTAGTGTCACCATTGTGGTTCTTGTTCGTAGGTAGATTGGATCTTACTGGAAAGCCCCAAACCACGTAAAACATGCAAACACTTTTTAGAGGCGTCTAACTTATTTTTGCAGGGGCATGTGATGTGATATGGCTATATGATTGTGACTATATTTGATGTATGAGATGAGCATTATTGTATTATGGCAACCGGCAGGAGCCTAATGGTTGTCTTTATTGTTTCATGACCTACGTGTCAATCACCATGTAATAGCTTTATTTCATTACTATGAGTTAGTAGTTGTAATAGTTGCTATGGATGGTGGACAACCATGAAGAGGCGCCATGGACCTTGGCGCAATGCTGGTGATGATGGAGATCATACTCGTGTTCTTTGGAGATGGAGATCAAAGGCACAAGAAAAAAAGGCCATATCATATCACATTATCCATGCATGTGATGTTAATCCTTTTATGCATCTTATTTTGCTTAGATCGCGACGGTAGCATTATAAGATGATCCCTCACATTAATATCAAGATAATAAAGTGTTCTCCCCTCATATGCACCGTTGCTAAAGTTTGTCGTTTTGAAGCATCTCGTGATGATCGGATGTGATAGATTCTACGTTCACATACAACGGGTGTAAGCCATGTTGCACACGCGGAAA
Organism: Lolium rigidum; assembly: GCF_022539505.1. Taxonomy (NCBI): domain Eukaryota; kingdom Viridiplantae; phylum Streptophyta; class Magnoliopsida; order Poales; family Poaceae; genus Lolium; species Lolium rigidum. The sequence continues at coordinate 293,713,272 of NC_061514.1, read as the reverse complement.
TACTTGGGTTTGCTTGACGAGCCTAGCATGTACAGACATGGCCTTGGAACACAGAAAACCGAAAGGTTGAACACGGGTCATATGGATGATATGATCAACATGTTGATGTTCACCATTGAATCTATATCATCTCACGTGATGATCGGACTTGGTGTAGTGAATATGGATCGTGTGGCACTAAACAACTATGATGGATGTCGTATTAAGTGGGATTTCATTATTAATTAGATTAAAACTTGAACTAATTATCATGAACATAGTCTGAATAGTATTTTGAATTAAATTTGTAGAATTGGCATCCGTTATCTACCATGCGCTAGTCTTGTAATTGAGATAGAAACACTGTTAAATCTGACAAGTAATTTTACGGACTGGTACTATATCGTTAAAGAATCAAGAAATGATTAAGTCCTATTGCAAACTTTTGGTAAACCTCACATTGCTGATTGAAAGAGAAATGGTTTCAATTAGTACCTAAAATTATTTTGTCTCCATGAAACTTGATGTTCAAATCCGTTTGAAAAGTAAGGAGCTGAAAAGTTAGTTTTCAGAAATAAGCAAGGTGTGAGATATATGTGATATCTAAAACCTTGTTGCAAGATGATAGAATATAATTTAGTGAGACTACATAAACTCATAAATTTTATGGGAATGTACGAAGGTTGAAGACGCTAGGCGTCCCAATCCTCCAACTAGTTGGGCACTAACGATATTCGCATATCCATGAAGTGGTCGTCCTTAGTATGCACCGTTGCTAAGACTCGTCGTTTCGAAGCATCACATGATGATTGGGTGTTATAGATTCTACGTGTGCATTGCTGCTGGCGTGTGAGGCAGCTCCTTGTGACGGTAAAGCACACGTCCGTTGGGAACCCCAAGAGGAAGGTATGATGAGTACAGCAACAAGTTATCCCTCAGTAAGAAACCAAGGTTTATCGAACCAGTAGGGGATGAAGGCCACGTGAAGGTTGTTGGTGAAGGAGTGTAGTGCGGCGCAACACCAGTGATTCCGGCGCCAACATGAAACCTGCACAACACAATCAAACTACTTTGCCCCAACTTAACAGTGAGGTTGTCAATCTCACCGGCTTGCTGAAAACAAAGGATTAAACGTATGGTGTGGAGAATGATGTTTGCTTGCAAAGAACAACAGAGTACAGTGATTGCAGTAGGTTGTATTTTAGATGTAAAGAATGGATCGGGGTCCACAGTTCACTAGTGGTGTCTCTCCAATAAGATAAATACCATGTTGGGTGAACAAATTACAGTTGAGCAATTGACAAATAGAGATGCATATACATATCATGATGACTACTATGAGATTTACTTAGGGCATTACGATAAAGAACATAGACCGCCATCCAGCATGCATCTATGCCTAAAAAGTCCACCTTCAGGTTAGCATCCGCACCCCTTCCAGTATTAAGTTGCAAACAACAGACAATTGCATTAAGTACTGTGCGTAATGTAAACAATACAAATATCCTTAGACAAAGCATTGATGTTTTATCCCTAGTGGCAACAGCACATTGATACGTCTCCGACGTATCGATAATTTCTTATGTTACATGCTACATTATTGATGATATCTACATGTTTTATACACATTATATGTTGTATTTATGCATTTTCCGGCACTAACCTATTAACGAGATGCCGAAGAGCCGATTCTTGTTTTCTCGCTGTTTTTGGTTTCAGAAATCCTAGTAAAGAAATATTCTCGGAATTGGACGAAATCAACGCCCGGGGTCCTATTTTGCCACGAAGCTTCCGGACGACCGAAGGAGAGTCGAAGTGGGGCCACGAGGTGGCCGGACACCGAGGCGGCGCGGCCCAGGCCCTGGCCGCGCCGACCTATGGTGTGGGCCCCTCGTGCCGCCTCTTTACCTGCCCTTCCGTCTACAAATAGCCTTCGTCGCGAAACCCCCAGTACCGAGAGCCACGATACGGAAAACCTTCCAGAGACGCCGCCGCCGCCAATCCCATCTCGGGGGATTCGGGAGATCGCCTCCGGCACCCTGCCGGAGAGGGGAATCATCTCCCGGAGGACTCTACGCCGCCATGGTCGCCTCCGGAGTGATGTGTGAGTAGTCTACCCCTGGACTATGGGTCCATAGCAGTAGCTAGATGGTTCTCTTCTCCCCATTGTGCTTAATTGTCGGGTCTTGTGAGCTGCCGAACATGATCAAGATCATCTATCTGTAATTCTATATGTTGTGTTTGTTGGGATCCGATGAATAGAGAATACTTGTTATGTTGATTATCAAATTATTGTCTATGTGTTGTTTATGATCTTGCATGCTCTCCGTTACTAGTAGATGCTCCGGCCAAGTAGATGCTTGTAACTCCAAGAGGGAGTATTTATGCTCGATAGTGGGTTCATGTCTCCGTGAATGCGGGAAGTGACGAAATCTCTAAGATTATGGATGTCTTGTTGCCACTAGGGATAAAACATTGGTGCTATGTTCGAGGATGTAGTTACTGATTACATTACGCGCAATACTTAATGCAATTGTCTCGTTGTTAGCAACTTAATACTGGAAGGGGTTCGGATGATAACCTGAAGGTGGACTTTTTAGGCATAGATGCATGTCTGGATAGCGGTCTATGTACTTTGTCGTAATGCCCAATTAAATCTCACAATACTCATCATGATATGTATGTGCATGGTCATGCCCTCTCTATTTGTCAATTGCCCAACCGTAATTTGTTCACCCAACATGCTTGTTTATCTTATGGGAGAGACACCTCTAGTGAGCTGTGGACCCCGGTCCTATTCTTTACATCGCATACAATCTACTTGCAATACTTGTTTTACTTGTTTTCCGCAAACAATCATCTTCCACACAATACGGTTAATCCTTTGTTACGGCAAGCCGGTGAGATTGACAACCTCACTGTTTCGTTGGGGCAAAGTACTTTGGTTGTGTTGTGCAGGTTCCACGTTGGCGCCGGAATCCCTGGTGTTGCGCCGCATTACATTCCGCCACCATCAACCTTCAACGTGCTTCTTGACTCCTACTGGTTCGATTAAACCTTGGTTTCTTACTGAGGGAAAACTTACTGTTGTGCGCATCACACCTTCCTCTTGGGGTTCCCAACGAACGTGTCAATTATACGCGCATCACACATCCACAACCTTAGGGGTTGCTGTCACTCCCCCGGATTCAATGGAGACATGAACCCACTATCGAGCATAAATACTCCCTCTTGGAGTCACAAGTATCAACTTGGCCAGAGCCTCTACTAGCAACGGAGAGCATGCAAGAACATAAATAACACATATATGATAGATCAATAATCAACTTGACATAGTATTCCATATTCATCGGATCCCAACAAACACAACATGTAGCATTACAAATAGATGATCCTGATCATGATAGGCAACTCACAAGATCTAAACATGATAGCACAAGAGGAGAAGACAACCATTTAGCTACTGCTATGGACCCGTAGTCCAAGGATGAACTACTCACGCATCAGTCCGGAGGCGGGCATGGTGATGTAGAGCCCTCCGGTGATGATTCCCCTCTCCGGCAGGGTGCCGGAGGCGATCTTCAGAACCCCCCGGGATGGGGTTGACGGCGGCGGCGTCTCAGTAACTTTTCTCATATCGTGGCTCTCGGTACTAGGGTTTTCGCGACGGAGTGAATAAATAGGCGAAGGGGCAGAGTCGGGGGACGCCCAAGGGGCCCACCCCATAAGGCGGCGCGGCCAAGGGTGGGGCCGCGCCCCCTATGGTGTGGCTGCCTCGCGTCCCCTCTTCGTCTCCTCTTCGGTGTTCTGGAAGGCTCCGTGGAAAATAGGACCGTGGGCATTTGTTTCGTCCCATTCCGAGAATATTTCCTGTGTAGAATTTCTGAAACCAAAAACAGCAGAAAACAGGAACTGGCACTGTGGCATCTTGTTAATAGGTTAGTCTCGGAAAATGCATAAAAACATTATAAAGTATGACTAAAACATGTTGGTATTGTCATAAAACTAGCATGGAACATAAGAAATTATAGATACGTTGGAGACGTATCAAGCATCCCCAAGCTTAGTTCCTACTCACCCTCGAGTAGGTAAACGATAAAAACAATAATTTCTGAAGTGACATGCTACCAACACAATCTTGATCAATACTATTGTAAAGCATATGACATGAATGAAGTGATTCAAAGCAATGATATATAGTTTTGCTAACAAAAAGATAATGACTAAACAACTGAATCATATAGCAAAAACTTTTCATGAATAGTACTTTCAAGACAAGCATCAAAAAGACTTGCATAAGAGTTAACTCATAAAGAAATAGATTCTTAGTAGAAGGCATTGAAGCAACACAAAGGATGATTAAGTTTCAGCAATTGCTTTCAACTTTCAACATTTATATCTCATGGATAATTGTCAACACAAAGTAATATAATAAGTGCAATAAGTAAACATGTAAGAATCAGTGCACACAGTTGACACAAGTGTTTGCTTCTAAGATAGAAAGAAGTAGGTAAACCGACTCAACATAAAGTAAAAGAAAGGCCCTTCGCAGAGGGAAGCGAGGATTACTCATGTGCTAGAGCTTTTTTATTTTGAAAACATGGAAACAATTTTGTCAACGGTAGTAATAATTCATATGTGTTATGCATAAAACCTCCTATAAGTTGCAAGCCTCATGCATCGAATACCAATAGTGCCTGCACCTTGTCCTAATTAGCTCGGATTTCCATGGATTATCATTGCATTACATATGTTTCAACCAAGTGTCACAAAGGGGTACCTCTATGCCACCTGTACAAAGGTCCAAGGAGATAAATCGCATTTGATTTCTCGATTTTGATAGATCTCAACTTGAGGGCATCCATACCGGGACAACATAGAAAACGAGATAATGGACTCCTCTTTTTAATGCTTTAAGCATTCAACAACAAATAATATTCTCATAAGAGATTCTGAGGATTAATGTCCAAGCTGAAACTTCCACCATGATACATGGCTTTGGTTGGCGGCCCAATGTTCTTCTCTAACAATATGCATACTCAAACCATTTAATCATGAGAAATCTCCCTTACTTCAGACAAGACGAACATGCATAGCAACTCACATGATATTCAACAAAGGTGTGACAGGTTGATGGCGTCCCCGGAAACATGGTTACCGCTCAACAAGCAACTTATAAGAACTAAGATACATAAGCAACATATTCATTACCACAATAGTTTTTAGGCTACTTTCCCATGAGCTATGTATTGCAAAGACAAGGAATGAATTTTTAAAGGTAGCACGCAAGCAATTTACTTTGGAATGGCAGAAAAATACCACATATAGGTAGTTATGGTGGACACAAATGGCATAGGTTTTGGCTCAAGGTTTTTGGATGTACGAGAAGCATTTCCTCTCAGTACAAGGCTTTGGCTAGCAAGGTTGTTTGAAGCAAACACAAGTAGGAACCGGTACAGCAAAAACTTACACAAGAACATATTGCAAGCATTATAAGACTCTACGCTGTCTTCCTTGTTGTTCAAACATTTTTACCAGAAAATATCTAGACCTTAGAGAGACCAATCATGCAAACCAAATTTCAACAAGCTCTACGGTAGTTCTCCACTAATAGATTTAAACTATATGATGCAAGAGCGTAAACATGATCTATGAGAGCTCAAAACAATTGCCAAGTATCAAATTATTCAAAACAATATGAAGCATTTTCTGTTTCCAACCAAATAACAATAAGTATAAATGCTGCGGCTTTCAGCTTTTGCCATGAATATTAAAGTAAGATGAAGAACACAAGTGTTCAAATGAAAAAGCAGAGCGTGTCTCTCTCCAACACAAGGATTGTTGGGATCCGAATTTATTCAAACATAAAAAACAAACAAACAGACGCGTCAAGTAAAGAACATAGGATGTGACGGAATAAAAATATAGTTTCACTAGAGGTGACCTGATAAGTTGTTGATGAAGAAGGGGATGCCTTGGGCATCCCCAAGCTTAGACGCTTGAGTCTTCTTGAAATATGCAGGGATGAACCACGGGGGCATCCCCAAGCTTAGACTTTTCACTCTTCTTGATCATATCATATCATCCTCCTCTCTTGATCCTTGAAAACTTCCTCCACACCAAACTCAAAACAATCTCATTAGAGGGTTAGTGCATAATCAAAAATTCACATGTTCAGCGAGGACACAATCATTCCCAACACTTCGGACATTACCCAAGGCTACGAAGTTAATGGAACAAAGAAATCCACTCAACACGGTAAAAGAGGCAATGCGAAATAAAAGGCAGAATCTGTCAAAACAGAACGATCTGTAAAGACGAATTTTTCGAGGCACTTAACAGGCTCGGATGAAAAAGCTCAAATTGAACGAAAGTTGCGTACATATCTGAGGATCACGCATGAATTTTTTTAGCATTTTACGAGTTTCCTACAGAGAGATCAACTCAAATTCGTGACAGGTAAAAATCTGTTTCTGCGCAGGAATCCAAATCTAGTATCAACTTTACTATCAAAGACTTTACTTGGCACAACAACGAAATAAACATGATAATGAGAGGTTGCTACAGTAGTAACAACTCCAAGACACAACAAAACAGTAGCAAAATAAAAACATGGGTTATCTCCCAAGAAGTGCTTTTCTTTAACGCCTTTCAGCTAGGCGCAGAAAGTGCAAATCAAGTATAATCAAGAGAAGAAGCATCAACATCATAATTTTTCATAAAAACACAACTTGTCGTAGAGGGTACCTTAGATGCTCCATTATCTAAATTCCCATAGTGGTACTAAGGGTTTTATCAATTTTAAACTCATAATGATTCTTTGGCTTTGGCATCTTAGGGACATACATGATTTTTTGCTCCTTACCCACATAAGCTTTCTCCTTAAACTTAAGAGAATAAAAAGTTGAACCCAAGGTTCCCATAGCTTCTTCAAGTTCACCAATCCTATGGGTTTGATTATCATGGATAGCACAAGTTTCTAAGACAGCAATTCTTTCATTAATTCCTCCTAGGGATTTATCAAGTTTATCAGTATTATCAAGTAATGTTCCCAATTTAGTCTCAACACTTGAAAGATTTTTCTCTATGGCTCCCAACTTTTTCATAACATCCTAAAGAGAGATTTCAATTTTAGCTTCATTAACGGGTGGTATTCCAACTAGGCTCTCAATGATGCAACTAGCTTCTAAAGCAGGAGTACCTAGGAAATTACCCCCTGAAAGAGTATCAAGAACATACCTATTCCAGCTAGATATACCAACATAAAAGTTCCTAAGGAGGATAATAGTGGAGTGTTTCTTAGTGCACCTATGATGAGCATCACTAATTCTATACCAAGCATCTTTAAAACTTTCTCTCCCTTGTTGCTTAAAAGAACGAACTTCAACTTCAGGATTACTCATTTTAGTAATAATAAAAATAAATAAAGCAAAACCGAATTAAATAAAGTAAAACAAGTAACTAATTTTTTTGTGTTTTTGATATAAAGAAAGCAAACAAGACAGAAAATAAAATAAAGCAAGACAATAAACAAAGTAAAGAGATTGGATGTGAGAGACTCCCCTTGCAGCGTGTCTTGATCTCCCCGGCAACGACACCAGAAAAGAGGTTGCTGCTGGCGTGTGAGGCAGCTCCTTGTGACGGTAAAGCAGACGTCTGTTGGGAACCCCAAGAGGAAGGTATGATGAGTACAGCAACAAGTTTTCCCTCAGTAAGAAACCAAGGTTTATCGAACCAGTAGGAGATGAAGGCCACGTGAAGGTTGTTGGTGAAGGAGGGTAGTGCGGCGCAACACCAGTGATTCCGGGGCCAACGTGAAACCTGCACAACACAATCAAACTACTTTGCCCCAACTTAACAGTGAGGTTGTCAATCTCACCGGCTTGCTGAAAACAAAGGATTAAACGTATGGTGTGGAGAATGATGTTTGCTTGTAAAGAAGAACAGAGAACAGTGATTGCAGTAGGTTGTATTTCAGATGTAAAGAATGGACCGGGGTCCACATTTCACTAGTGGTGTCTCTCCAATAAGATAAATAGCATGTTGGGTGAACAAATTACAGTTGAGCAATTGACAAATAGAGATGCATATACATATCATGATGACTACTATGAGATTTACTTAGGGCATTACGACAAAGAACATAGACCACCATCCGAGCATGCATCTATGCCTAAAAAGTCCACCTTCGAGGTTAGCATCCGCACCCCTTCTAGTATTAAGTTGCAAACAACAGACAATTGCATTAAGTACTGTGCGTAATGTAAACAATACAAATATCCTTAGACAAAGCATTGATGTTTTATCCCTAGTGGCAACAGCACATCCACAACCTTAGGGATTGCTGTCACTCCCCCAGATTAAATGGAGACATGAATCCACTATCGAGCATAAATACTCCCTCTTGGAGTCACAAGTATCAACTTGGCCAGAGCCTCTACTAGCAACGGAGAGCATGCAAGAACATAAATAACACATATATGATAGATCAATAATCAACTTGACATAGTATTCCATATTCATCGGATCCCAACAAGCACAACATGTAGCATTACAAATAGATGATCCTGATCATGATAGGCAGCTCAAAAGATCTAAACATGATAGCACAAGAGGAGAAGACAACCATCTAGCTACTGCTATGGACCCGTAGTCCAAGGATGAACTACTCACGCATCAGTTCGGAGGCGGGCATGGTGATGTAGAGCCCTCTGATGTCTACGGGTGCTTCTATTCTTGTAGACAGTGTTGGGCCTCCAAGAACAGAGGTTTGTAGAACAGCAGCAAGTTTCCCTTAAGTAGATCACCCAAGGTTTATCGAACTCATGGAGGAAGAGGTCAAAGATATCCCTCTCAAGCAACCCTGCAATCACGATACAAGAAGTCTCTTGTGTCCCCAACACACCTAATACACTTGTCAGATGTATAGGTGCACTAGTTCGGCGAAGAGATAGTGAAATACAAGTGGTATGAATGAATATGAGCAGTAGTAACGGCGCCTGAGAAAAGTGCTTGCTGGCGTGCGGTTGATGGTAGTAATATTGCAGGAAGTAAAGATGCGGTAAAACAAGTAAACAAGCGATGATTGCAGTATTTGGAAACAAGGCCTAGGGATCATACTTTCACTAGTGGACACTCTCAACATTGATCACATAAATAAATAAGTTCTCTTCCTTTGTGCTACATATACTCTTGTTTGATAATGAACACCATTCGTTGTGTAGGGCTACAAGAGCACCTCAATGCCGGAGTTAACAAGCTCCACAACATTCGGCATTCATATTTAAGTAACCTTTAGAGCATAATAGATCTTTGCAATTTAAACCGAGTACTAACGTAGCATACACACTGTCACCTTTACACTATGAAGGGGGAATAAATCACATCAATACTATCATAGTAATAATTAACTCCATAACCTACAAGAGATTATGATCATAACCTACGCCAAGTACTACACGATGCACACATTGTCACCATTACACCGTGAAGGAGGAATAGACTACTTTAATAACATCACAAGAGTAGCACATAAATGAATAGTGATACAAAGCTCATATGAATCTCAATCATGTAAGGCAGCTCATGAGATCATTGTATTGAAGTACATAGGAGAGAGATTAACCACATAGCTACCGGTACAGCCCTTAGCCTCGATGGAGAACTACTCCCTCCTCATGGGAGACAGCAGCGTTGATGAAGATGGCGGTGGTGTCGATGGAGAAGCCTTCCGGGGGCACTTCCCCGTCCCGGTGGCGTGCCGGAACAGAGACTCCTGTCCCCCAGATCTTGGCTTCGCTATGGCGGTGGCTCTGGAAGGTTTCTCGTACCGTGGCTTTTCCGTATCGAAGATTTAGGTCAGGGACCTTTATATAGGAGAAGAGGCGGAGTCGGAAGGGTTACGGAGGGGCCACACGCCAGGGTAGCGCGCCCCCCTCTCTGGCCGCGCCGCCATATTGTGTGGGGGCCCAGGGCCTCCCCTCTGGTCCCTCTCCGGTGTTCTGGAAGCTTCGTGGAATTATAAGGTGCTGGGCGTTGATTTTGTCCAATTCCGAGAATATTTCCTTACTAGGATTTCTGAAACCAAAAACAGTAGAAAACAGGAACTGGCACTTCGGCATCTCGTCAATAGGTTAGTTCCGGAAAACGCATAATAATGACATATAATGTGTATAAAACATGTGAGTATCATCATAAAAGTAGCATGGAACATAAGAAATTATAGATACGTTTGAGACGTATCAAGCATCCCCAAGCTTAGTTCCTACTCGCCCTCGAGTAGGTAAACGATAACAATGATAATTTCTTAAGTGACATGCTACCAACATGATCTTGATCAATACTATTGTAAAGCATATGAGATGAATGAAGTGATTCAAAGCAATGGTAAAGATGATGATTAAACAACTGAATCATATAGCAAAGACTTTTCATGAATAGTACTTTCAAGACAAGCATCAATAAGTCTTGCATAAGAGTTAACTCATAAAGCAATAGATTCAAAGTAAAAGGCATTGAAGCAACACAAAGGATGGTTAAGTTTCAGCAATTGCTTTCAACTTGTAACATGTTTATCTCATGGATAGTTGTCAACATAAAGCAATATAACAAGTGCAATAGGTAAACATGTAAGAATCAATGCACATAGTTGACACAAGTGTTTGCTTCTAAGATGGAAAGAAGTGGGTAAACTGACTCAACATAAAGTAAAAGAATGGCCCTTCGCAGAGGGAAGCATGGATTACTATTTTTGTGCTAGAGCTTTTATTTTGAAGTCATAGAAGCAATTTTGTCAACGGTAGTAATAAAGCATATGTGTTATGTATAAGACATCCTATAAGTTGCAAGCCTCATGCATAGAATACTAATAGTGCTCGCACCTTGTCCAAATTAGCTTGGATTAACATGGATTATCATTGCATAACATATGTTTCAACCAAGTGTCACAAAGGGGTACCTCTATGCCGCCTGTACAGAGGTCTAAGGAGAAAGTTTCGCATTGGATTTCTCGTTTTTGATTATTCTCAACTTAGACATCCATACCGGGACAACATAGACAATAGATAATGGACTCCTCTTTTAATGCTTAAGCATTCAACAACAGATAATATTATCATAAGAGATTGAGGATTAGTGTCCAAACTGAAACTTCCACCATGATTCATGGTTTTAGTTAGCGGCCCAATGTTCTTCTCTAACAATATGCATACTCAAACCACTTGATCATGAAAATCGCCCTTACTTCAGACACGACGAACATGCATAGCAACTCACATGATATTCAACAAAGGTGTAAAAAGTTGATGGCGTCCCCAGAAACATGGTTATCACTCAACAAGCAACTTATAAGAAATAAGATACATAGCAACATATTCAATACCACAATAGTTTTTAGGCTACTTTCCCATGAGCTATGTATTGCAAAGACAAGGAATGAAATTTTAAAGGTAGCACTCAAGTAATTTACTTTGGAATGGCAGAGAAATACCACATAGTAGGTAGGTATGGTGGACACAAATGGCATAGTTTTTGGCTCAAGGATTTGGATGCACGAGAAGAATTCCTCTCAATACAAGGCTAGGCTAGCAAGGTTGTTTGAAGCAAAATCAAGTATAAAACGGTGCAGCAAGACTCACATATGAACATATTGTAAGCATTATAAGAATTTACATCGTCTTCCTTGTTGTTCAAACACCTTAACCAGAAAATATCTAGACTCTAGAGACCAATCATGCAAACCAAATTTTAACAAGCTCTATGTAGTTCTTCATTAATGGGTACAAAGTACATGATGCAAGAGCTTAAACATGATCTATATGAGCACAACAATTGCCAAGTATCAAATTATTCAAGACATTATACCAATTACCACATGAAGCATTTTCTGTTTCCAACCATATAACAATGAACGAAGCAGTTTTCAACTTCGCCATGAACATTAAAGATAGAACTAAGAACACCCGTGTTCATATGAAAAAGCGGAGCGTGTCTCTCTCCCACACAAGCTTGAATTTATTCAGAGAAGAAAAATAACAAAACGAAAATAAAAGCACACAGACGCTCCAAGTAAAGTACATAAGATGTGACCGAATAAAAATATAGTTTCAAGAGAAGAAACCTGATAAATTGTTGATGAAGAAGGGGATGCCTTGGGCATCCCCAAGCTTAGATGCTTGAGTCTTCTTGAAATATGCATGGATGAACCACCGGGGCATCCCCAAGCTTAGACTTTTCACTCTTCTTGATCATAGTATATCATCCTCCTCTCTTGACCCTTGAAAACTTCCTCCACACCAAACTTAAAACAAACTCATTAGAGGGTTAGTGCATAATCAAAAATTCACATATTCAGAGGTGACACAATCATTCTTAACACTTCTGGACATTGCCCAAAGCTACTGGAAGTCAATGGAACAAAGAAATCCATCCAACACAGCAAAAAAAAGGCAATGCGAAATAAAAGGCAGAATCTGTCAAAACAGAACAGTCCGTAAAGACGAATTTTTTAGAGGCACTGGACTTGCTCAGATGAAAATGCTCAAATTGAATGAAAGTTGCGTACATATCTGAGGATCACGCACGTAAATTGGCAGATTTTTCTGAGTTACCTACAGAGAACTCTGCCCAAATTCGTGATAGACAGAAATCTGTTTCTGCGCAGTAATCCAAATCTAGTATCAACCTTGCTATCAAAGACTTTACTTGGCACAACAATGCAATAAAATAAGATAAGGAGAGGTTGCTACAGTAGTAACAACTTCCAAGACTCAAATATAAAACAAAAGTTGCTGTAGTAAAATAAACACATGGGTTATCTCCCAAGAAGTGCTTTCTTTATAGCCATTAAGATGGGCTCGATAATTTCAATGATGCACTCCCAAGAAATAAGAGTTGAAGCAAAAGAGGGCATCAAAAAGCAAATTCAAAACACATTTAAGTCTAACATGCTTCCTATGCATAGGAATCTTGTAAATAAACAAGTTCATGAAGAGCAAAGTAACAAGCATAGGAAGATAAAACCAAGTGTAACTTCAAAAATTTCAGCATATAGAGAGGTGTTTTAGTAACATGAAAATTTCTACAACCATATTTTCCTCTCTCATAATAATTTTCAGAGGCATCATGAACAAACTCAACAATATAAGTATCACATAAAGCATTCTTATTCACATGCATAAAAGTATCATTACTCTCCACATAAGCATAATCAATTTTATTAGTTGTAGTGGGAGCAAATTCAACAAAGTAGCTATCATTATTATTCTCATCATCAAATATAGGAGGTATAGTATCATCATAATAAACTTTATCCTCCATAGTAGGCGGCACCAAAAGACTACTATCAGTATAATCATCATATATGGGAGGCATATCATAATCAACATAAACTTTCTCCTCAATACCCGGAGGGCTAAAAAGATCATTTTCATCAAAACCGACCTCCCCAAGCTTAGAATTTTCCATATCATTATCAACAATGGTGTTCAAAGCGTTCATACTAATATCATTGCTACTAGCATGCAAATAAGATTCCATAGGTTTTTTAATTTTCGCAGCAAACAATTCTAACTCAGGAAAAAGATTAAAAAGCTCACAGTTGCTTTCCATGATGCCTAACTAGTGTAAAACAAGAAACCAAAAGATGCAATTGCAGGATCTAAAGGAAATAGCTTCGAGCACACACACAACGGCAATAGAAAAGTACTTAGTTACCTGGGACCAGAGTACGGGTGCCTTTTACCTTTCCTCCCCGGCAACGGCGCCAGAAAAGTGCTTGATGTCTACGGGTGCTTCTATTCTTGTAGACAGTGTTGGGCCTCCAAGAGCAGAGGTTTGTAGAACAGCGACAAGTTTCCCTTAAGTGGATCACCCAAGGTTTATCGAACTCAGGGAGGAAGAGGTCAAAGATATCCCTCTCAAGCAACCCTGCAATCACGATACAAGAAGTCTCTTGTGTCCCCAACACACCTAATACGCTTGTCAGATGTATAGGTGCACTAGTTCGGCGAAGAGATAGTGAAATACAAGTGGTATGAATGAATATGAGCAGTAGTAACTGATACGTCTCAAACGTATCTATAATTTCTTATGTTCCATGCTAGTTTTATGACAATACCTACATGTTTTGTACACACTTTATGTCATTATGATGCGTTTTCCGGAACTAACCTATTAACGAGATGCCGAAGGGCCACTTCCTGTTTTCTGCTATTTTTGGTTTCAGAAATCCTAGTAAGGAAATATTCTCGGAATCGGACAAAATCAATGCCCAGCATCCTATTTTTCCACGAAGCTTCCAGAACACCCGAGAGCCAGCAGAGGGGGGCCACAGGGCCACCAGACGCTAGGGCGGCGCGGCCAGGGCCTGGGCCGCGCCCCCCTATTGTGTCACCGCCTCGTCAGCCCTCCGACTCTGCCTCTTCGCCTATTTAAGCCTCCTCGACCTAAAACCTCGATACGGAAAAGCCACGGTACGAGAAACCTTCCGGAGCCGCCGTCATCGCGAAGCCAAGATCTGGGGACAGGAGTCTCTGTTCCGGCACGCCGCCGGGACGGGGAAGTGCCCCCGGAAGGCTTCTCCATCGACATCACCACCATCTTCATCGACGCTGCTGTCTCCCATGAGGAGGGAGTAGTTCTCCATCGAGGCTAAGGGCTGTACCGGTAGCTATGTGGTTAATCTCTCTCCTATGTACTTCAATACAATGATCTCGTGAGCTGCCTTACATGATTGAGATTCATATGATTTTTGTATCACTATTAGTCTATGTGCTACTCTTGTGATGTTATTAAAGTAGTCTATTCCTCCTTCACGGTGTAATGGTGACAGTGTGTGCATCGTGTAGTACTTGGCGTAGGTTATGATTGTAATCTCTTGTAGATTATGAAGTTAACTATTGCTATGATAGTATTGATGTGATCTATTCCTCCTTCGTAGTGTGATGGTGACAGTGTGCATGCTATGTTAGTACTCGGTTTAAATTGCAAAGATCTATTATGCTCTAAAGGTTACTTAAATATGAATGTCGAATGTTGTGGAGCTTGTTAACTCCGGCATTGAGGTGCTCTTGTAGCCCTACACAACGAATGGTGTTCATTATCAAACAAGAGTATATGTAGCACAAAGGAAGAGAACTTATTTATTTATGTGATCAATGTTGAGAGTGTCCACTAGTGAAAGTATGATCCCTAGGCCTTGTTTCCAAATACTGCAATCATCGCTTGTTTCATTGTTCTATCGCATGTTTACTTCCTGCAATATTACTACCATCAATCGCACGCCTGACAAGCACTTTTACAGCGCCGTTACTACTGCTCATATTCATTCATACCACTTGTATTTCACTATCTCTTCGCCGAACTAGTGCACCTATACATCTGACAAGTGTATTAGGTGTGTTGGGGACACAAGAGACTTCTTGCTTTGTGATTGCAGGGTTGCTTGAGAGGGATATCTTTGACCTCTTCCTCCCTGAGTTCGATAAACCTTGGGTGATCCACTTAAGGGAAAATTGCTGCTGTTCTACAAACCTCTGCTCTTGGAGGCCCAACACTGTCTACAAGAATAGAAGCACACGTAGACATCAAGCACTTTTCTGGCGCCGTTGCCGCGGAGGAAAGGTAAAAGGCACTCATACTCCGGTCCCAGGTAACTAAGTACTTTTCTGTTGCCGTTGTGCGTGTGCTCGAAGCTATTTTTTTTAGATCCTGCAATTGCATCTTTTTGTCTCTTGTTTTACACTAGTAAGGCTTAATGGAAGACAACAATAAAATGAGAGATCTTTATGAACTTTATCTTGAATTAGGACATGATGTGTTTGAAGAGAAAATTAAAAAACCCATGGAACTTATGCATGCTAATGGGAATGTTATTAGTATGAATGCTTTGAACACCATTGTTGCTAATGCTATGGAAGAATTTAAGCTTGGGGAGGTCGGTTTTGATGAAAATGATCTCTTTAGTCCTCCGGGTATTGAGGAGAAAGTTTATGTTGATTATGATATGCCTCCCATATATGATGATTATAATGATAGTGGTCTTTTGGTGCCGCCTACTATGGAGGATAAAGTTTATTATGATGATACTATACCTCCTATATTTGATGATGAGAATAATAATGATAGCTACTTTGTTGAATTTGCTCCCACTACAACTAATAAAATTGATTATGCTTATGTGGAGAGTAATGATACTTTTATGCATGTGAATAAGAATGCTTTATGTGATAGTTACATTGTTGAATTTGTTCATGATGCCTCTGAAAGTTATTATGAGAGAGGAAAATATGGTTGTAGAAATTTTCATGTTACTAAAACACCTCTCTATATGCTGAAATTTTTGAAGTTACACTTGTTTTATCTTCCTATGCTTGTTAAATTATGCCTACATGACTTGTTTATTTACAAGATTCCTTTTCATAGGAAGTGGGTTAGACTTAAATGTGTTTTGAATTTGCTTCTTGATGCTCTCTTTTTTCTTCAACTCTCATCCTTATGTGAGCATCATTAAAATTGCTGAGCCCATCTTAATGGCTATAAAGAAAGAACTTCTTGGGAGATAACCCATGTGTTTATTTTACTACAGTACTTTTTTTTATATTTGTGTCTTGGAAGTTGTTACTACTGTAGCAACCTCTCCTTATCTTTATTTTATTGCATTGTTGTGCCAAGTAAAGTCTTTGATAGCAAGGTTGATACTAGATTTGGATTACTGCGCAGAAACAGATTTCCCTCGTCACGAATTTGGGCAGGGTTCTTCGTAGGTAACTCAGAAAAATCTGCCAATTTACGTGCGTGATCCTCGGATATGTACGCAACTTTCATTCAATTTGGGCATTTTCATCTGAGCAAGTCTGGTGCCACTTTAAAATTCGTCTTTACTGGATCGTTCTGTTTTGACAGATTCTGCCTTTTATTTCGCATTGCCTCTTTTGCTGTGTTGGATGGATTTCTTTGTTCCATTAACTTCCAGTAGCTTTGGGCAATGTCCAGAAGTGTTGAGAATGATTGTGTCACCTCTGAACATGTGAAATTTTGATTATGCACTAACCCTCTAATGAGTTTGTTTTAAGTTTGGCGTGGAGGAAGTTTTCAAGGGTCAAGAGAGGAGGATGATATACTATGATCAAGAAGAGTGAAAAGTCTAAGCTTGGGGATGCCCCGGTGGTTCATCCCTGCATATTTTAAGAAGACCCAAGCGTCTAAGCTTGGGGATGCCCAAGGCATCCCCTTCTTCATCAACAATTTATCAGGTTTCTTCTCTTGAAACTATATTTTTATTCGGTCACATCATATGTACTTTACTTGGAGCGTCTGTTTGCTTTTGTTTTTGTTTATGTTTGAATAAGTTCATCCTTGTGTGGGAGAGAGACACGCTCTGCTGGTTCATATGAACACATGTGTTCTTAGCTTTTAATGTTCATGGTGGAGTTGAAAACCGCTTCGTTAATTGCTATATGGTTGGAAACAGGAAATGCTTCATGTGGTAATTGGTATAATGTCTTGAATAATTTGATACTTGGCAATTGTTGTGCTCATTTAGATCATGTTTAAGCTCTTGCATCATGTACTTTGCACCTATTAATGAAGAACTACATAGAGCTTGTTAAAATTTGGTTTGCATGATTGGTCTCTCTAAGTCTAGATATTTTCTAGTTAAGGTGTTTGAACAACAAGGAAGACGATGTAAAGTCTTATAATGCTTACAAAATGTTCATATGTGAGTCTTGCTGCACCGTTTTATACTTGAGTTTGCTTCAAACAACCTTGCTAGCCTAGCCTTGTATTGAGAGGAATTCTTCTCGTGCATCCAAATCCTTGAGCCAAAAACTATGCCATTTGTGTCCACCATACCTACCTACTACATGGTATTTCTCTGCCATTCATTCCAAGCAAATACTTCATGTGCTACCTTTAAACAATTCAAAAGCTATTACCTCTTATTTGTGTCAATGTTTTATAGCTCATGAGGAAGTATGTGGTGTTTTATCTTTCGATCTTGTCATTTACTTTTGACAGACTTTCACAATGGACTAGTGGCTCATCCGCTTATCCAATAACTTTGCAAAAAGAGCTGGCAATGGGGTTCCCAGCCCCAATTAATTAACTTGCATTAATAATTCTCTTCACATGTTTTGCCCTGATCTATCAGTAAGCAACTTAATTTTGCAAATAGACACTCATTCATGGTATGTGATTGTTGGAAGGCACCCGAGGATTCGGTTAGCCATGGCTTGAGAAAGCAAAGGTTGGGAGGAGTGTCATCCAAAAATAAAAAATATATAAACTAAACTAAAGTACATGTGTAAACAAAAGAGAAGAGGGATGATCTACCTTGCTGGTAGAGATAACGTCCTTCATGGGAGCCGCTCTTGAAAGTCTGGTTGATGAGGTAGTTAGAGTACCCATTACCATTCGTTGACAACAACAAACACCTCTCAAAACTTTACTTTTATGCTCTCTATATGATTTCAAAACTTAAAAAGCTCTAGCACATGATTTAATCCTCGCTTCCCTCTGCGAAGGGCCTTTCTTTTACTTTATGTTGAGTCGGTTTACCTACTTCTTTCTATCTTAGAAGCAAACACTTGTGTCAAGCTGTGCATTGATTCTTACATGTTTATCGATGTCTACGCCCCCTCCTTTTCCCGTAGACGGTGTTGGGCCTCCAAGAGCAGAGGTTTGTAGAATAGCAGCAAGTTTTCCCTTAAGTGGATCACCCAAGGTTTATCGAACTCAGGGAGGAAGAGGTCAAAGATATCCCTCTCATGCAACCCTGCAACCATAAAGCAAGAAGTCTCTTGTGTCCCCAACACACCTAATACAATAGGTGCACTAGTTCGGCGAAGAGATAGTGAGGTACAAGTAATATGGATGAGTATGAGTGATAATAGCAATCTGAGTGAAATATGGCAGCGAGTAAACATTCAACAAAACAGTAAACAAACGGTGATTCGATGCTTGGAAGCAAGGCCCAGGGATCCTGCTTTCACTAGTGGACACTCTCAACAATGATCACATAATAGGATAGATAAATGCATACTCTACACTCTTTTGTTGGATGATGAACACATTGCGTAGGATTACACGAACCCTCAATGCCGGAGTTAACAAGCTCCACAATTCAATGTTCATATTTAAATAACCTTAGAGTGTAAGATAGATCAATACGACTAAACCAAGTACTAACATAGCATGCACACTGTCACCTTCACACTATGTAGGAGGAATAGATCACATCAATACTATCATAGCAATAGTTAACTTCATAATCTACAAGAGATCATAATCATAGCATACGCCAAGTACTAACACGGATGCACACACTGTCACCATTACACCGTGTAGGAGGAATAAAACTACTTTAATAACATCACTAGAGTAGCACATAGAATAGTAGTGATACAAAACTCATATGAATCTCAATCATGTAAAGCAGCTCATGAGATTATTGTATTGAGGTACATGGGAGAGAGATGAACCACATAGCTACGAGCGGAGCCCTCAGCCTCGGGGGTGGATTACTCCCTCCTCATCATGGAGGCAGCGATGGCGGTGAAGATGGCGGTGGAGATGGCTCCGGGGCAATTCCCCGTCCCGGCAGGGTGCCGGAACAGCGACTTCTGTCCCCCGAATTGGACTTTCGCGATGGCGGCGGCTCTGGATGGTTTTCTCTGTTTCCGTCGAACTCCCCGATGTTTTTAGGTCAGGGACGAATATATAGGCGGAGAGGCGGCGCAAGGAGGCGGCTGGGGCCCCCACACCATAGGCTGGCGCGGCCAGGGGGCCACCCACGCCGCCTTATGGTGTGGGCCCCCTGCTGCCCGCCTCCGACTCTCCTTCGGTGTTCCGGAAGCTTCCGGGAATTCTAAGACTTTCGGTGTTGATTTCATCCGATTCCGAAAATATTTCCTTACTAGGATTTCTGAAACCAAAAACAGCAGAAAACAGCAACCGGCCTTTCGGCATCTCGTCAATAGGTTAGTTCCGGAAAACACATAAATATGACATAAAGTGTGAACAAAACATGTTGGTATTGTCATAAAACAAGCATGGAACATCAGAAATTATAGATACGTTGGAGACGTATCATTTACCTATTGCACTTGTTATATTACTTTGTGTTGACAATTATCCATGAGATATACATGTTGAAGTTGAAAGCAACCGCTGAAACTTATATCTTCCTTTGTGTTGTTTCAAAGCTTTCTACTAAGAATTTATTGCTTATGAGTTAACTGTTATGCAAGTCTTATTGATGCCTGTCTTGAAAGTATTATTCATGAAAAGTCTTTGCTATATGATTCAATTGTTTACTCATCGTCTTCATCATTGCTTTGAATCGCTGCATTCATGTCATATGCTTTACAATAATGTTGATCAAGATTATGTTGGTAGCATGTCACTTAAGAACTTATCATTGTTATCGTTTACCTACTCGAGGGCGAGTAGGAACTAAGCTTGGGGATGCTTGATACGTCTCAAACGTATCTATAATTTCTTATGTTCCATGCTAGTTTTATGACAATACCTACATGTTTTGTACACACTTTATGTCATTATGATGCATTTTCCGGAACTAACCTATTAACGAGATGCCGAAGGGCCAGTTCCTGTTTTCTGCTGTTTTTGGTTTCAGAAATCCTAGTAAGGAAATATTCTCGGAATCGGACGAAATCAATGCCCAGCATCCTATTTTTCCACGAAGCTTCCAGAACACCCGAGAGCCAGCAGAGGGGGGCCACAGGGCCACCAGACGCTAGGGCGGCGCGGCCAGGGCCTGGGCCGCGCCCCCCTATTGTGTCACCGCCTCGTCAGCCCTCCGACTCCGCCTCTTCGCCTATTTAAGCCTCCTCGACCTAAAACCTCGATACGGAAAAGCCACGGTACGAGAAACCTTCCAGAGCCACCGCCATCGCGAAGCCAAGATCCGGGGGACAGAGTCTCTGTTCCGGCACGCCGCCGGGACGGGGAAGTGCCCCCAGAAGGCTTCTCCATCGACATCACCGCCATCTTCATCAACGCTGCTATCTCCCATGAGGAGGGAGTAGTTCTCCATCGAGGCTAAGGGCTGTACCGGTAGCTATGTGGTTAATCTCTCTCCTATGTACTTCAATACAATGATCTCGTGAGCTGACTTACATGATTGAGATTCATATGAGTTTTGTATCACTATTAGTCTATGTGCTACTCTTGTGATGTTATTAAAGTAGTCTATTCCTCCTTCACGGTGAAGGAGGAATAGACTACTTTAATAACATCACAAGAGTAGCACATAAATGAATAGTGTTACAAAGCTCATATGAATCTCAATCATGTAACACTACAAGAAAAGTTCTGATAGACAACGTCTCAAAATCGTCCGCTAAGGGGTATTTTTCGTCGCCTATGGGCCTAACCCGACGATATGG
>NC_061514.1:293641846-293691783 GCF_022539505.1 Lolium rigidum | reverse complement strand
TTTTTACACGACCTTGATTTAAGATTTTCTAAATGCATCTAAATTAAAAGAACTTGCGACACCTTGTTATAGCCAGATGCAATAGAGAAGATCAAAACCACACAACCCGGACAAACCTCAAAGGTTTTGAATAGCGGTAAAGTATCATGCGAAGCGATTTATTTGGCTGTCTTTATATGAGTATGCTGACCCAATGCATACATATAATCTAGAGATTTCTATATAAGAACCCATATTAAGATATTTATTAGATCATATGCAGAAACTCAATTCGGCTCCCGGGTGCATATGATCCCTCTACCATAAAAACATATTTCCAAGTATTAAAAAAATTTAACAAAAAAATCTACATGTACATCTCCATAATATATGTGTGTTCGTCAAGTTTCACGAAAAAATGATATTTTTTGTAGTCTACGTGAAAAAGAGAAAATTTATCTTGTGACGAGTCTTTGTTTTGGCATCGAATTTTATCTTTTTTACACACGCCACACGACAAGTCGATTTTTCATGAAACGACTTTGTGAGCGGGTAGCACATGAAGATGTACGTGCCAAATTTTTGTTTCAATTTTTTTGACATTTCAAAGTGTGTCTAACATGAATTTCAAAATAAAGGAAGCATACACTCCCATGTACCAAAACATCACTCCCGATCATATGCTCTAGAGATTTCTACCAAATACATAAACAGTATATAGTTTATGAAGTTTTCAAAATTTATTCATGTAGAAAATAATGCTTCAATATGTAGTTAAATTAATCGCAATGCTAATAATATACGTTATATGTTTAAAATAAACACCATAGTATAATTTTATTGTGGGTTAAAGATGTCTTGCGGACTAGAGAAAGGTACAAATAAGTTCTAACAAGTTCTAACAAGTATAACAGTTTGATATAAATAATATTAACTTGGCCCCAGCGGGTGCTAGTTAGTCGTGTATGAGTGGCCGGTCTAGGATTTAGCTATGACCAGGGCTAATTTATGATGCTAAAAAAATATGAAGAAAAACTCCTTCTCATCCCCTTGGAATAATGGGCATGCTATAAATGCCCAAATAATATTTTTACAAAAAACATAAGCTCTATGACAATAAGAAATGCAGAAATATGTGTGGTGGTATAATTACATAACGAAGATACATTTTCCGTACCTAAATAATGAAGCTATGGTCTGATCCTAGCGAATCACTTCCTCGTCAATAACAGGAGAAGAACCACGGAACTTACAGACAAGTAAAAAATAGTGAATTTTTTAATGAAATAATTCATGGTACAAATAGCAAATTGTAAGGCTGGTGAGAATAGGGGACTATTTTTGATGAATTGGTTTTCAATATCTTTCTCCCATTCATCTTACATATAATCATGATAAATAAATCACTTAATTTAGAATCTGCTAAACTAACTGAAACAAGAAGAATGGAAGAAAAATATTTAAAATGATAATGAACTATAGTTGAATTCAGTTGTCTCTTGCATGAGAGCCCATCTCTTTTCTCTCTCCACTTCTCTCTCATTCACCTAAGCAAAACAAGACTATTTTAATTCTTATAGCCTGCTGAATCAGTCTTACTGTACTTGCTCTAACTGACAATAATACCAACGGTTATTAGTTTCTTGTCTGTGGAAGAAGATGGAACGACGGCGAGGAAAGCTCAAAGACGGCACGAGGATCTCCGCTTAGGCTAGCCATAGTGCTAGTATCATAGCTAGTATCATGCACATTGGTCCCACAAAAATGCTGACATGGCAGCTAATTAAGGAGGAGAGAGGAGATTAGAGTAACATAGGTAGATACTGTATCATAGCGCATGTCACGAGAAAAATTAATGCCAAACAAATCTTTTGCATAAATTTGCTTTGAGATTCTAAAAAGCAATAAATATAGCATGACTATGATATTACTTCATAATACTAACCACTATAGAGATAGTATCATACAGAAGTATCTACTACATGATACTTACCACTATAACCAGCCTTACTGCCAAGCCCGCACTTAATGCGTTTATCATGTCTGAAACTCTGCAGGGTAGAAAACAAAGGCTGGTTGAACAGTCAATTGACACGCGTGGATTTTGTACGCTGCATGTCTGAAAAAATATCAAAGCACTGCATCTTCACCTGAGGCCTTGGGTCACTGCTCACACGCCCGTCCATTTCTTTCACCATCCTTCACATGGGCACCTCGCGTCTCACAAAGCGACGTGAGAACAGAAGCTGGCCGTCATTGCTTCACATCAGCCATGGACAAAAATGGCCACTTGACTAGAGTTTCTCTGCTCCCGATTAGAACAGTCAATAATCTATCCAGCCAAAGCGTACCAAAGCTGATAACGTGGCTCCAGCATGCTAAGAACAGGTGTGATTTTATATAAATATGCTGAACCAAGCAGGCAATAAGAAGAAATATTAAGATATTTATTAGACCATATGCTCTGGATATTTCTGCCAAATACATATACACTATGTAGTTTATGAAGTTTTCAAAATAATTCACGAGCAAAATTATGCTACCAACTGTTTCTTTAAATTAAGCACAATGCAAATGTATGTTTTAATAATATATATTAAATATTTATTTCAAAACATCATACAATTTTTTCATGGGTTAAATATGACATAAAATAAAATTAAACTAGTCGTTAGGACTGTAGAGAAGTATAAATATGTTCTAAAAGTATAAAATTTTGATATAAACAATATTTAATTTAACTTGGCCTGATCTTGCGCGGCTGCTAGCTAGTGATCCAGTATGTAACTGTGTTACATTTGTAGGAATGGCTATGCGTACGATAAACGTTGTCCGAAGTATGTACGAAACGCCAATGGAACGGATGCAGATTGCTAGCCAGCTGAAACGGACGGCTATGCAGTGCATCGTACATGTTTCGGACAAAATATCACCGTACGTAGCACTGCTCTAAGGACATCGTTTGTGACTTTGCATGTAGCACTCGGTTTCTCATCCTCGCTTTAGTTGATCTATTTGATTTTTATAAGTGTCTTGAAAAGTGAAACTCATACTTGCCACCTAATTGCACTCTTCTAAATAGGTGTAAGTTAGTATTACACTTCTGCCAACTAGACATATACAAATGTGAAACTGAAATGAATTCGTAATCGATTTCTCTCCTTCCTATTTTTCTTAGTTGGACCATCTATGACTCGGTTAAGATTTGGTTTCCAGAGTGCATATGTACTTCTATAATTTTTCCATCTAGTTTCTCTTTTCTAAAAAAAAGTTATCATGTATTTTTGAATATTAAACTTGCACTTTGAATATTTTCTTATACCACCATCTTATACTAAATTAATACAACTAAGCTACAAAGCTTAACCCAAATTTGTACTAGATGAGCACATTTTGTATATATCAGAAAACATAGAGTTATTACAATTCTTGGGGTGTAAAAAAGCATCACGATTAGAACTCACAGTCACGAGTCTATCCAACCAAAGCGTACCAGACCTGATTAACGTGGTTCTACTATGCTAATTACTAAAGATGGACACTAGTTAAACGTGCGGCATAGCCCTACTTGGGGATGGGCATCCAACTTGGTACGGTTGATCCGTCTGGGGTACACTCGAGTACATACTTAAGCCTCTGTCACAACGATCTTCCCTACTACAAACGCTTAATTAATCATGGATGTAATGCTTCGGTGGTCCAGATTAGCAAGTACATAGGGATAGCTCATGATGTCAAGATTGGTAATATGCCACGTGAAGAGTGCTTTGGCTGTTCCATTAAAGCCAACGCATGGGTTTGGTGACTGATTGTCCTCCTTGTGTTGCAGGTATCAACCCGCAAATATCTTGCAGCTGCTGGCGTTGCACTTTTCCTTATATTGCAATCTTGGTCTGCACGATCCGGGTGAAGTGCAAAATATTATGAGCAATGTACCAGTACATGAGGTTTCTTCAAGTACCAATATCACAATAATACCAACAACTTAAATATCCCCAAAATCATATACAGCTGGCCTTCCACTACATTATTAAGAGCATTGGGCCGGCGGACCTAAAAAAAACCTGGGGTGCCACCCAAGAAAGGCATAGGAGCTTTCACGTGCTACATACCCCCATACTTGGAAAATAATAAAAAATAATACAAAATGGGTTTTAAAAATTAAAAAAAATTAAAATCAAAGATGATCAGGTATTGCACTTGTATAAAAATATTTCTCTAGGGAATTACTTTCATTGTATCCTGTGTAAACAAAACTCGAAACGCTCCATGACCAGGTACTATTCGCTTTATATTCGTCATTTTTTTTTGTCCTGGAGACCATGGGAACCATTTCTTTCCAAATATTTTTCTACGAGTACAAACTGATCATATTTGGTGTCCAGGGAGGTTTAATTTTTTTTGACTTTTTTAAATTACTACAATTGTTGCGGTGTAGTGTGTTGATGCGGCAGAAGGCATTTCAGGAAGTGCATTCCCGCACCTTGGCCACCTTCATCGCTGCAGGCTTGGGCGGGTGTTTTTTTGGTGCTAGAACGAGGAGGCTTCGACCTCCGACTACGGTCTAAAATTATAGTCCATTATTGGTTCATTTAGAAATAGTTATATGGTATAAAAATGCAGTGTACTACTCTAAGTCTCTAACACACTGTTTTAGTCTAACCAGCACTTGTGATAAATTTTCGGAGAGCAACACTTGTGATAAATTTACGAAGCAAAGTAAGCTACAATTAAGATTAAGGTTATGGATAACGATATTCTTCAGAATATTTAGAGTTTGATGTGGAAAGAGTAGTAACGACATCATTTGCTTTGTTTGACTCAACCATGCATGTATTTTGGAGTGACGTTGGAGGCTCTAAGTACACATCGGAGACATCTCAATCCCCTGTACACTACTACATTCTCTCGTATTTTCTTTTCCGGTACAGAGACTCGTAGGCCGATCCAACTGGCATCTACTCATCGATGTATCTCCATCTCAATCTATTTACACGATCTTTTCCTTGTGCTTGGACTCCAAGGAAAAAAACACTTCCAAGCCAATACGTGACAACGCGTGGGTCCTGCTACACCACGCGCCTGGGCCCGGCCGCCGGGTGACGTGGAGGCTGGGGAGAGCGTTGGTGCGTGTGGATTTAAACTAGTCCACATCGACACGCGTGGCGTGACGTGGAGGGCTGCCCCGGCCGTGCACGGAATGAGACGTCCAGGTTACAACCTTCTCCCGTACGTACGTGGCATGGCCCACCCAGAAACCTTTGAATATGCGTTGATATAGTCTTTTCAAATCCGTTGCAAACTTGCAATGATGAGCGATGACGTGATCTCGTCGGCGACGGCGAGCTTCATCAGTCAGAAAAAGAAGAACGAACGCACGGACGGTCTCGGCGTGGGGACATACCATTGATCGAAACTGTATAAGTGTGTCTTGCTATTTGATCGTAACTGAAATGCAACAGTACAAGTCTGCAGCTTGTAAGAGAAACGAGCTAGTCGTCACGGCGGGTTTGAGGTTCAAACCGATAGTCCTTTGCGATGTCGGCGCGGGTTGCCGGTTTTAAAGGACCCATGTGGCTTCCCCCCAAACGGTAGTTTAAAAAGATTGAAATGTATTAAAATTTATCGGAAATAACCAATTTCATTTAAATTTCGTTAAAATTTACAAGTTCGAATGTTTAACAAGTTCCAATGAAATACATTTAAATTTAAACACATAACTAATCGTGGCCTCGCCTGCCGCGGCAAAACCACTCCATGTCAGGTCCCTCCTCCACCGTGTCCTCCTCCTTGACGATCGCACTTCCGCTCCTGCATGCGCCGTCACGACTTCCTTCTCTCGCTGGACGCGCTTGTCCCTTCGCTGGCGGTGAGGTCGTCGAGCTTGTCGGCCTCGTTGGCTGACCACGCGGTGCCAACAGAGAGCGGCACCTCCCACCGGGGCGGTCATTCATGGAGTTGACAACGGGTTGAAGAAACCCCGGCTCACCCTCGGGGTTGCCGGGTTTGGGCATCGCCACCACCTCCCGCATGTAGTCCTCCTCCCACCTCAGCCTGGTGGCGGCGTCCGCGGCTTCTAGGGTGATGTGAGGCGGAGATGGCTCGCGCTTAATGCGTGAAAGCGACGAGGAGGCAAAGGCTAGCGCGCCTCGCCGATCACAATGCCGCTAGTGCGGCGCTGCCACCTCCTTCAAGACAATGTACGTCGGCCCCATAGACAAAGGTGTGCGGGGCATCGTGCACAACGAGACGAACACCGTCCTCCTTGGTGCCCACTTCTAGGCGCTCTGCTTTAGGCTCCAAAGTGGACGAGGGGCGTGGGCTATGGCGTCTGCAGGTGCTTGTCATCAGCTGTGATGTGCACCATCACCACATCTAGGGTGTGGTCAGGTGTGCCCTAGCAATGCTTGCGCCCATGCTTTGTTCTGCTGCGCCGGCTTGGCTTGGCGTGATCGGTGTAGTCTCCATCCCAAGTCGGCGAAGCTCGCTACGCCAGCGAGAGATTCTCACGACGGGAGTTTACCTCGCGCCACAAACAATTCAGCTTCGGCACTGGTGGGATGCCAATGCAATCGTCGCTCATCCTCCACCCCGACATGTCTGGCGGGACGAGGTACACTGGTGCTCATACAGAGAGGCCTCATCGATGTGAGGTATGCGGCGCGAAACCGTTCACTACTGCGCCTCCGTCACGCATGATTGCCATTGTCTTCGGTGGCGACGCTCTGAGTGGAGGTTGTGTTATGGCGGCCAGGAAAGTTTTATATTTCAAAGTTTTATAAAAGTTTGTAATAATGTACTTGCGTGTACATATTACATTCATATTTGCATGTGCAAATTTTCGAAGAAAATATGACCTACACAAAAAGGAAAAAAAGAAAATTTTGTATTACTTTGAAAAGTTAACTCTAATTATTTTATAGTTAGTTTGAAATTTTATCAATTCTACGTAGACCACATACATCGTATTTTTTTCTTGAAAATTTGCACGAGTAAGTACAAAGATGATATTTATAAGCCAACGCTAGCCATCAGCCAGCTGTACATACAGCTGGTTATGGTGGAAAAAAAATCACCAATGATACAAAAATTTCATGAATGAAATATTATTTTCTATGTATGTAACATTTACAAAAATCAACATCTTTTGCAATACATCTAACTTTATTGTTTAACTTGTCCAAAATTATATGAACACATATGTAACATTGGGGCAATACCTCTATAGTGTACCTAGAAAATCATTGAGGCACTTTCCCATAATAAAACAATAAAAAGATTGACACGTGTAACAAAATGTACTAACACCTTCTGTAACATCGACTAAATTCCCCAAAATAATGCGTTCCGAGCAAGAATGGAGGCATGCCCATCTACGAAACCGAGCTTGATACCGGCCAGTGTTGGCGAGGAGGTGAGGTAGAAGGGGAATGAGCGAGACACTTGAGCCTCGTCGGTGCCCAGATCGCATAAAACCTGGGCACTCCGTGTTGACCTAATAAAACATGAAACGTCCTAAGTCGTACGACACACCTGGTTACCTTCGCCACCAAGGATATGTAAGGGTCCTGTGACTTGCACTAGAGAGTATACTTGCAAATATAAATAAGCAACTAATAATTAACATTCACTCCAGAATATATCAAGATATATAGCAATTTCTAGCCAATTAATTTGCAAGATATTATTTCATGATTACTACGCAAAGATTTTAGCGGGAAATTAATCGACCCGGACTTGGTCGACACTGGTGTACACATACCTGCTTTTTTAAAAAATTCAAAAGAAATTGATTTTTCAAAGTTTCATAAAAGTTTGAAATAATTCACTCGCATGTACATATTACATTGATATTTGCACGGCAAATTTTGGAAGCAAATATGACCATATATGACCTACGAAAAAAGGAAAAAAGAAAATTTGTATTTCTTTGAACAGTTAACTCTAATTATTTTATAGTTGGTTTGACATTTTATCAATTCTACGCAGGCCACACATAATCTTATTTTGTCTTGAACATTTGCACGAGAAAGTACAAAGATAATATATATAGGAAAATGCTAGCCATTAGCCAGCTTTACCTACAACCAGTTATGGTGCAAAAAAAAAACGGCAATGATATTAAAAAAATGCTGAATGAAATATTATTTTTTTATGTATGTAACATTTTAGAAAACGCGATAGCAGTTTTTAACAATTTTTTGCAATACATCTAATTTTATTTGTCTAATTTTTCCATTATATGAACACGTGTGTAACATTGGAGTAATACCTCTATAGCATACCTAGAAAATCATTGTGGCACTTTGCCCATAATAACATCGACCAAATTCTCCAAAATAATGGGTTCCCGACAACAATGAGGGCATGCCCAAGCACGGAATCGAGCTCGACGCCGGCCAGTGTTGGCGAGGAGGTGAGGTAGAAGGGGCATGAGCGAGACACTTGAGCCTCGTAATAAAATGTGGGCACTCCATGTTGACCTAATAAAATATGAAGTCGTATGTCACACCGGGTTAGCTTCGCCACCAAGCCACGAAGGATATGTAAGGGTCGTGTGACTTGTACAAGGGAGTATACTTGCAGATATAAATAAGCAACTAATAATAAGCATTTATTATGGAATATATCATGATATATAGCGATAGCTACCCAATTAATTTGCAATATATCATTTCCTAATTACCCCACAATGATTTTTACGGGTAATTAATCGAACCGGACATGGTGGACACTAGTGTAAACATACTTGTTTTTTCCAAATTCAAAAGAAAATAATTTTTCAAAGTTTCATAAAAGTTTGAAATAATCCACTCGCATGTACATATTACATGGATCTTTGCACGTGCAAACTTTCGAAGCATATCAGACAATATATGATCTACACAAAAAGGAAAAAGAGAAAATTTGTATGTCTTTAAACTACTAACTCTAATTCTTTTACAGTTAGTTTGACATTTTCTCAATTCTACGTAATCCACATACAATCGTATTTTTTCTTGAACATTTACATGAGAAAAGTACAAAGATAATATATATAGGCCAACACTAGCCTAGCTATACCTACAGCTGGTTATGGTGAAAAAAATCACCAATGATACAAAAATTTCCTGATGAAATATTATTTTCTATGTATATAACATTTTTAAAAATGCCATATCGGCTTGTAACAATTTTTTGCAATACATCTAACTTTTTTGTCTAACTTGTCCAACATTATTCAAACATATATGTAACACTGGTGCAATACCACTATATCATACAAAGAAAATCATTGTGTCACTTTGCACATAATAGCACAACAAAAACGATGGACATGTGTAGCGAATCGCAACACCGTATGTAAGATCGACGAAATTCTGCAAAATAATGCGTTCCTGGCGACAATGGAGGCCTGCCCATGTACGGAACTGAGCTCGACGCTAGCCAGTGTTGGCGAAGAGGTGAGGTCGAAGGGGCATGAGGGAGACACTTGAGCCTCGTCGTACGTCACACCGGGTTACCATCGCCACCAAGGATATGTAAGGGTCGTGTGACTTGCACTATGGAGTATACTTGCATATATAAATAAGCAACTAATAATTAGAATTTACTATAGAATATATCATGATATATAGCAATACTTAGCCAATTATTTTGCAAGATAAAATATTATTTCACGATTACTACTCAAAGATTTTTGCGGGTAATTAATCGACCCAGACTTGGTTGACACTGGTGTACACATACTTGTTTTTTTTCCAAATTCAAAAGAAAATAAATTTCAAAGTTTCATAAAAGTTTGAAATAATTCACTCGCATGTACATATTACATTGATATTTGCACGTGCAAATTTTTGAAGCAAATATGACCACATATGGCCTACACAAAAAGGAAAAAGGAAATTGTTTTATAGTTAGTTTGAAATTCTATGAATTCTATGTAGGCCACGTACAATCGTATTTTTTTTGAATATTTGCATGAGTAAGTACTAAGATAATATTTATAGGCCAACGCTGGCCATCAGCTAGCTGTAATTATAGCCGGTTATGGTGCAAAAAATTTCATCAATGATACAAAAATTTTCCGAATGAAACATTATTTTCTATGTATGTAACATTTTGAAAAATGTATCAATTTGTAACATATTTTTACAATACATTTAACTTTATCGTCTAACTTGTCCAACATTATACGAACACATATGTAACACTAGAGCAATATCTCTATATCATACTTAGAAAATCATTGTGGCACTTTGCCCATACTAACACAAGAAAAACGATGGACACATGTAAGGAATCGCACCACCGTATGTAACATCGACCAAATTATCCAAAATAACGTATTCCCGTCGACAATGGAGGATTGCCCATTGATGACACATAAGTATAGGGGATCGCAACAGTCTTCGAGGGAAGTAAAACCCAAATTTATTGATTCGAAACAAGGGGAGACAAATAATACTTATAAGCCTTAACAGTGGAGTTGTCAATTCAGCTGCATCTAACAGGGGTGATGTGAAAGCAGCAGTAATATGAGAGCAATAGTAATAGTAACACAGCAGCAGTAGTAGTAACACAAATGCAATGACACCAGAAAATATTTTAGTGCGTAGTTGACTGTAGAGCAATGATGATGACAGAATGATCGGGGTTCTCAGCTATCTACACTAGTGGTAACTCTCCAAACAAATAACATGTGTTGGGTGAATAAATTACAGGTGAGCAATTGATAATTGTGAGGGCATGACAATACATGCTATGATAAGATAAAGTTTAATGTAGATTTTAATCGGACATTATAACAGGATACACAGACCGCTATCCAGCATGCATTTGTGCCTAAATAATCCACCTTCAGGTTAGCATCCGCACCTCTTTCAGTATTAAGTTGCACGCAACATATTATTGCATTAAGTGAAATGCATAATGTAAACAACACAATTATTCTTGGATAAAGCATTGTTGTTTTACCCCTAGTGGCAACATCACATCCACGCTACCCCAGAATAAATAGAGATTAAACCCACTATGTAGCATAAATACTCCCTCTTGGAGATACAAACAACTACTTGATCAGGGTAACCACAAGTACCGGAAAGCATGCAAGATCTTAAATAAACAATAGTATGATAACATGATGAACAATCTGATCACAATTCCACATTTTATCGGATCTCAACAAACACAACACCAATTACATCATATGGATCTCAATCATGTAAGGCAGCTCAAGAGATCGTTGTATTGAAGTACATGGGAGAGAGAGTACCAACTAGCTACAGCCAAGAACCCGTAGTCCATGGGGGAACTACTCACAAACCATCATGGAGTCGAAGTGAAAGCGGTGGAGTCGATGGAGATGGCTCCGGCGTCAATCCCCGTCCCGGCAGGGTGCCAGAACAGGAACTTCTAACCCCTGAAACATGTCTTCAATGGCGGTGGAGCTGCGGAACTTTTCGGGGAATATGACTCGGGTGTTTAGGGTTTTCGCGAGGATGTCAATTTATAGGCGAAAGGGCGAGGTCGGTTGGCGCCCGAGGGGCCCACACTACCCCTAGGCGTGGCAGGGGCCCGTGCCTAGGCATGGTGTGGCCGGATCCTGGCTCTTCTCCGTCTCCCCTTTGGACTCCGTCTTCGTGACAGCAAAATAGGAACTTCGACTTTTGTTTCGTCCAATTCCGAGAATATTTTCAGAACAACTTTTCTGAAATACAAAAACAGTAGAAAACAGAAAGATGCACAGTGACATCTTGTTATAGGTTAGTTCTAAAAAATGCATAAAAATACCACGAAGAGTAAACAAAACATATAAAAATTGGTGTAAACAAGCATGGAGCATCAAAAATTATAGATACGTTTGGAACATATCACCCATGTACGGAATCGAGCTCGACGTCGTCCAGGGTTGGTGAGAAGGTGAGGTAGAAGGGGCATGATCGAGCGGTGGAGAGTGGGGAGCTAGAGCTCTCTGTCCATGGTGATCGGGGATCTTGGAGGAGGCATATCGGCGTCGGGCGTGCACACGCGAGCGGAGGCGGAGCAGGGTTGATCGGCGGCGGGGCACTTCTTCTTGCGACATATAATGGCGCCAGAGATCGGGGCTGACCAGATCGGGAGGTGTGTGCAGAATTCAACTTCGCCATCCATGGTGATCGGAGAGATTAAAGGAAGCGCGAGATGGCGGGCCTACGCGGCGGAGTTGGTTTCAGTGGCGGCGGAGGTACCTAGCCATGGGTTCATGGTGGAGGAGACGCTCGGCAATGGACACACTTGCGGCCTGATTGACTTCTTTTCCATGTTTATATGCAAAATTTATTTCATTTGTTATAAACTTTGGAAATAACATCTTTTTTAGATTTTTTTTTAAAGAAGCAGGTGTACCTGGATCCGGAGTAACGCTAAGTTGGAAAAACATTAATAACACTTCTCCAAACTTTGCAGGCCAGGCTCTAGCTCTTCTGGAAGAGGCTGGCGCATAACCGTGTTTAAGTACGCCGAAAGAAAGAACAAATGGGTAACACGTAGTACTAGTAGAAGTACAATTAACCGAGACCGGACGAGGTGAACTCTGCTTGAAGCTAGCGAATCCTCGCTGTGTTCTTACACTAGTAGAAAACCTCTCATCCATCTAAGCCTTTAGTACCGGTTCCCTTACGAACCGGTACGAAAGGCGTTATTAATACCGGTTCCAGGGGTGGGACATTTATACCGGTTCGTTATGGACCTTTAATACCGGTTCGTAACACGAACCGGTATTAAAGGTTTCTGCCCAGTTTCCGGGCAGTGGTGGGGCCAAGGCTGCACCTTTAGTACCGGTTCGTGTAAGGAACCGGTACTAAAGGGTCCATGCCCTATATCGGCGCGGCAGCGCCAAGCTCCCTGCATATCTCATTTCCTTCTCATCTCTCACATTTCCAAAATTTTTGCACCTCTCACACTCCAATAATTTTCATTTTTCTCCACCATTTTAACAAGATTAACGGCATACATCTATCCAGGGTTAGCAATATCATCCTTCCTTCCAGCGTTTCTAATTTAGATCAGTTCTTTGGTAGTTTTAACTCGTTCTATTTTTGTAGTGCAAGCAAGGTGTTCGATGAAATGCCTAAGTTAGTGATTTTATTTTTTTATATGCAATTTGAGCTGAAATTATGGTATGTTTTGTAGGTTTTAATTAGTATCATCCCCGTCCTTACCGCTGTCGATCGCCAGCTTCGTCCCCTAGCCGGCTCGGTACCACCTCGGTGAGCCCCTCTTCTTTTTTATAAAAAACAATTAGTTTTATGTGATGAACTTTAATATTAATTAAGTTGGTCACTCATATATCCATGATGTTGTGTATTTAATGATTTTTGATATACATATAAAATGCAGATGAGTCGACAATGGATGTACGGTGACCGGTGCCATCCCGAGTTCATTAATGGCATGCATTATTTTCTTAACGTGGCTGAGGCAAACAAGGCGGTCGAATGGTTTCATATATTGTCCATGTAGTTCCTGTAAGAATATGAAGGATTACTCTACCTCGAAGACCCTTCACGTCCACCTCTGGAGAACGGTTTCATGCCCAGCTATAATTGTTGGACCAAGCACGGAGAAAAAGGGGTTATATTGGAAGACAACGAAGAAGAAGAGGATAGTGACAACTATCCCTTATTCATCGAAGACGGTGGTAGTAGAATGGGGGAAGACGAAGCTGAAGAAGAGCACATTTTCGATGAGCCGATTTTTGATGACCCGGATGACGATTTGGGTCGGGCCATTCTTGATGCGAAGATGAACTGCGGAAATGAAAAGGAGAGGTTGAAGTTGGAGAAAATATTAGAGGATCACAACAAACTGTTGTACCCAAATTGCGAAAATGGTCAGAAAAAGTCTGGGTACCACGCTGGAATTGT
Source organism: Lolium rigidum (assembly GCF_022539505.1). Classification (NCBI taxonomy): domain Eukaryota; kingdom Viridiplantae; phylum Streptophyta; class Magnoliopsida; order Poales; family Poaceae; genus Lolium; species Lolium rigidum. The sequence continues at coordinate 293,677,918 of NC_061514.1, read as the reverse complement.
CTGCAGTGGAAGGCGAGAGAATGGTACTTCGACAAGGGATTTGAAAAGTTGCTTGAAAATAATAAAGAAGATGCTTCCGGGGAGAACGTGTTGCCCTCTAGCACGTACGAAGCAAAGAAGGTTGTCTGCCCTCTAGGATTAGAGGTGCGGAAGATACATGCATGCATCAATGACTCGCATCCTCTACCGCGGGGAGTACGAGAATTTGAATGCATGCCCGGTATGTAGTGCATTGAGGTATAAGATCGGGCGAGATGACCCCGGCGATGTTGAGGGCGAGTCCACCCCCGGGAAGAGGGTTCCTGCGAAGGTGATGTGGTATGCTCCTATAATTCCACGGTTGAAACGTTTGTTCCGGAACAAAGAGCATGCCAAGTTGTTGCGATGGCACAAAGAGGACCGTAAGAAAGATGTGATGTCTGAGACACCCCGCCGACGGGTCGCAGTGGAGAAAAATCGACGAGAGAGTTCAAGTCATTTTCAGATGACGCAAGGAACTTAAGATTTGGTCTAAGTACGGATGGCTTTAATCCTTTCGGGGAGCGAGCTCCAGTCATAGCACTGGCCGGTGACTCTATGTATCTATAACCTTCCTCCTTGGTTGTGCATGAAGCGGAAGTTCATTATGATGCCGGTGCTCATCCAGGGTCCGAAGCAACCCGGCAACGACATTGATGTGTACCTGAGGCTATTGGTTGAAGAACTTTTAGAGTTGTGGCGTGACGAAGGTGTACCCGTGTGGGATGAGCACGAACAAAAGGAATTTAACCTACGAGCGTTGTTATTTGTAACCATCAATGATTGGCCTGCTCTTGGTAACATTTCAGGACAGTCAAACAAGGGATACAATGCATGCACACACTTGTTTAGGTGAGACTCGACGAGTAATTATTTGGGAAACAAGAATGTGTACCGGGGCATCGTCGATTTCTTCCAAAACAACATCACGTAAGAAAGAGAGGAAAGCATTTCGGAGGTGAGGCGGATAACCGAACGAAGCCTACCCGCCCTACTCGGGGAAGTTATATATGATATGGTCAAGGATTTAAAAGTGATCTTTGGAAAGGGTCCCGACGGACAATCTGTTCCGCATGATGTTGACGGACACGTACCCATGTGGAAGAAGAAGTCGATATTTTGGGAGCTACCCTCATCGGAAATTCTTAGAGGTTCACTCCGCAATCGACGTGATGCACGTGACGAAAAATCTTTGCGTGAACCCTGCTAAACTTCTTGGGCGTGTATGGGAAGACAAAAGATACACCGGATGCACGGCAGGACCAGCAAAGTATCCACGAAGGAAACAACCTGAATCCAGAGAAGTATCAAGGTCCTGCCAGCTACGCTCTTACCAAAGAGGAGAAGGAGATGTTTTTTGAAGTCCTGAGTAGCATCAAGGTCCCGTCTGGCTTCTCGTCGTATATAAAGGGAATAATAAACATGTCGGAGAAAAAGTTTCAAAACCTAAAGTCTCATGACTGCCACGTGATTATGACACAATTACTTCCGGTTGCATTGAGGAGGCTTCTGCCGGAAAATGTTCGAGTACCCATTGTGAAGCTATGTGCGTTCCTCAATGCAATTTCTCAGAAGGTGATCAATCCACTTACTCTACAAAATTTACGGAAGGATGTGGTCCAATGTCTAGTCGGCTTCGAGTTGGTGTTCCCACCATCCTTCTTCAATATTATGACACATCTCCTAGTTCACCTGGTCGAAGAGATTGGCGTTCTCGGTCCTGTATTTCTACACAACATGTTCCCCTTTGAGAGATTCATGGGAGTCTTAAAGAAGTACGTTCATAACCGTGCTAGGCCAGAAGGAAGCATATCCAAGGGCTATGGAACAGAGAGGAGGTCATTGAGTTTTGTGTTGACTTTATTCACGACCTTAAACCGATCGGTGTTCCCGAATCGCGCTATGAGGGGAGACTGCGTGGAAAAGGCACGCTAGGAAAGAAATCAGCAACGTGTATGGACGGACATTCTTTCACTCAAGCACACTACACAGTTCTACATAATTCCATCTTGGTGGCTCCGTACAAAGAGGAACACAAGGATATCTTACGCTCTAAATACCCGGAGCAACGTGAAGATTGGATTGATGGAGAACACATGAATACTTTCGGCGGTTGGTTGCAAACACGTCTCATGAATGTCACCGATGACGAGCAGCTGTACTTGTTGGCCAAGCAACCATCTTCTACTATATCGACTTTTCAAGGGTACGAGATTAATGGGAACACATTTTACACTTTCGCCCAAGACAAAAAGAGCACCAACCAAAACAGTGGTGTCCGCTTTGATGCGGAAGATGGCAATGGGAACAAGGTCACATATTATGGGTACATAGAGGAGATATGGGAACTTGACTATGGACCTAATTTCAAGGTCCCTTTGTTCCGGTGCAAATGGTTCAACCTGAAAGACGGGGTACGGGTAGACCCGCGATGCGGAATGACTACGAGTGGATTTCAAGAATCTAGGGTACGACACCGAACCATTCGTCCTAGCCAGTGAAGTGGCTCAAGTTTTTTATGTGAAGGATATGTCTAGCAAACCGAAAAAAGAAAAGAAAGGCAAGAGGACACATCATACGATGAGCCAAAGCGGCACATAGTTCTTTCGGGAAAAAGAAACATCGTGGGAGTAGAGGACAAGACAGACATGTCGGAAGATTATAATAAGTTTGACGATATTCCACCCTTCAAGGTAAAAATTGACCCAAGCATCATCTTAAACAATGAAGATTGTCCATGGTTGCGTCGCAGTAAGAAGAAAGGGAAACAGACGAAGAAAACTCAGAAGACTAGCTAGCTACATATAGGGATCATAACTTGTGTTTCTCAATATGGAAATCACTTTTGTGTAATGATGTTACTATATGTAAGATATTAACAATGGAGATGGTTGGCTTGTTTTACTAGTTAAGTAGCTTTCACGGGCTTGCGGGGAAATTTTCCGAGGCGGAACTTCCGAATATGCCATATATAGGGCATGTGCACCAAGGGCATATTCGAGAAGTTCCGCCACGGGAGATTTCCCAACCCTTTCCCCAACATTGTTAGAGGAGATGGAGTCTTTCACGGGCTTGCAGGGAAATTTTTCCGAGGGAACTTCCGAAGATGCCATAGGGCGTGTGCACCAAGGGCATCTTCGAGAAGTTCCGCCACGGGAGATTTCCCAACCCTTTCCGCAACATTGTTAGAGGAGATGAAGTCTTTCACGGGCTTGCAGGGAAATTTTTCCGAGGCGGAACTTCCGAAGATGCCATAGGGCGTGTGCACCAAGGGCATCTTCGACAAGTTCCGCCACGGGAGATTTCCCAACCCTTTCCCCAACATTGTTAGAGGAGATGGAGTCTTTCACGGGCTTGCAGGGAAATTTTTCCGAGGCGGAACTTTCGAAGATGCCATAGGGCGTGTGCACCAAGGGCATCTTCGACAAGTTCCGCCACGGGAGATTTCCCAACCCTTTCCCCAACATTGTTAGAGGAGATGGAGTCTTTCACGGGCTTGCAGGGAAATTTTTCCGAGGCGGAACTTCCGAAGATGCCATAGGGCGTGTGCACCAAGGGCATCTTCGACAAGTTCCGCCACGGGAGATTTCCCAACCCTTTCCCCAACATTGTTAGAGGAGATGGACTCTTTCACGGGCTTGCAGGGAAATTTTTCCGAGGCGGAACTTCCGAAGATGCCATAGGGCATGTGCACCAAGGGCATCTTCGAGAAATTCCGCCACAGGAGATTTCCCAACCCTTTCGTCCATCCATGGTGATGAAACTCTCCATCCATGCTGGCTTGTTGAGCTGCTTGCCATGGCGTATCGATGCTCCTTTTATAGGCACGGCGCCGCTTCTACATTGTCTTCTTCCTCCGACAGGGCGTCGTGCGCTACATGCTTTATCTCATCGAGCGGGGCGTCCTTATCCTACCGACGGCTTTAGTACCGGTTGCACCCACCAGCCGGTACTAAATGTTACCCACGCGTCCTTATCCCACCGACAGTTTTGTTACATGACAGAAAAACCGGCTTTAGTACCGGTTGCACCCACCAGCCGGTACTAAATGTTACCCACGCGTCCTTATCCCACCGACAGTTTTGTTACATGACAGAAAAACCACCTTTAGTACCGGTTGCACCCACCAGCCGGTACTAAATGTTACCCACGCGTCCTTATCCCACCGAACGGTTTTGTTACATGACGGAAAAACCACCTTTAGTACCGGTTGCACCCACCAGCCGGTACTAAATGTTACCCACGCGTCCTTATCCCACCGACAGTTTTGTTACATGACAGAAAATCCACCTTTAGTACCGGTTGCACCCACCAGCCGGTACTAAAGGTTTCCCGCCTATTTTCTTCCCGCGCTTTCCACCGGTTCCCGCCTCTGTCTTCCCGCCATTTTTTCACTATATATATGTAGGCTTGGCCTCCATTTACATATCACATCTAGACTCATATCCGCAAACCTCATCATTCTCTCCCATGGCTTCCATCATATCTCTACCCCCCGGGAGGCGGAGGCGCTTTGCGCCTCGAACTACCCCTGCCCGCCGGGCTACCGCGTCCCGACCGGCTGGTTGCTAAGCGTCGGAGGCGTACCGGTCCCTCCAGTCCCTCTAGGTGTGGCACGCGAGATGGCTATCACGAACCACTACTACTTTGAGCTCACGCCAGAGCAGCGGAGGAATCCCCAGTGGCATCCCGACTACAGCCCGACTTGGGAAAGCTTCTTCATCAATCGGCGTGAGAGGGCGCTTGCCAGGCACGAGGAGGGCGGCCCGCCTCCTTCGAACTTCAACGAGGCCGGGCGTCGGCTGTGGTGGCGCGACCGGACTCTCCAGGGCGTCATGGCCTACCGTGGCCCCCGCCTGCGCTACCCTCAGTCCCAGCCCACGCGTGCTCTCCCGCCGAGGTTCGACTACCGCGACCTCGATGCCAGCGACGATGATGACGGCGACTACGACGACTACAGTGGCGAGTATTATAGGGCTAGGCACGAGTATGACTGAATGACTCCAACAGTCAAATGTGGCCATGTATCTTAATTTTCAGTTGAGCTATGTACTTTTAATTCGAGTTCAATCGTAATAAAATTTTATTCCCGCCCTTTCTTTCTCGCCTTTTTTCTCCCACGCGCGGCGTCGTGGCGGGAAAGTTTCCTGCGCGACGTCGAGGCGGGAAACTTTCCCGCGCGAACGGCGTCGTGGCGGGAGTAAAGAAAGAAATAGAAACAATAAATAGAAAAGAAAATAAATAGAAAAGCAATAGAAAAAATAAATAGAAAAGAAACAGAAAAGAAAATAAATAGAAAAGCAACAGAAAAAATAAATAGAAAAGAAAATAAAAATAAAATAAAAAAAGAAAAGAAATAGAAAAGAAAAGAAAAGAAACAGCAAAGAAACAGAAAAAGAAACAGAAAAAGAAAAGAAAAGAAACAGAAAAGAAATGAAAAGAAACAGCAAAGAAACAGCAAAAGAAAAGAAAACAGAAAAACAAAAACAAAAACCAAAAAAACCTTTGGCACCGGTTGGTACCACCAACCGGTACGAAAGGCCTTTCGTACCGGTTGGTGGTACCAACCGGTACCAAAGGGTCTTCCTCAAGGTTTTGACTTAGCGGCGCGGGCCAAATTGCCCCAAATCCTCTGCGCGCCACGCTCCTCACGCACAGAGACCCCGCGCCGCTCCTCGCCGTCGCCGTCGTCCACGCACGGAGACCCCGCGCGCTCCTCGCCGTCACCGTCGCAGCCTCGCTGTCGCCGTCGCAGCCTCGCCGTCGTCCGCCGCCCGCTCCTCTCCGCGCGTGCCTCTGCAGGTATGTGTGCGCCGCCCCCGTCGCCTCCCTCCCCATCTCCGGTGCCGTTGCCCGCCGCCGATGCGCCGCCACCGCGCGAGACCGTGGCCGCCGCCGTGCGCTCTGATACGTCTCCGACGTATCGATAATTTCTTATGTTCCATGCCACATTATTGATGATATCTACATGTTTTATGCACATTTTATGTCATATTCGTGTATTTTCTGGAACTAACCTATTAACAAGATGCCGAAGTGCCGATTCTTGTTTTCGTTGTTTTTGGTTTCGAAATCCTAGTAACGAAATATTCTCGGAATTGGACGAAATCAACGCCCAGGTTCCTATTTTGCCCGGAAGCATCCAGAACACACGAGAACCGCCAGAGAGGGGGCACAGGCCCACCAGACCATAGGCCGGCGCGGCCAAGGGGGGGCCCGCGCCCCCCTATAGTGTCGTCGCCCCGTTGACCTTCTGACGCCGCCTCTTCGCCTATTTAAGGGCCCTCGACCTAAAACCTCGGACGGAAAAGCCACGGTACGAGAAACCTTCCAGAGCCGCCGCCATCGCGAAGCCAAGATCTGGGGGACAGGAGTCTCTGTTCCGGCACGCCGCCGGGACGGGGAAGTGCCCCCGGAAGGCTCCTCCATCGACACCACCGCCATCTCCATCAACGCTGCTGTCTCCCATGAGGAGGGAGTAGTTCTCCATCGAGGCTCGGGGCTGTACCGGTAGCTATGTGGTTCATCTCTCTCCTTATGTACTTCAATACAATAATCTCATGAGCTGCCTTACATGATTGAGATTCATATGATGATGCTTGTAATCTAGATGTCGTTATGCTAGTCAAGTGAATTTTACTTATGTGATCTCCGGAGACTCCTTGTCCCACGTGTGTAAAGGCGACGGTGTGTGCACCGTGTGGGTCTCTTAGGCTATATTTCACAGAATACTTATTCGCTGTTATGAATGGCATAGTGAAGTGCTTATTTATATCTCTTTATGATTGCAATGTGTTTTGTATCACAATTTATCTATGTGCTACTCTAGTGATGTTATTAAAGTAGTTTTATTCCTCCTGCACGGTGTAATGGTGATAGTGTGTGCATCTGTGTTAGTACTTGGCGTAGGCTATGATTATGATCTCTTGTAGATTATGAAGTTAACTATTGCTATGATGGAATTGATGTGATCTATTCCTCCTACACAGTGTGAAGGTGACAGTGTGCATGCTATGTTAGTACTTGGTTTAGTCGTATTGATCCTTCATGCACTCTAAGGTTATTTAAATATGAACATTGAATTGTGGAGCTTGTTAACTCCGGCATTGAGGGTTCGTGTAATCCTACGCAATGGTGTTCATCATCCAACAAGAGTGTAGAGTATGCATTTATCTATTCTGTTATGTGATCACTGTTGAGAGTGTCCACTAGTGAAAGTATGATCCCTAGGCCTTGTTCCTAAATACGTTATCGCTGCTTGTTTACTTGTTTCTCTGCGTTACTACTCGCTGCGTTACTACTTGCTTGTTTCTTGTCCCGGGCAAAGCACTTTTACGAGTGTCGTTGCCACTTTGCTCATATATATTCATACCACCTGTATTTCACTATCTCTTCGCCGAACTAGTGCACCTATTAGGTGTGTTGGGGACACAAGAGACTTCTTGCTTTGTGGTTGCGGGGTTGCATGAGAGGGATATCTTTGACCTCTTCCTCCCTGAGTTCGATAAACCTTGGGTGATCCACTTAAGGGAAACTTGCTCGCTGTCCTACAAACCTCTGCTCTTGGAGGCCCAACGCTGTCTACGAGAAAAGGAGGGGGCGTAGACATCAAGCTATTTTACGGCGCCGTTGCGGGGACGAATCAAGACACTCCACCAAGCCCGTCAACCGCCATTAAACCTCCCACGTCAACTACGCGCCAGTTGTGGACATCAAGCTATTTTCTGGCGCCGTTGCCGGGGAGGAAAGGTAAAAGGCACTCATACTTCGGTTCCAGGTAGTACTTTTCTGGCGCCATTGTGTTTGTGCTCGAAGCTATTTCCTTTAGATCCTGCAATTGCAACTTTTTGTTTCTTGTTTACACTAGTTAGGCATAATGGAAAACAACAAAAATATGAGAGATCTTTATGAACTTTATCTTGAATTAGGACATGATGTGTTTGAAGAGAGAATTAAAAAACCCATGGAACTTTATATGCATACTAATGGGAATGTTATTAATATGAATGCTTTGAACACTATTGTTGCTAATGCTATGGAAAATTCTAAGCTTGGGGAAGCTGGTTTTGATGAGCTTGATCTTTTTAGTCCCCCAAGAATTGAGGAGAAAATTTACTTTGATGATACTTTGCCTCCTATTTATGATGATTATAATGATAGTAGTCTTTTGTTACCACTTGTTATGGAGGATGAATTTGATTATGATTACAATATGCCTCCTATATTTGATGATGAGAATAATAATGATAGCTACTTTGTTGAATTTGCTCCCACTAGTACTAATAAAATTGATTATGCTTATGTGGAGAGTAATAATTTTATGCATGAGAGTCATGATAAGAATGCTTTATGTGATGGTTATATTGTTGAGTTTTCTCATGACACTACTGGAAAGTTATTATGAGAGAGGAAAATATGGTGGTAGAAATTTTCATGTTACTAAAACACCTCTCTATATGCTTAAAATCTTGAAGTTGAGCTTGTCTAGTTTTTCTATGCTTGTTGCATTATGCTTCTTAAATTTGTTTATTTACAAGATTCCTTTGCATAGGAAGCATTTTAGACTTAAATGTGTTTTGAATTTGCCTCTTGATGCTCTCTTTTGCTTCAACTACTATTTCTTGCGAGTGCATCATTAAAACTGCTTGAGCCCATCTTAATGGCTATAAAGAAAGAACTTCTTGGGAGATAACACATGTGTTATTTTGCTACAGTACTTTGTTTTATATTTGTGTCTTGGAAGTTGTTTACTACTATAGCAACCTCTCCTTATCTTAGTTTAGTGTTTTGTTGTGCCAAGTAAAGTCGTTGATAGTAAGGTTCATACTAGATTTGGATTACTGCGCAGAAACAGATTTCTTATGCCAATTTACGTGAGTGATCCTCAGATATGTACGCAAATTTCATTCAATTTGGGCATTTTCATCTGAGCAAGTCTGGTGCCACTTTAAAATTCGTCTTTACGGACTGTTCTGTTTTGACAGATTCTGCCTTTTATTTCGCATTGCTTCTTTCGCTGTGTTGGGTGGATTTCTTTGTTCCATTACCTTCCGGTAGCTTTGGGCAATGTCCGGAAGTGTTAAGAATGATTGTGTCACCTCTGAACATGTGAGTTTTTGATTATGCACTAACCCTCTAATGAGTTTGCTTTGAGTTTGGTGTGGAGGAAGTTTTCAAGGGTCAAGAGAGGAGGATGATATACTATGATCAAGAAGAGTTAAGAGTCTAAGCTTGGGGATGCCCCGGTGGTTCACCCCTGCATATTTTAAGAAGACTCAAGCATCTAAGCTTGGGGATGCCCAAGGCATCCCCTTCTTCATCGACAACATTATCAGGTTCCTCCCCCGAAACTATATTTTTATTCGGTCACATCTTATGTGCTTTGCTTGGAGCGTCGGTTTGTTTTTGTTTTTGTTTTGTTTGAATAAAATGGATCCTAGCATTCTTTGTGTGGGAGAGAGACACGCTCCATTGTTGCATATGGACAAGTATGTCCTTAGGTTCTACTCATAGTATTCATGGCGAAGTTTCTTCTTCGTTAAATTGTTATATGGTTGGAATTGGAAAATGATACATGTAGTAATTGCTATAATGTCTTGGGTAATGTGATACTTGGCAATTGTTGTGCTCATGTTTAAGCTCTTGCATCATATACTTTGCACCCATTAATGAAGAAATACATAGAGCTTGCTAAAATTTGGTTTGCATAATTGGTCTCTCTAAAGTCTAGATAATTTCTAGTATTGAGTTTTGAACAACAAGGAAGACGGTGTAGAGTCTTATAATGTTTACAATATGTCTTTTATGTGAGTTTTGCTGCACCGGTTCATCCTTGTGTTTGTTTCAAATAACCTTGCTAGCCTAAACCTTGTATCGAGAGGGAATACTTCTCATGCATCCAAAATCCTTGAGCCAACCACTATGCCATTTGTGTCCACCATACCTACCTACTACATGGTATTTCCCCGCCATTCCAAAGTAAATTGCTTGAGTGCTACCTTTAATCCATCATTCACCTTTGCAATATATAGCTCATGGGACAAATAGCTTAAAAACTATTGTGGTATTGAATATGTACTTACGCACTTTATCTCTTATTAAGTTGCTTGTTGTGCGATAACCATGTTTCTGGGGACGCCATCAACTACTCTTTGTTGAATATCATGTGAGTTGCTATGCATGTCCGTCTTGTACGAAGTAAGAGAGATCTACCACCTTAATGGTTGGAGCATGCATATTGTTAGAGAAGAACATTGGGCCGCTAACTAAAGCCATGATTCATGGTGGAAGTTTCAGTTTTGAACATATATCCTCAATCTCATATGAGAACACTAATTGTTGCCACATGCTTATGCATTAAAGAGGAGTCCATTATCTGTTGTCCATGTTGTCCCGGTATGGATGTCTAAGTTGAGAATAATCAAAAGCGAGAAATCCAAAATGCGAGCTTTCTCCTTAGACCTTTGTACAGGCGGCATGGAGGTATCCCATTGTGACACTTGGTTAAAACATGTGTATTGCGATGATCCGGTAGTCCAAGCTAATTAGGAAAAGGTGTGGGCACTATTAGTATACTATGCATGAGGCTTGCAACTTGTAAGATATAATTTACATAACTCATATGCTTTATTACTACCGTTGACAAAATTGTTTCATGTTTTCAAAACCAAAGCTCTAGCACAAATATAGCAATCGATGCTTTCCTCTTTGAAGGACCTTTCTTTTTGTTGCGGTCAGAAACCCACTGGCGAGCAGCGACGGGCAACACAGTAGAGCCGGGAACAACTTAGGGCTGCGGCTGGCCCTGGTCCCTCCGAGCGACGGCCCGCAAAGCCTCTGGTACGCACGTCCGATGCTGGTGCAAGGGCGTGCCACCTGACCTATACCTGGTCAGGAAGGTGATGGAGATGCCTCGCTTAGTTTCCTGCATGGCATACACGTAAACATTAAATACGAGCCTCGATCGGCTCTCGGGTTGTCTCGTGAATCGGCTCAAGGAGCCGATCCACCCATGATTCGTACGAGGTGCACGAATATATGGTGGTCCTGCTTGATCAAGATAAAGCTAAAACGATCTACGACGATTTGGGGTTTTCACCGCATAATCGGATCATCCTACTCACGATTGGGCCTCGCGGCCACGCACGGTGATCGTAAGCCGATCCTAGACAAGGCCTAAAAACCAACACGAGGTTGATCCCGGAACATCCTGTCTAGGACTAGCAAACGACACCCTACGTGCCACTTGGATCCTCCAACCCTTTGTAAGGCCTAACTATTGCAGATATTAAACTAATCCTTGAAGAACAAGGAGCAACCGTAACGGATCGGATCTACTAAATAATGATCAAGCGGGGTGCCGCCCTACACCTAAGATAGGTGTAAGGGCGGCTAGATGTATGAGGGTTGCACTACGACAGGCATATGATACGAAGAACAATGCTAACCCTAACACATCTAAGATAACTACGTTGCTCGCCATCAAAAAGGCTTCGATACGAGCAACGCGTGAACAACATAAGCTTGTGCTGCCTAGATCGCAAGATGCGATCTAGGCAGACATGATGCTTACCGGTAGAAACCCTCGAGACGAAGGAGTTGGCGATGCGCCGAGATTGATTTGGGGTGAACGTTGGTTGTTGTTTATTCCATAGACCCTAGATACATATTTATAGTCCGTAGACTTTCTAACGTGGGAATAATCCCAACCGTGCACGAGGCAAACTCTAACTAACCGACACGTAATCTACTATGTTACAGATACACGGGCAAACTAGCCCAAACGTTGCATAACAGGCCGATTCACGTATTTCCTCCATGTATATTCTTCAAGTCCATCTTGATCGCGGCCCACCTCTGACTTGGTCAAATTCTGGTGATAACACATGCCCCCCTGGTTTTGGAATTGATAATTCCAAAATCACTCTGCTTTTTCTTCGTCGGGTCATGTCATGGCAGAGCAGAAACGTTGCAGTATCCTTCATCATGATGCCTTGTCTTCTCAATTTCTCTGCAAAATTTGATAACTTCAGCATCACTCCCTCGGAAACTGCAATGGCATTAAACCTCCACTAGGCTCCTTCTTTATTTAACTGCGCCGATTGATCAGCCCTCTTCATCCCCTTCCTCTGTTCTAGCTATCGGCACCGAAAAAACCCTCTTTCCCTGTAGCAATGTCTTCCTCTTCCTCCGTCTCCTCCGGCCTCTCCCTTCAGTCCTTCTCCTCGAGCGAGCCGGAGTGGCACTCCGATCATGTGCCAGATGGCGACCTGCCTCTGACCGATGGGCAAGACGACCTCAAGTTCCTCACCGAAGGGAAGCTGATAAGCGAAAGCGAAGACGACCTCCATCCCTGGGTGAAACCCACCTCCTCCGACGGGAAGGAGGAAGAAGAAGTAGAGGAAGAAGAGGAAAAGGAGGAGGGCGACCCCCCTCCCCCGCTAAGCTTCTGCTGGCAAAGCAATTCCGCGCTTGGGCGGACAGCGAAGACGATGATGATGACGAGGAGGAAGAGGAGGATGATGAATCCTCCTCCTCCATCGGATATCCGCCGACAAAGCGCTTCCGCTCTTGGGCGGACAGCGAGGATGATGATGATGACGAGGAAGACGAAGCTCCGGCCGAGGGCTGGGGTAGCAGCGACGAGGAACTTCCTGGGAGCAGCGCCGACGACATCGACGACGGCGACGATGAGGACAGCGACGACTAGTAGAGTGGGACTAGTAGTAGCAGTGCACTAGGCACCAGATCCCCCTTTTGAGAGCCATCGACTCTTTCCTGTAAAGCCGCTCTTTTGAATTAATGAAAATTGTTCTTCCAACTTATCTTTCAATTAATCCAATTTCAATCCTTCCGCTTGCCACACCAAGACCGATAGCAACGTATCGGATCTTTCTTCCTTAGACGCTCATGAAGCCGGACTCAGATATCGATTAGACCGTCAATCAAGCACTTCTCAAATTCAGACTGTGATTTGATACCTGACAATGATATTTCGCCACCCTATAGCCGATGACTGTTCATCGGCTATTTTGAGAATCCAGTCTCCTTCCTTTTCTTGTAGCAACAGGACGGTCCAAACCCTGTAAAAGACGACGGCTTCCCTTTCCGGCTCCTCTCCGCAGCCTTAGCAGTCTTCTTCTGCAAACAGCTCATCGCTTTCGGAGAAGGTCATGATGCAGGGTCAGCCGATGCAACTCCAATCGGCTCCAAAGAATAGAGCATCCACCGAGTTAGTTGCCCCCCGAGCCTTAATCAAGGCGAGCATACCAGCGACTTGCCCCCATTGATCAGCTTTCTTCTGCTGAACGCCGATGTTGTAGATGACACACCAACAGCTTAATGAGAAAGAGGCTGCCTTGCATGCCAAATTGATGTTACCGCTGAACTGGCGCGAAGGGTTATCGGCTCATTGCAGCCGAGGCTGCTCTCATTGTGCATTCCCTCCAAGGAAACAGAAGTTCTTGAAGCCAAACTGAAAACCATCTTGGCGAAAATCTGAGCCTTGAACCCGTACTAGAGTCGATGACTGTGCATCGGCTTTGTTCCTTAGTTCTGAAGTCGATGTCCTTGCATCGGCTGTATATCGTGATGCTGATTTTTTTTTACTGGTCGATTTTTCCTATCGGCCCCCAATGTTTCACTGCACACATGTTCATCTGCACATGTTCATCTGATTAGATGCCCCCCGAGCCGAATCTGCCGGGTGACTGCAGATATCGGCTTTGTGGTTAGCCAAGGCACTGTATTCGCACGTCGGCTCCGTTAGGATTCGTGTTGACTCTCATCCGCCGACGTGACCGCTGCCCAATAGATTGATGTTGAACACAAGCAGAACATGTGGTGAAGATAATTTTGGCCGATTGCTGGAATCGGCCTCCATATTGAATCGCTCAATGAAGGCTTTGTAATGTTCCTCCATAGATCTTTGGGGCCGATCCAAAGGATCGGCCTCGCCACGTTTCTCATCGGTTTGTTCTTGCTACTCGGTCAGGCCAGTGGATAAGACCAGCCTAACCCTGCCCTTCGTCACGTCGATGCGCTCGCAGTCGTCCAAATTGATACCTGAGAGTGGCTCTTGGCCTGCTCGCTTCCCAAGCATTCATGCCAGCCGTTGAAATCTCGGCTGAGTCATCGGCCTGGACGACCTCTACCTCATCTCCATCCCACTGTATTACGCATTGGTGCATCGTGGAGGGAATGCAGCAGTTGGCGTGGATCCAATCTCTTCCTAGGAGAACAGCATAAGTGCTCGTGCTATCGACGATGAAGAACGTCGTAGGGATAGTTTTCCTTCCTACGGTCAGATCCACGTTCAGAACACCTTGTGCGTCAGACGCTTGGCCGTTGAAATCGCTCAATGTCACGTTGGTTTTGATCAGATCCGAGCTAGAGCGTCCCAACCTACGTAGCATAGAGTATGGCATAATGTTGACTGCCGCTCCGGTGTCCACCAGCATCTTATTGACAGGCCTCCCATCGATATAACCTCGCAAGTACAAGGCCTTCAGATGTCTGTAGCTTCTTTCTCGTGGCTTCTCAAAGATAACCGGTCGTGGGCCGCAGTCAAGTTGTGCCACAGGTGCCTCGTCTAACCCTGGAGCACTGAACTCCGAAGGAAGGATGAACACCATGTTTGTGCTAGCCGATGTTTCATCATCGGCTTTCCTTTGCTTGGGGCGCCACTCCATTTTTTGTGGTCGACCCTCTTCATCCAGGGTTCGCTGGATCTTCGCGGCCAGATCAGGTCGCGCTTTCCTTAGCGTGTGCAGGTATAACCTTTCGTCTTCCTCCAAGCCACGCAGTCGCTGAACCCTACGCTTTTGGGAGCGGCTGAGTCCATCAGGGCACCACCTTGGCCGGTGGTACCTGTCTTCTTCTTCTTCGTCGACTTCCAAATCCTCGAGATCTTCCACTCGAGGGGACTCAGCGTGTTTGTTCCGAGGCGGGAGAGGCCCTAAGCGTTGGAACACGGACACGTTGGCTGCCTCCTTCTTCTTCTGGTTACATTCTGGGCAGTTGCCGATTGTAGGCAATCGGCTCATTCCTGAGTCCCGACGAGTGTCCGAAGAAGGGACAGTCCCAGTGCCTATCTTCGTCGTCTTGCTCCCTTGCCTTTTCCTTGGCACGGCACTCGTACTCCTCCTCATCGCGATCATGCCGACGATGTCTTCTGGCTTCTCTAGCCAGACGATCTCTTTCATCATCATCGCTGGATCATCGGCGTTGGTCATACTGACTCACATACTTGTTGAGGAGGTGATCAGAGAGAGGTCGCTGATATCTCACATTCCTTACCTCTCCCTCTGTGACGTAGCGCTTGCCATCGTGCCGGAGCCGATCGCGTGGAGCGGCCTCCTCTGTGTCCTTGCTACGAGAGCAGCTGCCCTCGTCTCCGTCCTTGCCAGCGTTGCTTCCAAGTCCTACCATGTTGATGCTGAACGAGGATCCTGGCTGGCAACCTTCAGGGTAAGTGCATTCCACCATGTTAACGGCGGGGAAGGGGTGGGCGTCGACCTTCATGGCGTACTGGTTAAAAATCAGACGTCCTTGTTCTATCGCCATTTGGATCTGCTGGCGCCACACCCTGCAGTCGTTGATGGCATGGGAGACCGAGTTATGCCATTTGCGGTATGGCTTTCCGTTCAGCTCTCCGTACCGTGGGGATTTTGAGGCCTTCGGGTATCTTCAACTCGCTTCTCCTTGAGTAGGAGGTCGAAGATTTGCTCGGTTTTGGTCACGTCAAAATCAAACCCTTCGGGCGGACTCGGCGGCTTCACCCATTTGCGGGACACGGGGTTGCCCCCCGAGTCCATTCAGCCACTGCTACCTCTTGATCCCCCGCGAGCCTTCATCTTCATCTCGCCTCGACCAGGACTACCGCGCGCTTGAATTTGTCCCGGTACAAGTCCGGGTGGCGCCGTTCATATGCCGACGGTTTCGAACCATGTGCGCCAATGAAGGGTAGTCTGCTTGGGAGGCCATGTCCTTGAGTGGCGATGCAAGGCCCGCCACTGCCAACTCGACTGCTTCCTTTTCAGTCACGCGAGCCGAATAACATCGGTTCCTAAGATTCCTGAAGCGCTGGATGTATTCTGCCACAGTTTCTCCACGCTTCTGACGTATTTGTGCTAGATCGGCAAGGCCAGACTCAGAAGCTTCTGAGTGAAACTGCATGTGGAACTGTTCTTCCAACTGCTTCCAAGTCCGGATCGAGTCCGGTGGCAACGAAGTGTACCACCCGAAAGCCGATCCCGTGAGGGACCTGTGCGAAGAACCTCACGCGTAGTGGATCCGACACCGAGGCCGTTCCTAGCTGTGCCAAATATCGGCTCACATGCTCGATGGAGCTGGAACCATCCGATCCACTCGAATTTGGAGAAATCGGGGAGCCGATATTTGGGTGGTAGCGGGATCAACTCGTACTCGTCGGGGTACGGCTTGGAATAGCCGATTGTCCTCCTTTTCGGCACCATGCCGAACCGGTCTCTCGGTATGGTACCGATTTGATCCGCGGTGCTTGGCTGCAGGAGTTGAACTCGAAGATTCGCCGGGGTGGCGTACTTAGCCAGCCATGCTTGCTTTTCCAGCTCCGAGCCAACCGCAGGAGCTGAGCTCGGAGGTTCGTCGGAGTGGCATATTTAGCTAGCCACGTCTGCTTCTCAAGATCTGTCGCTGACGTTCCTCCTGTTTTTTCCCAGAAGTCCCTGCTGTTGCGGCCTGGTTTGTGAGCGCCCAGTCACCGCAATCTGGCACGTATGTGCACATGTATCTGTGAGGGATCTCCTTAGGCGCCTCATGCAAGAACTGGCAGTCACTAGGGTCACCACCGATCCTGGAGACGACGAATGCCGGTGAGTTCGGCACTTCTGGTGCTGCCAACGCAAATGGCAGCGGTGGACGGGACTGGAGTGGCATCTCTCCTTGATGTGTCCCGAGAGCTGGTCCTGACGGAGAGTATTGGTGCCTCATGATCTCCTGGATCACCCGAAGAGCGACACGCTCCAAAGTGTTCACCAGGTTCTCAGAGTGGCGGTGCAGCGAGTGAGCCACCATGTAGTTGATCTCCTGACGCAGGGACCTGGTGCGTTCTTCTGATGGGGCGGATAAGTCTATTCCATCGAGCGCACCGTCAGGCGAGAACCCTTTCCACCTGATGCCATGTGAACGGGTTCTGTGAAAAGAGCCGATGAGATCGGCCTCGAGGATAGCTTTGACCTCGTCATACTTCTTCTTGAGCTCGTCGGTCGGATCCTCGTACGTGATCGGAGTGCCGTCCGCCATCTCAGATGTAGATGGCGAGGTGGTTGATGTCGAAGATTGTCCCACCGGGCGTGCCAGAATGTGTTGCGGTCAGAAACCCACCGGCGAGCAGCGACGGGCAACACAGTAGAGCCGGGAACAACTTAGGGCTGCGGCTGGCCCTGGTCCCTCCGAGCGACGGCCCGCAAAGCCTCCGGTACGCATGTCCGATGCCGGCGCAGGGCGTGCCACCTGACCTATACCTGGTCAGGAAGGTGATGGAGATGCCTCGCTTAGTTTCCTGCATGGCATACACGTAAACATTAAATACGAGCCTCGATCGGCTCTCAGGTTGTCCTGTGAATCGGCTCAAGGAGCCGATCCACCCATGATTCGTACGAGGTGCACGAATATATGGTGGTCCTGCTTGATCAAGATAAAGCTAAAATGATCTACGACGATTTGGGGTTTTCACCGCATAATCGGATCATCCTACTCACGATTGGGCCTCGCGGCCACGCACGGTGATCGTAAGCCAATCCTAGACAAGGCCTAAAAACCAACACGAGGTTGATCCCCGGAACATCCTGTCTAGGACTAGCAAACGACACCCTACGTGCCGCTGGATCCTCCAACCCTTTGTAAGGCCTAACTATTGCAGATATTAAACTAATCCTTGAAGAACAAGGAGCAACCGTAACGGATCGGATCTACTAAATAATGATCAAGCGGGGTGCCGCCCCTACACCTAAGATAGGTGTAAGGGCGGCTAGATGTATGAGGGTTGCACTACGACAGCATATGATACGAAGAACAATGCTAACCCTAACACATCTAAGATAACTACGTTGCTCGCCATCAAAAAGGCTTCAGTACGAGCAACGCGTGAACAACATAAGCTTGTGCTGCCTAGATCGCAAGATGCGATCTAGGCAGCATGATGCTTACCGGTAGAAACCCTCGAGACGAAGGAGTTGGCGATGCGCCGAGATTGATTTGGGGTGAACGTTGGTTGTTGTTTATTCCATAGACCCTAGATACATATTTATAGTCCGTAGACTTTCTAACGTGGGAATAATCCCAACCGTGCACGAGGCAAACTCTAACTAACCGACACGTAATCTACTATGTTACAGATACACGGGCAAACTAGCCCAAACGTTGCATAACAGGCCGATTCACGTATTTCCTCCATGTATATTCTTCAAGTCCATCTTGATCGCGGCCCACCTCTGACTTGGTCAAATTCTGGTGATAACACTTTTACTTTTATGTTGAGTCAGTTCACCTATCTCTCTCCATGTCAAGAAGCAAACACTTGTGTGAACTGTGCATTGATTCCTACATACTTGCATATTGCACTTGTTATATTACTCTATGTTGACAATATCCATGAGATATACATGTTACAAGTTGAAAGCAACCGCTGAAACTTAATCTTCCTTTATGTTGCTTCAATACCTTTTACTTTGAATTATTGCTTTATGAGTTAACTCTTATGCAAGACTTATTGATGCTTGTCTTGAAAGTACTATTTATGAAAAGTCTTTGCTTTGTGATTCATTTGTTTACTCATGTCATTACCATTGTTTTGATCACTGCATTCATTACATATGCTTACAATAGTATGATCAAGGTTATGATGGCATGTCACTCCAGAAATTATCTTTGTTATCGTTTACCTGCTCGGGACGAGCGTAAAACTAAGCTTGGGGATGCTGATACGTCTCCGACGTATCGATAATTTCTTATGTTCCTTGCCACATTATTGATGATATCTACATGTTTTATGCACACTTTATGTCATATTCGTGCATTTTCTGGAACTAACCTATTAACAAGATGCCGAAGTGCCGATTCTTGTTTTCTGCTGTTTTTGGTTTCAGAAATCCTAGTAAAGAAATATTCTCGGAATTGGACGAAATCAACGCCCAGGTTCCTATTTTGCCCGGAAGCATCCAGAACACACGAGAACCGCCAGAGAGGGGGCACATGCCCACCAGACCATAGGTCAGCGCGGCCAAGGGGGGGCCGCGCCCCCCTATAGTGTCGTCGCCCCGTTGACCTTCTGACGCCGCCTCTTCGCCTATTTAAGGGCCCTCGACCTAAAACCTCGGACGGAAAAGCCACGGTACGAGAAACCTTCCAGAGCCGCCGCCATCGCGAAGCCAAGATCCGGGGACAGGAGTCTCTGTTCCGCACGCCGCCGGGACGGGGAAGTGCCCCCGGAAGGCTCCTCCATCGACACCACCGTCATCTCCATCAACGCCGTCTGTCTCCCATGAGGAGGGAGTAGTTCTCCATCGAGGCTCGGGGCTGTACCGGTAGCTATGTGGTTCATCTCTCTCCTTATGTACTTCAATACAATAATCTCATGAGCTGCCTTACATGATTGAGATTCATATGATGATGCTTGTAATCTAGATGTCGTTATGCTAGTCAAGTGAATTTTACTTATGTGATCTCCGGAGACTCCTTTTCCCACGTGTGTAAAGGTGACAGTGTGTGCACCGTGTGGGTCTCTTAGGCTATATTTCACAGAATACTTATTCGCTGTTATGAATGGCATAGTGAAGTGCTTATTTATATCTCTTTATGATTGCAATGTGTTTTGTATCACAATTTATCTATGTGCTACTCTAGTGATGTTATTAAAGTAGTTTTATTCCTCCCGCACGGTATAATGGTGACGAGTGTGTGCGTCCGTGTTAGTACTTGGCGTAGGCTATGATTATGATCTCTTGTAGATTATGAAGTTAACTATTGCTATGATGGTATTGATGTGATCTATTCCTCCTACATAGTGTGAAGGTGACAGTGTGCATGCTATGTTAGTACTTGGTTTAGTCGTATTGATCCTTCATGCACTCTAAGGTTATTTAAATATGAACATTGAATTGTGGAGCTTGTTAACTCCGGCATTGAGGGTTCGTGTAATCCTACGCAATGGTGTTCATCATCCAACAAGAGTGTAGAGTATGCATTTATCTATTCCGTTATGTGATCAAAGTTGAGAGTGTCCACTAGTGAAAGTATGATCCCTAGGCCTTGTTCCTAAATATCGCTATCGCTGCTTGTTTCATTGTTTTACTGCGTTACTACTGCTGCGTTACTACTGCTTGTTTACTCGTCCTGGGCAAAGCACTTTTCGGTGCCGTTGTCACTTGCTCATATATATTCATACCACCTGTATTTCACTATCTCTTCGCCGAACTAGTGCACCTATTAGGTGTGTTGGGGACACAAGAGACTTCTTGCTTTGTGGTTGCAGGGTTGCATGAGAGGGATATCTTTGACCTCTTCCTCCTGAGTTCGATAAACCTTGGGTGATCCACTTAAGGGAAACTTGCTGCTGTCCTAAAAACCTCTGCTCTTGGAGGCCCAACGCTGTCTACAGGAAAAGGAGGGGGGCGTAGACATCAAGCTCCACGCTGCCGCTCCCCTGCTGGAGGCCATCGCCATCTGCGCCACACCGCCGCACACCACCTGTCGAGGCTGCACACAAGGTGCTCGACGGAATGCACCTGCTTGCCGTTGCCCGCCGCGCGTGTTCACCCACTTGCCTCGTACCGCGTTCTGATGAAGGGCATCAGCGTGGGCTCGATGCGGCTGCCGGTGCTGGAACGGCGGCTCCGGTCGACGATCATCGACTCCGGCGCGTCGATCACGACGCTGCCGGAGGACGTGTACGAGGCGGTGAAGGCGGACTTCATCGCGCAGGTCGGGCTCGGCGCTTGACCTCTGCTTCTCAATGCCCGAGACGGCATCACTGTTCTGGCGGCGGCGGCGGCTACCGGAAGTGCCCGTGCACGTGCTGTCCTTCGCGCTGGCGCGGTGCAACGAGCTCGCGGCGTCGCTGTAGCGTTTGTGCATAACTCCTACAGTAGTACTGATCAGGCGAAACGCGCTGTAGCGGTAGACTGAATTTTGCGCTCGGTGCTTCGGCCGATTCTCGCTTCGAACTGGACCGTCCGTGTTGCTGATCCGACGGTGTAGACGTGTGTGCGCCCTTCCAACAAGAACAAGGGCAGGCTCTTTCGCTTGTACAGAGTTTTCAAATTGCCAAAGCAAACAGAGATTGTGTCCAAAAAAAAAAATCTTTGGATGGATTTCATTATTTTCCCGCTCTGCATCTATTGCACTTGGATTGTGTATCGGTGAAGCATGGCTATCAAAAAGAAAGTGACAGTAAACATATATAGTATACATATTTTAGTTCTAAATATATCTATACATATTTTAGTTCTAAATACATTCATATTAGCCAAATAATATGAACCGGAGTAATTATCAGTATCACCTGATACTTAATTTACGGTGAACTGAGGCATGTCCATTTGCCAGCAGACTTTATGTCTATTCTCACCAGAATAGTGAGAGGATTTAAAATCTTGCATTCTCATGCATCATTGGCATCATCTCTGAATTATCCAAAATAAAACTTGCAAAGTGAGAGGGTTTCTGGTCCGTTAGGGTTTTTTGCTTTCTTCATTTCAATTTGTTATTCATCTAGCAATCTGTTATATGATCATTACATGAGGAATGAAATACAATTGCTTTCTTAATTTTGCAGTGACATTGAGGTATGGAGGACGGTACCTTTGTCCGAGATGAGGAGGGGGAAGAAGCGGTGCAGAAATTGATCTATGAGAGTGCCCGTGGTCCGGAACCCGACGATGGAGATGACAACGAGTTCCAAGACTTTCTGAATGATTTCGGCGAGGGATTTGAGTCTGAACAAATTAGAAGAGACAACGAAGTGTCCATCACAAACTCCGGCGAGGTGTATATCTATGTATCAATTAGTCCATATGTTCATCCCTAGATGCATTCATTTATTTGTATTGCACTTATTAACGAATAATTTTTTCTTTTAGCCTTCGGATCATCGAGCAAGTCCGTTAGATCAAAACGAGGCCCGACGCGGGTGCTAAAGAGCGAGGGCAGGTTAGCCCTCACGGCATTCAAGGCTAATGGTGAACCGGAGCATCCCAAAGAGTTTTGCCGCAAATTTACAAGTCAAGCCGGAGTTCTTGTTAGGGATCATGTACCGATCAGCATTCAAGAGTGGCATAAGCCGAAGAACGCGGAGAGTGGTGCTAGTTATGTCAACGAGACGATGAAAACATTTCTTTGGGACACGCTATCGACAAAGTTCAGCCTACCGGAAGACATGACGGAACGCCGGAAGAAAAAGTCAAGGAATGGACATTGAAGAAGATGGCCATACAATTCCGGACACTGGAAGAAAAATCTATGGGACAAATATAAGAATGAAGATCCAGTATTCGATGATAATCTAGTGAAGATAAAAGCTCAACGGCCCGCATTTAAGGAGTATAAGCAATCGTCTACTTTTCTGTCCCGATCGAAGAAAAATACCGAAAATACTTCAAAGAAGAAACTTCCGCATCATTTGGGGTCGGTGGCTACAAGAGTGCCATTCCGAAGTGGACAGCGTTTGAGAATAAAGCGATGAATGATGGAATCACTCCACGGACATGGTACCGGCCCGAACGGTCCAAGTTCTGGTTGTTCGCTCATGGGGCAGGGTTGGACCCAAAGACAGGGGCTGATCGTTGCGAAGGGAAAATGGAAGGAAAAAATTGAGTCAATTGTACCGAAGCTTGTAGATGCAATTAATAAGGTCAGAAAGGGAGAGTACATTCCCGATCGAGAGAATGACGAGCTGACACTCGCTCTGGGGAACCCTGAACACGTTGGACGGGTAGGAGCTCGCCCAGGTCTCACCATGAAGGAAGCGTGGCCGGACAGCGCTGACAATTATAGAAGCCGTTCGCGAAAGAAGAAGAAGGACGCCGACATTGTAACGGAATTTTTAACTAGGGTGGAGGCTCTTGAGAGAAATCGAGAGGGCACCCGATCAGCCGCTGTTTCTACGGGATCCACATGGCGATGCTGCCCCATCTCAGCGAAGAAGCGGTGTCGGTTCCTCGCATCTTGACGGGTGTGGAGGAAGCTACCCCGTGGATTATGTCACGGAGAAGACAGATTGCGAGCTACATATGTTATTCAGGACCGCGTCCGTTAAGGTGGCAGTCGGCTAAGTGTACCCAAGTGAAGATGGAGCAATGCACCATCATATGCCCATTCCACCTGGCTGTGTTCGTGTCGGGGTGGAGGAAGTTGTTCCGGGTTTTGAAACAGTGGAGCTTGATATTCCTAGAGGTGAAGATGAGAGGACACTGGCCGATGTCAAGCACGGTTTCGCCCTATGGCCGAAGAAGTACGTCATCCTTTTGCAAAGGCCACCGACTCCTACACATGAGCAAGCAAATGCCATCGACTCCTCCCGGTGGCAGTCCCGGTGAGCAGCCAAGTCCACACCTACCTGAGAGGGACCCCTGCGTGAGTCCACCATCTCGAGATCCTCCGCGTAAGACAGCGTCCGTTAAGCGGAACGGTACGCCGCCTAGGAAGAAAGCTACAAAGGAGAAACAACTGCCGCCTACTGAGAAGTTACCTTGGGAAAAAACTCCAGAGGAAAACGCGGAGACCGTTCAGGCCGAGTTGAAGAATTTTTTTGCACCGAAAGTGCCAGAGATACCTTTCGAGAAGACACTAGATCCGGTGAAAGTTATGCGTACCGTTGACAATCTATATGACCCTGTACCATCACCGCGATCTGACTATGCGCGTTCTATTGAAAGGTCGTATGACAAGATGATCGAGGCGACAAAACCCGTTAAATCGGGTATCAGGGAGATAAAAGGGATACACCAAGTCTACCAGCTCGGACAACAACCCGTTCAATCGGTCGCCCCTCTCAAGGTGTTTGATGGGAAGACCGTTCAAAGTTCTCGACAAGACGCAACTGATTACGCCTTCGCTGAACGAGCATATCAATTTGTTCAAGGGAAAGATTTGGTCGAGAATCTCAGGAAGGTACCAACATGTATGCGTAACTTGCATTCGTGGTACCTTAATGCCTCAAAGGAAGGGATCGAGACTATCATGGTGCGAGTTAGGGAAGAGCACTACTTCCGAGAGTACTTGTGTGAACGTTGACTTCGCCGAACTCTTTCAGTTATACAATCTCCGAGCCCTCGACAAATCAATCATCAGTTGCTATTGTCTGTAAGTGATTTATTTATTTAATTTGAGAAGTCTTTAGCTCAGCTCATTCATTGTCTGCAGATTATAATCTTTTGTGCGCTATATTATGCAGATCGAAGATGCTCGAATGCAAAAGGGACGAAATCACAGACATTGGGTTCATTGACCCGCACACAATGCATGTTAAAACCATAGAGAATCCCCTCTATAACAAGGATACACCGCAGACTTTGCTAAGGTTTTTGAAGTGACAACGTGACAAAAAGCTAATAATTTGGCCTTACAACTTCGAGTGAGTCTTACTGTCTTATAACACATTATATTTTGCTCACCGTATGTCAAAATTTTAACTAATGACTTATATATATGACACTACATATTGAAACGTGCGTAGGTTTCACTTTATTCTTCTCGTCATCAATATGAAAATTGGAGAAGTTGAAGTCTTTGACTCACTAAGCAAAAAATCGGAACTATACGTGTCTTGTTTTTTAATGCTCGGAAGGTAATTTTAATTCTTATCGGTTTGTTTCGTTAATTTCCTGCTTTGAACTAATTGATGACTCTTTTATGCATTTTCTTTTGTCGAGCAGCGTATGGAAAACTTTCATCAAGGAAGATACGTCCCGTGAATGGACACCGAAGCTGCGATGGCATGCGAAAGTAAGTAGTACTACCGAGATCCACACACCTTTTAATTATCATACTTGACTATTGTTTGATTGAATTATATTCTTGTAAAGAAATGCCCGCAACAACCACAAGGGACCGATCTCTGTGGATTCTTCGTTTGCGAGTACATCCGCAGAATTGTCAGCGAGAGAACGAATAATGAAAGAAATAAAGAGGTACAAAAACAATCTTCACAAATTTGTTTTCTTATCATAAGTTGTGCTGAGTTTCAGTAATAGTTGATTCATGTATTCATTTGTATCTTATTCTTTTATAGTTGGCAAGAAAGCGGAACAAGCTCTCAATCGATGACCGCTTCATAGCAATAGGCGAGGAATTGGCGGGATTTTTCCTTCGGGACGTCATACCACCATTCGCAGAGTACCACTATGAATGAAGATGTACATGTTACATATATAGTTGACTCGAAGAGTACCACTATGCTACATGTAATAGACATATATAGAGTACGCCTCGGAGAGTACCACTATGCATGAAGATCGATCTTCATGCATAGTGCTACTTAATTTGCGATCTTATGCAATTACATGTGTGTTATATTATATGCACCAACTTGCTATGCATCATCTTGATCTTCATGTACTACCTAAACCCAAACGCGTTTCTGGTGCATCGACGCGATATGAAACAAACCGATATCCCTAAACCCCTCCAAAAACTCTAAAAATCCAATTCTCTGCCGCGGCAGAGATTTGCGCAAATTCCCTGCCGCGGGTGGGAACCTTTGGTACCGATTCGTATTACCAACCGGTACCAAAGCTCCTTGGCCCTGAGCTCTCCTGGTGGCCCACGTGGAGGCCCCTTTTATACCGGTTCGTAAGCAACCGGTACGAAAGGGGGGGCCTTTAGTGCTGGATAATTAATACCGGTTGCTCAACCGGTACTAATGCCCCTCTAGAACCGGTATAGATGAGCGTTTTTCTACCAGTGTTAGCCAAGACGTACACTTAACTGGTATCTAACCGTGTGACGACCGTCAGTAACATTGCCGCAAGCAAACTGAAAATCAGTTGCAGTTTCATTCAAATGATAATTTACTACTTGCTCCTGCTTAAATTAATTCGTGCAGCCATATACTCCCTCTATGAATAAGGTGCTTTCGAGTTTTGCGTGTTTTATCTTTCACCAAAAATTGATATATATACCTATTATATTTGATGTAAAGTTGATATCATTAGAAAGCATTTTTCAGTATGATTCTAACAATATCATTTATGTACTATAGAAATCGAGGTATAGCTGTCCATTTTATTTGGCCAAAGTTTACATTGAAACGCGCATTCGCTTTATTCATATAGGAGAGGATATGTGTGTGTGTATATATAATGAATGCAGGCTCGTGTCTCTGGTCGACATGGTTCTTTTCAAGGTCTGTGAGTGAGTTGTATCATCGAACTCGTAATCACGCATGAGCTGAGTAGTGTCTAATCCATTTTGTTCTCTCAAATATTTTGGTCTCGGCACTTTCACCATATCTTCACAAAACATGTACATCACGGTCCCCATGGCAGCATCTATATATGGCACGGCATGAACTGGTCGGATCCATCCTGACGATGGATAAAAGACATCGAAACTGGTGGATGGAGTGGCACAAGGTAGGGCGGCGCACCAGGCCGGGGACATTGCACTGGTGGAGGTGGGTACGAATTGGTGGAGCGGCGGATCGGTTGAGGGATAGAGCAGTTGGGGCTAATAGAGAGATGGTGTGGAAGAAAATGGGTGTGTCACTAGTAATCTTGTTTGCCTTGCCGGTTTTCTATGTTCCGACACCCCTTTTCTGGCCCCGGTGGCGGTGAGGAACCGAAGTGGTGTCCCATCAAAACGGGTCCGCTATTTGATCGTTCTGAAGGCCATTTTCGTGTCCGGATTTCTCTTGGACAATGTGCGTGTGTGTGGGATTTCGGGCACCCACTCGAGGTGCTCTAAGGGCATGTACAGCGGAAGCCTCTTAGTTAGGCGCTTAGGTGAGAAAAAATAAATACAAAAAAATCAGATAATTACCTAAGCGCCCTGTCCTCCAACGCTGGCGCTTATTTCTGTCGCTAACAACATGGTTCGAGTGCTAGTCAAACAGCAGAAAAGAGGCTTAGCGCTCGACGTCTACCCACTGGTGGAAAAAGGGCCTTTGGTCGCGGTTCGCAACTGCCATTAGTCGCGGTTGCGCAACCGCGACCAAAGTAGCGCGACTAAAGGTCCCCCCTTTAGTCGCGGTCGCTTACGAACCGCGACTAAAGGCCCGTCCACGTGGGCGTCAGGCGACCGTCGGGGCGGAGGCCCTTTAGTCGCGGTTCTTCTGGCCGACCGCGACTAAAGGCCGCCGCCGGTTTAGGGTTTTAGGCCCCCCAAACCTGCCCCCCCCCCTAAACCTGTTTTCTGTTTAATTTGTATTGTTTTATTTCTTTTGTGCTTTATTTGTAATTTTGAAGGAGTACGTTTCACATATTCTACGGTACTACATACATGCATGCATATGAATGTACAATTTCAAACAAATTTGAAATTAGAACCAAAAAGAATTCAAGAGGAATATACAATATATATTCAATATCATCGGATGACCATATACAAGTTTGAACAAGTTTCCATACATAATTTAATGCATGTATAGTTCTACGTCCTCTACGTAGTGTTTTCCTGTAGGATCGATGACTTCCCTCGCGAACCATCCAGCTAGTTCCTCCTGAAGTGGTCGGAAGCGAGCTTCGGACTAAGCGTCATCCGGAGGTTATTCCTCTTGATGTTGAGCTCATCCGACTGGTCCCGCTCATTGGTGTATCTCCGGATCCTCTCACAAACATAGTATCCACATAGATTGGTCCCCGGTGGCTGAATATCCCCTTTCGTCCGCACTGCCCTTTTAAAATGTAGCTCTTTTTTGAATTCACCGACCTTTTCATCTACGAACCGTCTCCAAACCCTACGAGGCAAAGAAAATTAAATGAACAAGAGAGTTATTAATTAGTTACTTGATATTAGGAAATGATGAACGAAATAGGCCGATCGATATAGAGCGCAAATGAATGAAAACAATTACTTTTGCATCATTTTTCTCATGTCGGCCCAAAGCGCCGCATCCATATTCAGAGAGTCGTGGACGAGAACTGTGGAGGTGTGAATTTGAATTACCATCGGAATCCAGTGGAACCTGCGGACACGATACATGCACAGTCATGCATATATAACTCATCGATTAGCCACATACCATGCATGGAGAGTAAACAAAAGAGAATGTGCTCAAGACAGAAACACTCACCCAAAATGGTAAGGAAATAGAATATCACTTTTGAGTTGCTGTTTTCTAATAAACCGAAACAGGTCTTCCTCCACGTCGGCGGGGTGGTGTTCTAACACATATGAATTAACGATGTGTGGGTCAATGAACCCAACATCATGGATGTTCCTTATTTGCATTTCCCGCTTCTTCATTCTGCATAATAGCGTACACAACAAGATAGTTAGGACAATATATAGTGCAGGCAATGAACGAGATGGGGTAGAAATTAATAAATCACTTACGAACGTAGCAACCGATGATAGATTTGTCGAGGTCGCGCAGATTGAACAGCTGGAACAATTCACTCCGATGAATTGTTATATAGTAATGTTTGAAGTGATGCTCAACTCTAACTTCCGCATAAATATAGTCTTTGGCGTTTTTAAGTTTTATGTAACTCTTGTACCAATTTAGCAGACCTTTCATTTGTCGAGGTAGATCCTCTTCCTGCGCAGGTTCGACGAGAGGGCCATTCTTCACATATGTAAAAACTACGTCCTTCATTGGCGCCTCATCAAGGCCTAACAGTGCACGAACAGTGATACCTAAGTCGGCCGCTTGTTCTTTGGCACTCGTTACAGTCAATCCATGTGCTGCCGCAGTTGCTATGATATCGGGGGCATCCGGACCGGCGGCTTGCACTATGAGCGGGGCGATCGATTGTTTACTTTGTTCCCCGAGCTGGGCAACTTCTTTCCCCCTTCTAATTTTTTCGGCCTCCTCCAAGGCTTTCTTCTCCGCCAAATCTTGGTTCCTCTTGAACGCGAGTGCTTGCCTACGAAGTTCACGTGCATAGTCGTCGAGCGGATTCTTTGCGGCTTGGGACGGTGTGTTCAAAAATGACTTAGCCCACTTCTTTTGCTCATCGGAATATACCGGCTTGGGCTCGCCCTCTATTTTCTTCTTGCAGCTCGCCTTCCATTTCTCTAAATCAGCAGCCGCGCCCGCCTCGACTTCCTCGGCACTACTTTCCCAAGGCCTCGTGGGGAGAGGCTTCGGTGATACCTCCGGTACCCTTGTTTTCTTAGGTACGTAAGGGTCCGGGTTAATAATCCGAGACTGCTGCTTCGCTTCTTCGCCGGAGGTGGATTGGGGGCGGCGTTCGCTTACCCGCCCGGGGCGGACTAGGGGCGGCGGCTGCTTACCCGCCGGAGGTGAATGGGGGGCGGCGTCGGCCCTCGTGAAGGAGGTGTAGGTGAAGCACCACCACCACCACCGCCACCGCCGCCACCACCACCACCGTAGGGGGGTGGACTTGTTGGCGCCTCGCCTGGAAACTTGATAAACTTCTTCTGCCATAGAATGAACCGGCGCTTGACATCTCCAAGTCTTGTCGCCCCTTCAGGTGTAGCAATGTCAATGTCCAGGTCCTCAAACCCTTGGACTATGTCCTCCACCGTGACACGAGCATAGCCATCTTGAATGGGGTTGTTGTGGTGGAGTGCTCCAGTGGTAAAGCACTGCCGATGGCTACCTTCATGGACATGTTCCCGATAGGATAATACGGATGACATGCTTTCATCTCCTTTATATCGTCCACGGGGTAGCGAGGAGGCTCCGGTGCAGTAACTTCGACCACCGGAGGCTCGGTGCAGTAACTTCGATCGTCGGTGCACCAGCCCGATGGGGCCTCCGTGGAAGCCACGCTGCTTCTCCGCGGCTGGCTTCCGAGATCCAATGGATGATCTTCATGCTGCGCCCGAGCTGCATCTCTTTCGGCTACTAGTACACTCACGGTTTTCTTCATCACATCCATTTCCGATACCAACTGCGCCACAACATCTTTTTCCCGATCCATCTTTCTCTTACGGCTTCGTAACCGTACGGGTCATCGTTACGGGGAACCCTATTTTCCACGGAATGGGCCCCATGCCTCGTACACGTCCTCCGTGTTCGGGATTCCCGAGGGCTTTTGTCGTGGCGTCGTTCTCTCTGTTGAACTTGATCCTCCCTCTTGAGCATCCCTCATTGCCTCAATAAGCTTTTGGGTGGGTGTAATTATTTTGCCCTGGTAAACACACTCCCCTGTCTCCGGGTTCGGCGATCCCCCATGCCCGTACCACCAGCTTTTGGCCCTTGGGTCCCATCCCTCTGTACCCGGACGGATTCCTCGCGCCCTCGGCTCGTTCTCCATCTTCTCCCACCTAGGCTGCCAAAAGCGATACCCTCCCGGCCCCATTTTATGATTGTACTCCTTCTTGGCCGCATTTTCCTTATTTTTTTCGATAGGTCAAGGAACTGCTCCGATTTCTTTTGCTTCACAAATTCTGGCCAATCATGTTGCGGTTTCTCATATTGTCCTTTGAAATCCGGAGTCTTGCCCTGGTTGACAAAGTCATGGGCTAGATTTTGCTTGTATTTCCGGAATGCGTTGGCCATCCTAGAAAGAGCGAACCGTTTGACTAGCTTGCGCCTCTTCTTGTTTTCCGCAATCTTGTTACCCTCCTCATCGTATTTGCGGTATTCCGGAGGTAGAACGAAATGTTCCATAAGCTCGTTGAAGCAATCTTTTTTGTTCTCTTATCGACAAAAGTGAAACCAACACGTGCCTTCTTTGGCTCATTCCACTCCCGGAGGGTGATCGAGACGTTGTCTCTAACAACGGCTCCGCATTGGCCGACAAACTTGGTGGCGTTCTTGCCGGGCTCCGGCGGCTCGCCGGTTGCTTCGTCGACAACATCGATGGTGCATGTTTCTCCTGCTTTCATCATCTTGGTTGCGCCACGCTTTGACGACGACGTACTCGATTGTTTCGACGATCCGGCCGAGGGCTAAAATAAGAAAGAGAGGCGCGCGCGTTAGTACACACATATTTATTCAAATCAGTGAGTTTGTATCACCAGAGGCTCAATGTATATATATATACCTCGGCGCCTGATACGTCTCCAACGTATCGATAATTTCTTGTGTTCCATGCCACATTATTGATGTTATCTACATGTTTTATGCACACTTTATATCATATTCGTGCATTTTCTGGAACTAACCTATTAACAAGATGCCGAAGTGCCGCTTGCTGTTTTCTCGCTGTTTTTGGTTTCGAAATCCTAGTAAAGAAATATTCTCGGAATTGGACGAAATAAAATCCCGGAGGCCTATTTTCTCACGAAGCTTCCGGAAGTCCGAAGGAGAGACGAAGAGGGGCCACGGGGGCGCCAAACCCTAGGGCGGCGCGGCCCCCTTGGCCGCGCCGGCCTGTGGTGTGGGCCCCCTGCGCCGCCTCTTGACCTGCCCTTCCGCCTACAAATAGCCTCCGTGACGAAACCCCCTGTACCGAGAGCCACGATACGGAAAACATTACTGAGCCGCCGTCGCCGCCGATCCCATCTCGGGGGATCCCGGAGATCGCCTCCGGCACCCCGCCGGAGAGGGGAATCATCCCCGGAGGACTCTACACCGCCATGGTCGCCTCCGGAGTGATGAGTGAGTAGTCTACCCCTGGACTATGGGTCCATAGCAGTAGCTAGATGGTTGTCTTCTCCCCATTGTGCTATCATTGTCGGATCTTGTGAGCTGCCTATCATGATCAAGATCATCTATATGTAATTCTATATGTTGCGTTTGTTGGGATCCGATGAATAGAGAATACTTGTTATGTTGATTATCAAAGCTATGCTTATGTGTTGTTTATGATCTTGCATGCTCTCCGTTATTAGTAGATGCTCTGGCCAAGTAGATGCTTTTAACTCCAAGAGGGAGTACTTATGCTCGATAGTGGGTTCATGCCCGCATTGACACACTGGACGAGTGATGAAAAGTTCTAAGGTTGTGTTGTGCTCGTTGCCACTAGGGATAAAACATTGATGCTATGTCTAAGGATGTAGTTGTTGATTACATTACGCACCATACTTAATGCAATTGTCCGTTGCTTTGCAACTTAATACTGGAGGGGTTCGGATGATAACCTCGAAGGTGGACTTTTTAGGCATAGATGCGGTTGGATGGCGGTCTATGTACTTTGTCGTAATGCCCAATTAAATCTCACTATACTCATCATGATATGTATGTGCATGGTCATGCTCTCTTTATTTGTCAATTGCCCAACCGTAATTTGTTCACCCAACATGCTGTTCGTCTTATGGGAGAGACACCTCTAGTGAACTCGTGGACCCCGGTCCAATTCTCTTTACTGAAATACAATCTACTGCAATACTTGTTCTACTCGTTTTCTCTCGCAAACAATCATCTTCCACACAATACGGTTAATCCTTTGTTACGAGCAAGCCGGTGAGATTGACAACCTCACCGTTTCGTTGGGGCAAAGTAGCTTGGTTGTGTTGTGCAGGTTCCACGTTGGCGCCGGAATCTCCGGTGTTGCGCCGCACTACATCCCGCCGCCATCAACCTTCAACGTGCTTCTTGGCTCCTCCTGGTTCGATAAACCTTGGTTTCTTTTCGAGGGAAAACTTGCTGCTGTGCTCATCATACCTTCCTCTTGGGGTTGCCCAACGAACGTGTGAAATACACGCCATCAAGCATATTTTACGGCGCCGTTGCCGGGGAGATCAAGACACGCTGCAAGGGGAGTCTCCACTTCTCAATCTCTTTACTTTGTTTTTGTCTTGCTTTATTTTATTTACTACTTTGTTTGCTGCACTAAATCAAAATACAAAAAAATTAGTTGCTAGTTTTACTTTATTTGCTATCTTGTTTGCTATATCGAAAACACAAAAAAATTAGTTTACTTGCATTTACTTTATCTAGTTTGCTTTATTTATCGTTGCTAAAATGGCCAACGCTGAAAATACTAAGTTGTGTGACTTCACAACCACAAATAATAATGATTTCTTATGCACACCTATTGCTCCACTGCTGCTACTGACGAGAATTCTTTGAAATTAAACCTCGCTTTATCGAATCTTGTTATGAACCATCAATTTTCTGGTGTTAGTTCCGATGATGCTGCTGCCCATCTCAATAATTTTGTTGAACTATGTGAAATGCAAAAATATAAAGATGTAGATGGTGATATTATTAAACTAAAATTGTTCCCTTTCTCATTAAGAGGAAGAGCTAAAGATTGGTTGCTATCTCCGCCTAAGAATAGTATTGATTCATGGACTAAATGCAAGGATGCTTTTATTGGTAGATATTATCCCCCTGCTAAAATTATATCTTTGAGGAGTAGCATAATGAATTTTAAACAATTAGATACTGAACATGTTGCTCAAGCTTGGGAAAGAATGAAATCTCTCGGTTAAAAATTGCCCAACCCATGGATCGACTACTTGGATGATCATCCAAACCTTCTATGCGGGACTAAATTTTTCTTCGCGGAATTTATTGGATTCAGCTGCTGGAGGTACCTTTATGTCCATCACATTGGGGGCGGCTACAAAACTTCTTGATGATATGATGATAAATTACTCTGAATGGCACACGGAAAGAGCTCCACAAGGTAAGAAGGTAAATTCTGTCGAAGAATCCTCCTCCTTGAGTGATAAGGTTGATGCTATTATGTCTATGCTTGCGAATGATAGGACTAATATTGATCCTAATAATGTTCCGTTAGCTTCATTGGTTGCACAAGAAGAACATGTTGATGTAAACTTCATTAAAAATAATAATTTCAACAACAATGCTTATCGGAACAATTCTAGTAATAACTATAGGCCATATCCTTATAATAATGGCAACGGCTATGGTAATTCTTATGGAAATTCTTACAACAATAATAGGAATTCACCCCCTGGACTTGAAGCCATGCTTAAAGAATTTATTAGTACACAAACTGCTTTTAACAAATCTGTTGAAGAAAAGCTTGGTAAAATTGATATACTTGCTTCTAAAGTCGATAGTCTTGCTCGTCGATGTTGATCTTTTGAAATCAAAAGTTTTGCCTAATGAGAATTATCATAATAAAATTGTTACTACAGCAAATGCCATCCAAGTTAGAATTAATGAGAATATAAGATTAATGGCTGAGCTGCGTGCTAGGTGGGATAGAGAAGAAAATGAAAAACTAGCTAAAGAGAAGAATATAGCTAAAGTTTGGACTATTACCACCACTAGTAATGATAATGCTACACATGTTGCTGCACCTCCTACTCATACTAATAAAAGAATTGGTGTTAGCAATGTTTCCACTTCTAATGCAAAGCGCGAAAAACTGCGCTCGAAAGCTGCTTGAAACTGCACCACTGCGATAAAGTCTGCTGAAATTTTTTCCAACATTGGGGATGATGATCCCATTGCTTTAGATTATAATGGTTTGAATTTTGATGATTGCCACATCTCTGAAGTTATAAAGTTCTTGCAAAAACTTGCTAAAAGTCCCAATGCTAGTGCTATAAATTTGGCTTTCACGCATCATATTACAAATGCTCTCATAAAAGCTAGAGAAGAGAAACTAGAACGCGAAGCCTCTATTCCTAAAAAGCTAGAAGATGGTTGGGAGCCCATCATTAAGATGAATGTTAAAGATTTTGATTGTAATGCTTTATGTGATCTTGGTGCAAGTATTTCGTTATGCCGAAGAAAATTTATAATATGCTTGACTTGCCACCGCTGAAAAATTGTTATTTGGATGTTAATCTTGCTGATCATTCTACAAAGAAACCTTTGGGTAAAGTTGATA
Organism: Lolium rigidum; assembly: GCF_022539505.1. Lineage (NCBI taxonomy): Eukaryota > Viridiplantae > Streptophyta > Magnoliopsida > Poales > Poaceae > Lolium > Lolium rigidum. Next base: position 293,643,035 of record NC_061514.1, on the reverse strand, counting down.
ATGTTCACATTACCGTTAACAATAATCTTGTTCCCGTTGATTTTGTTGTCTTGGATATTGAATGCAATGCATCTTGTCCAATTATATTGGGAAGACCTTTTCTTCGAACTCGTTGGTGCTATTATTGATATGAGGGAAGGTAATATAAAATATCAATTTCCTCTCAAGAAAGGTATGGAACACTTCCCTAGAAAGAGAATGAAGGTACCTTATGATTCTATCATTAGAACAAATTATGATGTTGATGCTTCATCTCTCGATGTTACTTGATACACACTTTCTGCGCCTAGCTGAAAGGCGTTAAAGAAAGCGCTTATGGGAGACAACCCATGTTTTTACCTACAGTACTTTGTTTTTATTTTGTGTCTTGGAAGTTGTTTACTACTGTAGCAACCTCTCCTTATCTTAGTTTTGAGTTTTGTTGTGCCAAGTTAAGCCGTTGATAGAAAAGTAAGTACTAGATTTGGATTACTGCGCAGTTCCAGATTTCTTTGCTGTCACGAATCTGAGCCCACTGCCCTGCAGGAAGCTCAGAAAATTATGCCAATTTACGAGCATGATCCTCAGATATGTACGCAACTTTCATTCAATTTGAGCATTTTCATTTGAGCAAGTCTGGTGCCATTTTAAAATTCGTCAATACGAACTGTTCTGTTTTTGACAGATTCTGCCTTTTATTTCGCATTGCCTCTTTCGCTATGTTGGATGAATTTCTTTGATCCACTAATGTCCAGTAGCATTATGCAATGTCCAGAAGTGTTAAGAATGAGTGTGTCAACTCTGAATATGTCAATTTATATTGTGCACTAACCCTCTAATGAGTTGTTTCGAGTTTGGTGTGGAGGAAGTTTTCAAGGATCAAGAGAGGAGTATGATGCAACATGATCAAGGAGAGTGAAAAGCTCTAAGCTTGGGGATGCACCCGGCGGTTCACCCCTGCATATATCAAGAAGACTCAAGCGTCTAAGCTTGGGGATGCCCAAGGCATCCCCTTCTTCATCAACAAATTATCGGGTTCCTCCCCTGAAACTACATTTTTATTCGGCCACATCTTATGTGCTTTTTCTTGGAGCGTCGTTTTGTTTTTATTTTTGTTTTGTTTGAATAAAATGGATCCTAGCATTCACTTTATGGGAGAGATACACACTCCGCTGTAGCATATGGACAAATGTGTCCTTGGTTTCTACTC
>NC_061514.1:293601712-293641746 GCF_022539505.1 Lolium rigidum | reverse complement strand
TTTTTAGGTCGAAAGCGATAAGTAGTCCGAAGGAGGGCGTCGGAGGCCGGCTCGAGGGGGCCACACGCTAGGGCCACGCGCCCCTCCCGGGCCGCGCCGCCCTAGGGTGTGGGGCCCTCGAGCCTCCACCGACTTGCCCTTCCGGCTCCGTAAGTATTCCGGGAAAATAGGGCCTTCCGTATAAATTCCGAGGATTTTCCCGAAAGTTGGATTTCTGCACAAAACGAGACACCGAACAGTTCTGCTGAAAACAGCGTTAGTCCGTGTTAGTTGCATCCAAAATACACAAATTAGAGGCAAAACAATAGCAAAAGTGTTCGGGAAAGTAGATACGTTTTGGACGTATCAACTCCCCCAAGCTTAGCTTATTGCTTGTCCTCAAGCAATTCGATTAACAACCGAGCGATAAAAGAACTTTCACGAACACATTTGTTCATATGATGTAAATATTCTCATGCTATGGCTAACACTTAGGCAGTTCATAATAAGATACATGCAAATAAGATCATCTAATAGCTATGTCAATCATGGAAAGGTACCAACAATTAATAATAAGCATCATGAATCATGTATATAAGCAGGATTGCAATGTTCATAAAAGAGTATGATAGAGTGGTATCTCGCTTGCCCATATTTGATCAGCAAAACATAAATGCTCGGGCACCTCCGAAGTTCATAGAAAGACTAGAAATAGTGATTGTCAAAGATAAAAGCATCAAAGTTATACCACAATCAATCATATTTTGAGACAAGCATATTACACTAAGAATGAGAGTTGTGCTCTCAGGAAAGTACTCAAAGAAAGGATGGAGACTCAATGTAAAAGTAAAAGATTGACCCTTCGCAGAGGGAAGCAGGGATTAACATGCGCTAGAGCTTTTCATTTTTAAAACAGGAGTAAAATTATTTTGAGAGGTGTTTGTTGTTGTCAATGAATGGTAATGGGTACACTAACTACCTCGTCAACCGGACTTTCAAGAGCGGCTCCCATGAAGTTTTATTTTTGGGTGGCACTCCTTCCAACCTTGCTTTCACAAACCATGGCTAACCGAATCCTCGAGTGCTCGCCAACAATCTCATACCATGAAGGAGTGCCTTTTTATTTTAGTTTTATTTAGATGACACTCCTCCCCACCTTTGCTTTCTCAAGCCATGGCTAACCGAATCCTCGGGTGCCAACCAACAATCACATACCATGGAGGAGTGTCTATTTATAAATTTATGAAGGTTAATTAATTGGGGCTGGGAACCCCGTTGCCAGCTCTTTTTGCAAAATTATTGGATAAGCGGATGTGCCACTAGTCCATAATGAAAGTCCGTCAAGAGTAAATGACAAGGTTGAAGGTTAAACACCACATACTTCCTCATGAGCTATGAAACATTAACACAAATTGAGAAACATTTTGAAGGTTTTAAAGGTAGCGCATGAGAATTTACTTGGAATGGTTTGAAATGCCATGCATAGGTATTTATGGTGGACACTTTGGAACAACTTGGTTTTCAGGGATTTGGAAGCACGAGCAGTGTTCCTGCTCAGTACAAGTGAAGGCTAGCAAAATACTAGGGAGCGACAAATCAAGAGAGCGATGAATCGTCATAATCATGCTTGCGGCAAAATAAATTAACTGAGGCATAAGAGTGATACAAAAAACTCTGAAGCAATGTAAATCATCGAGGCTTAATTGACTTTTGTTCAGTCATATGCATGCGTGAGCATGTGCCAAGTTAATTCAAACCAATTATTCAGAGGAGGATACCACAATATCATACCTATCTATGAATAAAACAATGCAAGCAAACATCCATAACATGTTACTCATATTAATAAATGGGAGCTAAACATGAGAGATCATGAACTACTAGACTTCCTTAAATGACATATACCTCACATGAACCAACTAAGCATGCTCACATGGATGAGTATATGTACAAAAATGAAAACAAATAGAGTTCATACCAGACCTCTCACCACAATCAGATTGTCGAATATCGTCATTATTGCCTTTCACTTGTGTAGCTTGGATAATATGAAATGAAAACCACGCTCCAGCCACCGAAGACCATTGAACTCATAAAGAACTTTACAAAACCAAAGAAGAACAGCAAATATTTTTGGTGTTTTCGAATTTGGACACAAGAACAAAAGGAAACAAGCAAACAAAGCAAAATCTTTTTGGGTTTTCTTATAGCAAACTAGCAATAGCAAATAAAGCAAGACAAATGCAAGAAACCAAGATAAACAAATGGTGAAGAGAAACAACAGAAATATTTTTGGTCTTTTTGTGTTTTAGGAAAGAAACAAAGCAACAACAAGAAAATGAAAACTAAAAGAAACACAGAAAAACAAGATGGCAGAAATCTGCCAAATCCTGACAGCAGTACAGAAATCGATTTTTACAAAAATCTTCCGTTGCTCAGCTCGAAAAGTTTTAAACTAATGAAAGTTATATAACAACTTGGGGAACATGCACAAAAAATTGCAACTCAAAATAACGTTCTGGCTGTGCGCACGATTTTTTTTAGTAACAGTCCAGAATCTGTTTTCAGGCAGTACTTCCCCAAATATCATCTTCCTCTCATTAGAAAACCACTCAAAGAAACTAAACAAGTATGTACAAGTATCCAGCAACCATAATATGCAAAGAATGAGTGATGCCGGTATACCTCCCCCCAAGCTTAGGCTTTTGGCCTAAGTGGAGATCAATCCCATGGTGCCCATGCACATTTTTGGGTGTTAAGTTTATTATCACTGGCCAGGAAATTTTTTGAAATCTCTAATTGACTAAGGAACTTTAAAAACAAAAGTGCTACCGCAAGTAGAACGAGTGGAGGGAGAAAGAGATGTTGTTTACCTCCTCTATGCATATAAAAAGTATTTGTTAACAAGGTTGATCAAGTCTTGCCACCAAATAAATTTTACATAGCATAAGAAGAAATAAACCTCAAATCAATCATGTTACCTTGAATTGTATTGATATGGATCCAATCATAAGAGTTTGATATTCTTCTTTAGGCTCATATATAGGACAATCAATAGTTCCCACTTTGATAGTTCTCACGTTATAAATTGTATTAACTCCACACGCTTTCTCAATCCTCTTGGGAAAATAAACGGTATGCTCCCTATCATCAACATTGAAAGTAACCTTTCCTTTATTGCAATCAATAACAGCCCCTGCGGTGTTAAGAAAAGGTCTCCCAAGAATAGTAGACATATTATCATCTTCGAGCATTTCCAACACAACAAAATCGGTTAATATCAAGCGATTATTAGTAACTTGAACAGGAACATCCTCACATATACCAACAGGAATAGCGATAGATTTATCAGCCATTTGCAAAGATATATCAGTAGGTATCAACTTATCTAAGTAAAGTCTCTTATAAAGAGAAAAAGGCATAACACTAACACCGGCTCCCAAGTCACATAGAGCAGTTTTAACATAATTATTCTTAATAGAACAAGGAATAGTGGGTATACCTGGGTCGCCCAACTTCTTTGGAACTTTACCATTAAAAGAGTAATTAGCAAGCATAGTGGAAATCTCCTCATTAGGAATTTTCCTTTTGTTAGTAACAATATCTTTCATATACTTTGAATAAGGAGGCAATTTAATAGCATCAATCAAAGGGATTTGCAAGAATAAAGGTTTCATCCAATCACAGAATTTGTTATAGTGTTCTTCTTCCTTTGATTTTAGTTTCTTAGCAGGAAAAGGCATTTGCTTTTGAACCCAAGGTTCCCTTTCATTACCATGTTTCTTAGCAATAAAATCTTCTTTAGTATACTTTTTATTTTTAGCATGCTTTTCAGGTTCTTCTTCAACCTCTTCTTTATCAGAAGCATCATTCTTATCATTACCATTATTATTATCATGTTCATTACCACTTTCAGTTTCAGCATCAGAAATAGAAATACTGTTAGGATCATTAACAGGCTCAGAGGATTCTACAACATTTTTATGTTTCTTCTTCTTTTTCTTAGATGGAGCACTAGGTTCAGTTCGTTGAGAATCTTGTTCAATTCTTTTGGGATGCCCTTCAGGATATAGAGGATCCTGGGTAGAGACACCACCTCTAGTTGTTACTTCATAAGCATGTTTCTCTTTAGAATTATTTTGTAATAAGTCATTTTGCACTTTAGTAAGCTGATCAATTTGAGTTTGAACCATTTGAAAATGTTTAACAAGCATCTTAACATCATTGGAGGTTCTCTCCACAATACCATGCAATTCACCAATAGCTCGAGAATTTTCCATTAAGTGATTCTCTACTCTCATATTAAAATTTTCTTGCTTAACAATATAATTATCAAACTCATCTAAGCATTGCGCAGGAGGTTTTGAATACAGAATGTCTTCCCTAGTAAAGTGCTGAAGGGAGTTTACCTCAATCATGGATGAAGGGGGAATTATCTCACATATATCTTCTATGGGAGGCAGATTCTTCACATCTTCAGATTTAATACCTTTCTCCTTGAGAGACTTCTTGGCTTCCCTCATATCTTCATCATTCAATTTAATTAAACCCCTCTTCTTCAATATTGGCGTTGGAATTGGTTCAGGCGTAGTCCAATCATCATGATTCCGGCCTATTTTAGCCAATAATTCTCCAGCTTCGTCTGGAGTTCTTTTCCTGAAAACACAACCAACACAACTATCCAAATATGCCCTAGACTCAATGGTTAGTCCACTATAAAATATATCAAGTAGATCATTCTTTTCTAAATCATGTCCAGGTCGAGCTCTGATAAGAGAACAAAATCTTGCCCAAGCCTCAGGCAATTTCTCTTCATCTCCCTGGTCAAATCTATAAATTTTCTCTAAAGCAACATGTTGAGCACTAGCAGGAAAGTATTTTCGAAAGAAAACATCACGCAAATCAGTTGGACTTTTAATAGAACCAGGAGGCAAATTATTATACCAAGTTTTAGCATCATCCTTTAATGAGAAAGGAAAAATTTTAGCGACAAAATAACTACGCATCTTGACATCATCGAAAAACAAGCTACTCATAGAAGAAAGTTCAATCATGTGTTCTACAAGCACTTTCTTTTTCAGTACCACAAAAGGGTGCTTTCTCTACAATAGCTATATGAGATAGATCAAGAGAAAAATCATAATCTTTATCCTTAATGCATATAGGAGATGTGGCAAATTTAGGATCGGGAGATAACTTATGTCTAACGAGTATATTGTGTGAGAAACTTTTTAATTTTACTTGCATCAGCAGTAGCATTGCATCTATTAATAAGATCATCATTAAGCTCCACATAATCTTCATCGGGATCATCACTAGAATAATCAAGTTCAGGTGAATTAACAGGTGTAGTAGCATCAGGAGTTTCAGCATTTTCAATTTATCTAGACCTACCAATTGTAGCATCTAGAAAGGATCCCAATGAACCACTATCATCAAGCACATCAGAAACATTATCAATATTATGAGAGTTTTCAGATTCAGCAGAAGTACCAGCAAGTGAAGCATGTGGCGGTGAAACAAGTTTATCAATCACAGATGGTGAATCAAGAGCAAGCAGAGGTACTCATAGTTGTACCTTTTCTTGTAGTGGATGGTAATATGGCGACTTTAGGATCGCGAATTTTACCCATGATGGAGAATTTGCAGCGAACAATATCAATCCAAGTGAACTTCCAAATAAAGCTATGCTCCCCGGCAACGGCGCCAGAAAACAGTCTTGATAACCCACAAGTATAGGGGATCGCAGTAGTCTTCGTGGGTAGTAAAACCCAATTTATTGATTCGACACAAGGGGAGACAAAGAATACTTGAAAGCCTTAACAACGGAGTTGTCAATTCAGCTGCACCTGGAAACAGACTTGCTCGCAAGAGTTTATCAGTAGTAACAGTTTTATAGCGATAGCAGTAGTGAAATAACAAGAAGCAGAGTAACGAGAGACAGCAGAGAGTGATTATAGTAAACAGCAGGATTAAAATATCGTAGGCACGGGGACTGGATAACGGGCGTTGCATGGATGAGAGAAACTCATGTAACAATCAAGCAGGGCATTTGCGGATAATAATAAAACGGTGTCTAAGTACAAAGCAATCAATAGGCATGTGTTCCAATTATAGTCGTACGTGCTCGCAATGAGAAACTTGCACAACATCTTTTGTCCTACCGGCCGGTGGCAGCCGGGCCTCAAGGGAATCTATCTGGATATTAAGGTACTCCTTTTAATAGAGTACCGGAGCAAAGCATTAACACTCCGTGAACACATGTGATCCTCACATCACTACCATCCCCTCCGGTTGTCCCGATTTCGTCACTTCGGGGCCATTGGTTCCGGACAGCGACATGTGTATACAACTTGCAGGTAAGACCATAAACAATGAATATCATGATGAAGTAATAACATGTTCAGATCTGAGATCATGGCACTCGGGCCCTAGTGACAAGCATTAAGCATAACAAGTTGCAACAATATCATCAAAGTACCAATTACGGACACTAGGCACTATGCCCTAACAATCTTATACTATTACATGACCAATCTCATCCAATCCCTACCATCCCCTTCAGCCTACAGCGGGGGAATTACTCACACATGGATGGGGGAAACATGGCTGGTCGATGGAGAGGTGTCGGTGGTGATGGTGGCGATGATCTCCTCCAATTCCCCGTCCCGGCGGGGTGCCAGAACGGAGACTTCTGGCTCCCGAGATGGAGTTTCGCGATGTGGCGGCGTTCTGGAGGGTTTCTGGCGACTTCGACTTCTCCCCGTGCGTTTTTAGGTCGAAAGCGATAAGTAGTCCGAAGGAGGGCGTCGGAGGCCGGCCGAGGGGGCCACACGCTAGGGCCGCGCGCCCCCCTCCTGGGCTACGCCGCCCTAGGGTGTGGGGCCCTCGGGCCTCCACCTGACTTGCCCTTCTGGCTCCGTAAGTATTCTGGGAAAATAGGGCCTTCTGTATAAATTCCGAGGATTTTCCTGAAAGTTGGATTTCTGCACAAAAACGAGACACCAGAACAGTTCTGCTGAAAACAGCGTTAGTCCGTGTTAGTTGCATCCAAAATACACAAATTAGAGGCAAAACAATAGCAAAAGTGTTCGGGAAAGTAGATACGTTTTGGACGTATCATCCCACAACTTTGCAGTCTCCTTCTTGTGTCCATCAATAAGTTCAGACACAATCTTGTGGAAGATGTCCACTTCACGCTCAGCCATCTTCTTGTAGTTGAAGACCTCTTGTTCTAGTTTCTCCACCCTGTCTTCCAAGCTTCCTTCTCCCTTAGGACCCTGGACATCTTTGATCTGCAACTCTCCATCTACGAGAAGCAACTCCTTGGGGTGCATCTTCAGCTCGTTCATGTATGGGTTGACGACGTCCTCAAAGAAGCTGTCCTTCGGAGTTCCCGACGAAGACATGCTGGCTCTAGATCCGAAGCAGATTCTGGCAGAAAACAGCTCGAAACAAAACACGACGAAAAAAGATATACGGACCTCCAGGGGTCCGGAGGATTATATAGCAGGAATTTTCACGACAAAAGAAAAGTACCAGGTCGAACCAGAGTCGGAGAGGGACAACGAGGCGATGTCCTCATAGGGCGGCGCGGCCAGGCTGGGGCCCGCGCCGGCCTATGGGGGCACGCCCTCGTGCGTCTCCTCCACTCCGTTTCGATCTCGTAATTTTTCATATTTTCCGAAAATAGCAAAAACATAGTTCGGAAAGTTAAACGCGGACTTTTTATTACCAGTACTGTTACCTATTCAAAGTCGAACTCTACAGAACTATCAATTTGACCTTTGATGAAAGCTTCCGGAGTCACCACTTGAATAACATCAACATCTTCATTATAAGAATCTCCAGAGATATAGTGCTTGAGTCTTTGTCCATTCACTACTTGTGTGGCACCACCTTGCAGAGAACTAATTTTAATTGCCCCTGAACGATACACCTCCACAATGACATATGGTCCTTCCCATTTTGAGAGTAATTTCCCTGCAAAAAATCTGAGACGAGACCGATACAATAGGACTTTATCTCCCACATTAAATTCTCTTTTGATAATTCTCCTATCATGCCATTTCTTAACTTTCTCTTTAAAGAGTTTAGCATTATCATAAGCTTCACTTCTCCATTCATCTAGAGAACTCAATTGTAGCAATCTCTTCTTACCGGCAAGTTTAGGATCTTTATTTAGTTCTCTCTTACAGCCCAATAAGCTTTGTGCTCTAGTTCTAAAGGTAAATGACAAGCTTTCCCATAAACCATTTTATACGGTGACATACCCATAGGATTTTTATAAGCAGTTCTATAGGCCCATAATGCTTCCTTTAATTTAATAGCCCAGTTCTTTCTAGATTTATTAACAGTCTTTCCCAAGATAGATTTAATCTCTCTATTTGATAATTCTACTTGCCCGCTAGTTTGAGGATGATAAGCAGAAGCAATTCTATGATTAATACCATACTTAGCAAGAGTTTTTCTAAAACCACCATGAATAAAATGAGAACCTCCATCAGTCATAATATATCTAGGTACTCCAAATCTAGGAAAAATAATATCTAAAAGCATTTTTAAAGAAGTCTCACCATCAGCACTTTTTGTGGGTATAGCTTCCACCCATTTAGTAACATAATCAACAACGACAAGAATATGAGTGTTACCTTCTGAAGAAGGGAAAGGACCCATGAAGTCAAATCCCCAACAATCGAATGGTTCAATAACAAGAGTATAATTCATAGGCATTTCATTTCGTCTGGAGATATTACCAACCCTTTGACATTCATCAGAAGATAAAATAAACTTCCTTGCATCTTTGAAGAGAGTTGGCCAATAAAAACCTGATTGTAGAACCTTTTGCGCAGTTCTATCTCCGGCGTGATGTTCTCCATAAGCACTACCATGACACTTACTCAATATCTCTTGTTGTTCATATTCGGGAACACATCTTCGCATAATACCATCCACTCCTTCTTTATATAAGTGTGGGTCATCCCAAAAATAATGCCTCAAGTCATAAAAGAATTTCCTTCTTTGCTGAGCTGAAAAGGTTGGAGGCAAGTACTTGGATACAATAAAGTTAGCATAATCAGCATACCAAGGACTATCTCGCGAGCTCACCTTTATTACAACCAATGTTTCATTTGGAAAACTATCATTAACAGGAACAGGATCATAAGCAATATTTTCCAATCTAGATAAATTATCAGCAACAGGATTATCAGCACCTTTCCTATCTATAATATGTAAATCAAATTCTTGCAAAAGAAGCACCCATCTAATAAGCCTTGGCTTAGCATCTTTCTTCGCCATAAGGTATCTAATTGCAGCATGATCAGTATGAATTGTAACTTTTGAATCAACGATATAAGATCTAAACTTGTCACAAGCAAAGACTACAACTAATAATTCTTTTTCAGTTGTAGCATAATTTCTTTGAGCAGCATCAAGAGTTTTGCTAGCATAATGAATAACATTCAATTTTTATCTACTCTCTGTCCAAGAACAACGCCTACAGCAAAATCACTAGCATCACACATAATTTCAAAAGGTAAGTTCCAATCAGGAGGTTCAACTACAGGAGCAGTTGTTAAGGCTTTCTTTAGAGTTTCAAAAGCTTCCTTACAATCATCATCAAAAACAAAAGGTACATCTTTTTGAAGAAGATTAGTAAGAGGCTTTGAAATCTTGGAGAAATCTTTAATAAATCTCCTATAAAAGCCAGCATGACCAAGAACACTACGAATACCTTTAACATCCCTAGGATAGGGCATCTTCTCAATTGCTTCAACTTTAGCTCTATCAACTTCGATACCTCTCTCGGAAATTTTATGTCCCAATACAATTCCTTCATTAACCATAAAGTGGCATTTCTCCCAATTAAGAACAAGGTTAGTTTCTTCACATCTCTCGCAAAACTTTATCAAGGTTTCTCAAGCAATTATCAAAAGAATTCCCATAGACAGAAAAATCATCCATGAATACCTCTACAATATTCTCACAAAAGCCATGAAAAATAGCAGACATGCATCTTTGAAAAGTAGCAGGAGCATTACATAAACCAAAAGGCATACGTCTGTTGACTGCCAAAACCCACCGGTCGGGCAGCGGCGAATCAACACGGTAGAGCCGGGAAGAGCCTAGAGCTGCGGCTGGCTGAGACCCCTCCGAGCGACGGCCCGCAATGCTCTTCTGGTCACACGCGGCGATGCGAAGTGCAAGGGCGTGCCACCTGACCTATACCTGGTCGGGAAGGTGATGGGGATGCCTCGCTTAGTTCCCTGCATGGCATACACGTAAACATTAAATAAGAGCCTCGATCGGCTCTCGGGTTATCTCGTGAATCGGCTCAAAGAGCCGATCCACCCATGATTCGTACGGGGTGCACGAATACCTGGTGATCCTGCTTGATCAAGATAAAGCTAATGAGATCTACGACGATTTAGGGTTTTCACCGCATAATCGGATCATCCTACTCCGAGTTGGGCCTCGCGGCCACGCACGGTGCTCGTAAGCCGATCCTAAACAAGGCCAAAAGAACCAACATGGCGTTGATCCTCGGAACATCCTGTTTAGGACTTGCGAACGCCACCCTACGTGCCGCTGGATCCTCCCCCCCTTTGTAAGGCCTAACTATTGCGAGATATTAAACTAATCCTTGCAGAGCAAGGAGCAATCGTAACGGATCAGATCTACTAAATAATGAACAAGCAGGTGCCGCCCCCACACCTGAGATAGGTGTGAGGGCGGCTAGACATGCAAGGGTTGCACTACGTAAGCATGTTATACGGAGAACTATGCTAACCCTAACACATCTATGATAACTACGTTGCCCGCCATCAAAGACGCTTCGATACGGGCAACGCATGAACAACGTGGAGCTTGTGCTGCCTAGATCGCAAGATGCGATCTAGGCAAGCATGTCGCTTACCCGATTGAAACCCTCGAGACGAAGGAGTTGGCGATGCGCCGAGATTGGTTTGTTTTGGGGTGAACGTTGTGTTGTTGTTTATTCCATAAACCCTAGATACATATTTATAGTCCAGGGGACTTTCTAATTCGGACGTGCACCTAACCGTGCACGGGTAAATCTCTAACTTCTAACTTAAGATTCGATCTAATAAATTACAGATAAATGGGCAATCTAGCCCAACTTTGCATATAAGGCCGATCTTCGTATTCTCTCCATATATAACCTTCAAGCTTATCTTGATCGTGGCCCACCTCCGACGTGGTCAAATTCTGGTGATAACACATGCCCCCCTGGTTTTGGAAATGACATTTCCAAAATCATTATGCTTTGTCCGTCGGGTCATGTCGTGGCAGAGCAGAACCATTGCAGTATTTTTCGTCATGATGCCCTGTCTTCTCGACTGCTTCGCGTGATTTGACCATTGTATTTGGGCACTGCCTCCTCGAAAACTGCTGTGGCATTGAATTTTTTCACCGTAGCCCCCTTTTATTTAACCGCTCTGAACAATTCGCCACTTCACCATCCTGCTCTGTTCTGGTCATCGGCACCAAAAACCTCTCTCCTCCCTCAGCCATGTCGTCTTCTTCCTCGTCTTCCGTCTCTCTCCAATCCTCTTCCTCAAGCGAGTTGGTCCCAGAGCACGACAAGATGGAGGCGTACAACCGCCGGGCTCCCAAACATTGGGACAAACAGGAGTGGGACTTCGACTTCGTGCCGGAGGGTGAGGACCTCGTCTGGTCAGATGGGGCCATGCCCCTAACAGACAGGGAAGACGACCTACGGTACCTGGTTGACGGAGCACTGGAGAGCGGCGACGACGACCCTCCCTTTCGGGGTAAATTCACATCTGTCACCAAAAAAGAAGAAGAGGATGTCGAAGACGAAGACATCTCCTCTGACATGAAGAAGGGACAGGAGGACGACACCTCCTCCGACGAACCGCCGGCGAAACGCATCCGGGGCTGGGCTTGGTCAGACGAGGACGATGATGATGACGAGGAAGAAGCCTCCGCTGAAGGTTACAGTAGCAGCACCGAGGGATTCGTTGACAGCAGCAATGAAGGCAGCTACCTCAGCGACGGCGAAGACGGCAACAGTCCTTAGAATAGGGACCTACTATCATAAGACTAGCAGTAGCAATCTGTCCCCTTTGCTGAACAATCGGCTCCTCTTTATAAGAAATCTCATTATTAATGAACAATTTCTTTTGATTTTGCCAATGTTCTTTATGTCGACTCAGCCGATTTTCCTCATCTGACCTTGATGGTTGCTAACCAATGCTTAATGACCAGCGAGACAAGCTAATTCAATCATCCTTCCAAGTTAACTTCCAAGTTAGCTAGCCCTGCCGATGACAATAGCTCTGGGTGCAGCCGAATTAGCTTGTCAATTCGGTCAATGCTCGATGAGCCGATGGCAACGCATCGGTCTCTCACGATAAATTTCAAGATAGATCCATCCGGACTCAAACTCCCGGTCAAACAGGGCCAAGCCATAACCATGTTAAACTTAGCGGCAAAACTCCTGAAAAAATGCCCAGCCTCCTCATTAACCATAAATTTCAGACATTCTTCCGCCGCATCCTTCTCTTCCAGATCCTCTTTGCCTTCAGGAGAGTCCTAGGACTATTGCTGGATCAATTCAAACGCCGAAGCTGCCACTTCTGCAGAACAGGCATTACTTGTCCACAAATTCCCTCGTGATGGTATGCAGCGACGTTTTACAATCCTGCTCTGTTTTCTTACAGCAACCATTTCTCGAAGTCAAATCGAGATGCAGAGCTAACCGATTTCAGCAAAATCGGCTTCTTATAGCAAAGGACCTTTCGGGGCAAGCTGCCCCCCGAGCCTCAGTCGGGGCGAGAATAGTAGTGAGCCGACCAAGTCGGTCATCCTCGGTCTCCAACTCGTGATGCAGTATCAGCCGATTCCAACAAAATCGGTTCTTCAGAGTGAAGCAATTTCCATGCGAGCTGCCCCCCGAGCTTCTCCAGCTTACATGCCAGCCGATGTATCTTCATCGGCTTTCTTTTGCTTGGGGCGCCACTCTTTTCTTTGCGGCCGACCTTCTTCGTCCAGGGTTCGCTCAATCCTGGCGGCCAGATCAGGTCGTGCCTTCCTCAACGTGTGCAGGTACAATCTTTCGGCTTCTTCCAGCCCACGCAGACGCTGAACCCTTCGTTTTTGGGAACGGCTGAGCCTATCAGGGCACCACCTGGGCCGATGATACTTATCTTCTTCACCATCATCCTCTAGTTCCTCGAGATCTTCCATCGGAGTGGATTCAGCACGCTTGTCCCGAGGCGGGAGAGGCCCTAGACGCTTGAACACGGACACGTTAGCTGCATCCTTCTTCCTTTGATTGCATTCTGGGCAGTTCTCGATTGTTGGCAATCGGCTCACTCCTGAGTCCCAGCAATGTTTGAAGAAAGGGCAGTCCCAGTGCCTATCCATGTCATCTTGCCCCTTTGACCTTCCTCCAGCGTGACGATTGTACCCGTCGTTGTTTCTATCATACTGACGGTACCTCCTGTCCTATGCATCAGACCGATGACATCTTTCATTGTCTTCTTCGTAGCGCCAACGTCGGTCATATCGTTGCTCATATTTGTCGAGGAGATGCTCGGAAAGTGGATGTTGATACCGCACGCTTCTCACTTCCTCCTCTGTTAGGTACCGTCTGTCATCATCTCGGGGCCGGTCGCGCGGATCGGCCTCCTCTTTATCCTTGCCACGGGAGTGGCTGCTTTCTGCTTCATCTTCGCCATGGCGGCTTGCAAGCCCCGCCATGTTGACACCAAAGGGGGACTCTGGCTTGCATATGGAGTGGCTGAGATCCACCATGTTGTCGCCAGGCAACGGACGTGTGTTTTCATTGAGCTCGATACCGTGCGCACGGGTCTTCTCAAAGGAGCCGATGAGTTCGGCTTCGAGGGCTGCCTTGATCTCGTCATGTTTCTCCTTGAGCTCATCGGGCAGATCCTCGTACTTGACCGGAGTGCTTTCCGCCATCTCAGATGTAGATGGCGATGCGGTTGATGTAGACGATTGTCCCACCGAGCGTGCCAGAATGTGTTGACTGCCAAAACCCACCGGTCGGGCAGCGGCGAATCAACACGGTAGAGCCGGGAAGAGCCTAGAGCTGCGGCTGGCTGAGACCCCTCCGAGCGACGGCCCGCAATTCTCTTCTGGTCACACGCGGCGATGCGAAGTGCAAGGGCGTGCCACCTGACCTATACCTGGTCAGGAAGGTGATGGGGATGCCTCGCTTAGTTCCCGCATGGCATACACGTAAACATTAAATAAGAGCCTCGATCGGCTCTCGGGTTATCTCGTGAATCGGCTCAAAGAGCCGATCCACCCATGATTCGTACGGGGTGCACGAATACCTGGTGATCCTGCTTGATCAAGATAAAGCTAATGAGATCTACGACGATTTAGGGTTTTCACCGCATAATCGGATCATCCTACTCCAGGTTGGGCCTCGCGGCCACGCACGGTGCTCGTAAGCCGATCCTAAACAAGGCCAAAAGAACCAACATGGCGTTGATCCTCGGAACATCCTGTTTAGGACTTGCGAACGCCACCCTACGTGCCGCTGGATCCTCCCCCCCTTTGTAAGGCCTAACTATTGCAGATATTAAACTAATCCTTGCAGAGCAAGGAGCAATCGTAACGGATCAGATCTACTAAATAATGAACAAGCAGGGTGCCGCCCCCACACCCGAGATAGGTGTGAGGGCGGCTAGACATGCAAGGGTTGCACTACGTAAGCATGTTATACGGAGAACTATGCTAACCCTAACACATCTATGATAACTACGTTGCCCGCCATCAAAGACGCTTCGATGACGGGCAACGCATGAACAACGTGGAGCTTGTGCTGCCTAGATCGATCTAGGCAGCATGTCGCTACCCGATTGAAACCCTCGAGACGAAGGAGTTGGCGATGCGCCGAGATTGGTTTGTTTTGGGGTGAACGTTGTGTTGTTGTTTATTCCATAAACCCTAGATACATATTTATAGTCCAGGGGACTTTCTAATTCGGACGTGCACCTAACCGTGCACGGGTAAATCTCTAACTTCTAACTTAAGATTCGATCTAATAAATTACAGATAAATGGGCAATCTAGCCCAACTTTGCATATAAGGCCGATCTTCGTATTCTCTCCATATATAACCTTCAAGCTTATCTTGATCGTGGCCCACCTCCGACGTGGTCAAATTCTGGTGATAACAACGTCTATAAGCATATGTTCCATAGGGACAAGTGATAGTGGTTTTCTCTTGATCTTTTAGTTTTAACAGCAATTTGTGAAAACCCAGAATAACCATCAAGAAAGCAAAAAAGAGTATTTTTAGACAACCTCTCTAACATTTGATCAATAAAGGGTAAAGGGTAATGATCTTTCTTAGTAACCTTATTAACTTTTCGATAATCAATGCACATTCTATACCCCACAACTACTCTTTGAGGGATGAGCTCATCATTATCATTAGGCACAACAGTCATTCCTCCTTTCTTAGGAACACAATGCACAGGACTAACCCATCTACTATCAGCAATAGGATATATAATACCAGCTTCAAGAAGTTTTAATACCTCATTCCTTACCACATCCTTCATCTTCGGAATTAGACGACGCTGATGTTCAACAACAGGCTTTGCATCATCTTCCATATTGATAGCATGTTGGCAAATAGAGGGAGAAATCCCCTTCAAATCATCAAGAGTATAGCCAATAGCTCCTCGGTGTTTCTTCAATATTTCCAATAACCTTTCTTCCTCAAATTCTGAAAGCTTAGAACTAATAATAACAGGATATATTTTCTTATCATCAATATGAGCATACTTAAGATTATCGGGTAGTGGCTTCAAATCGAAAACAAGATCTTCCTTTGGTGGTGGTGTTGTACCTAAATCTTCAACCGGCAAGTCATGTTTAAGAATAGGTTGACGAAGGAAAATTTCATCAAGCTCATTCCTTTCTTCCATAAAAACTTCACTCTCACTATCCTCCAAATGTTGCTGCAAAGGATTATTAGGAGCAAGAGCAATAGACGCACATTGTTCAACTCTAAAATCATTATTAGGCAATTCAGCTTTATAAGGAGTTTTGGCAAATTTAGAGAAATTAAACTCATAAGATTCACCAGCAAATTTAGTCACAATTTTTTCCTTCTTGCAATCTATAACAGCTCCACAAGTATTTAGAAAAGTTCTACCAAAAATAATAGGACAAGACTTACTAGCAGCAGAACCAAGTACCAAAAAGTCAGCAGGATATTTAATCTTACCACATAGAACTTCCACATCTCGAACAATTCCAATAGGAGAGATAGTTTCTCTATTAGCTAGCCGAATAACCACATCAATATCTTCAAGTTCACAAGAACCAATTTCATGCATAATCTCCGTATAAAGCTCATAAGGAATGGCACTAATACTTGCACCAATGTCGCATAAACCATAATAACAATGATCATCAATTCTAACAGAGAGCATAGGAACACTAGCTTTCCTAGACTTATTAGGATGCGAAACAATATTAGAAGCATCTTCACAGAAAATAATATGACCATCTTCTACATTTTCAGTCACAAGATCCTTAACTATTGCAATAGCAGGTTCAACCTTTATTTGTTCTTCAGGTTCTATAGGTTTCTTTGCACTTTTATTAACCGCACTAGTTATAACGGAATACTCCTTCATTTTAGCAGGAAAAGGAGTTTTTTCAATATATGCTTCAGGAAGAATATGATCAACAGTTTCAATTATTGCACATTTATTTATAGATGAATCAGTTTTATCTTTGTATGGTTCATTATACTTATCAAAATTCTTCGTAGGCAATTCAAAGTGAGAGGCAAAAGCTTTATAAAAGTTTGCAACGACTTGAGAATCAAGACCATAAGCAGCACTCATATTACGAAATTTATCAGTCTCCATAAAAACTTCAATGCATTTATAATCATAGTTTATACCCGACTCTCTATCTTTGTCGTTCTCCCATCCTTCAGTATTCTCCTGGATCCGATCAAGAAGGTCCCTTTTAAACTCTTCTTTGTTGCGTGTAAATGATCTAGAACAAGAAGTATCCAGCAAAGTCTTATCTTGAAAAGACAAGTCTTGCATAGAAATTATCAAAAATAATATTACCGGGAAGCTCATGAATGGGGCATTTGAGCATTAAAGACTTCAATATCCCCCATGCTTGGGCAATACTCTCTCCATCATGAGGCCAGAAATTATATATGCGGTTCCGATCTTTGTGAATTTCACTTGGAGGATAGAATTTAGAATAGAATAGAGGCACATTATCCTTCCAATCAAGAGAATCACCATTCTTCAGCAATTTAGACCAATGCGCCGCTTTACCAGACATCGATATAGAGAATAGTTTCTTTCTAACTTCATCCATAGCAATACCTGCACATTTGAATAACCCGCATAATTCATGTAGAAACAGTAAATGATCACCAGGATGGACAGTTCCATCCCCTTCATAGTGGTTATCCACAACACGTTCAATAATTTTCATAGGTATTTTATATGGAACCTCTTTCTCACCTGGCGCCTCATCCACTACCTTTGCAGTAGTAGTAGATTTTACAAATAGGAATTCAAGAGAAGACCTCTCCATAATGAATTATAGCAGCAGGCAGAAATAAAATCAGCACGTACAGTAAAAGTTTCCCTTACCAATTCCACTTACCAATAGCGCTTCACTCCCGGCAACGGCGCCAGAAAATAGTCTTGATGACCCACAAGTATAGGGGGTGTATCGTAGTACTTTCGATAAATAAGAGTGTCGAACCCAACGAGGAGCGAGAAGGTGTTGACAAGCGGTTTCGATGACGGATTCACCTGTAAATGCTCACAGACAAGTATTCAGGGGGTTTTGATATAGCAGATGAATAAAGTACAAGTAAATAAAATGTGAGAGTAATAATTGCAGCGAGTGGCCCAATCCTTTTTAGCACAAAGGACAAGCCGGTTTGTTTACTTATAATGACCAAACGTTCTTGAGGACACACGGGAATTTAGTCTAGTGCTTTCGCTTCATATAGCTGACTAATCTTCATTGTTTTGATAAGTGTTGTGTGGGTGAACCTATGCTAATGCACCGCCCTTCCTAGGACTAATACATACTTGTGATTATACCCCTTGCAAGCATCCGCAAATACAAGAAAGTAATTAAGATAAATCTAACCACAGCCTTAAACTCTGAGATCCTGTTATCCCTCCTGCATTGATATACCAACGGGGGTTTAGGTTTCTGTCACTCCGGCAACCCCGCAATTAGCAAACGAATACAAGATATATTCCCCTAGGCCCATAAAGGTGAAGTATCATGTAGTCGACGTTCACATGACACCACTAGAAGAATAACACCACAACTTAAATATCATAACATTGAATATTACCCAACATAATTCACTACTAACATTTAGACTTCACCCATGTCCTCAAGAACTAAACGAACTACTCACGAGACATATGGAACATGATCAGAGGTGATATGATGATGAATAACAATCTCAACATAAACCTTGGTTCAATGGTTTCACTCAATAGCATCAATAACAAGTAGAAATCAATACCGGGAGAGTTTCCCCTATCAAACAATCAAGATCCAACCCTAATTGTTACAGCGATGACGAGGTGCAGCGGTGGAGATGGCGGTGATGATGATGGAGATGATGGTGATGATGATCCCAATGATGCCCAGCTCAATGACGGTGACGATGGCGTCGATTTCCCCCTCCGGGAGGGAATTTCCCCGGCGGATTTCAGCCTGCCGGAGAGCTCTTTCTCTCTCGGTGTTTTCCGCCCCGCAGAGGCGGCTGTGACTCTTCGCGACTATCCCCCGGAGCTTAGGTTTTTGGGACGAAGAAGTACGCGAAGGAGAGGAGGCCAGAGAGGGCTGTGGGCCCCCTCCCCACATGGCGGCGCGGCCAGGGCAGGGCCCGCGCCGGCCTATGAGGGGGGCCCATGGCGGCCCTCCTTGGCTCCTCCTTTTGGCTCTCTTCGTCTTCTGGAAAAATAGGATTTTTCATATAATTTCCGTCAATTGTTGATCTTCCGAAATATTGCATTCTGACGGCGCTT
Source organism: Lolium rigidum (assembly GCF_022539505.1). Lineage (NCBI taxonomy): Eukaryota > Viridiplantae > Streptophyta > Magnoliopsida > Poales > Poaceae > Lolium > Lolium rigidum. The sequence goes on along the minus strand of NC_061514.1, from coordinate 293,622,695 downwards.
TTTCCAGCAGAATCCCGACTCCGGTGCGCGATCCTCCAATAATCATGAAACATGCAAAATAGATGAAATAACATAAGTATCATCTCCAAATACGAAATATATCAATGAATAACAGTAAATTATGATATAAAATAGTGATGCAAAATGGACGTATCAATTCCCCTCTCCGGCAGGGTGCCGGAGGAGATCTTCAGAACCCCCCGAGATGGGGTTGACGGTGGCGGGGTCTCAGTAAATTTTCTCATATCGTGGCTCTCGGTACTAGAGTTTTCGCGACGGAGTGAATAAATAGGCGAAGGGGCAGAGTCGGGGGACGCCCGAGGGGCCCACCCCATAAGGCGGCGCGGCCAGGGGTGGGGCCGTGCCCCCCTATGGTGTGGCCGCCTCGCGTCCCCTCTTCATCTCCTCTTCGGTGTTCTGGAAGGCTCCGTGGAAAATAGGACCGTGGGCTTTTGTTTCGTCCAATTCCGAGAATATTTCTTGCGTAGGATTTCTGAAACCAAAAATAGCAGAAAACAGGAACTGGCACCGCGGCATCTTGTTAATAGGTTAGTCTCGGAAAATGCATAAAACCATTATAAAGTATGACTAAAACATGTTAGTATTGTCATAAAACTAGCATGTAACATAAGAAATTATAGATACGTTGGAGACGTATCATGCATACAACGGGTGCAAGCCAGATTTGCACATGTGAATATTAAGGTTAAACTTTACAAGCGTAGCATGTCCAGACATGGTCTCGGAAAGTCATCATGATTTGATGGATAAAAATTATGAGTGAAATTATTCGTCACATTAAAAAGTTACTAATAGTGAAATCTGGAACACTTGTCATGTGATGATCAACTTGAAAGTAAGAACCTCAAGGTTATTGGTATTTGACCAACAAACCTAGAACTTATTGATGTTGAAGTGTTTTCTGAAAAATGAGGAAAGCCAAAAGAGAAACTACAAAAGTTTTGGCAGAAAGAAAGAAAAGACTAGAAAGTCTAGCTCAGGTGTATATAGATGATATACATGTTATAAATGTATTCTTTGATTAGTCACACAGTGAAATTCTTGGGTATTTGTACCATATTGGTTGGTATGAGAAGTCATACAACACAACACAATATAAGAATATAATGGCCTAAGTGACTGACAAGGAATGTGGTAAGAATGCACGTCTGGAACAAAATAAAGTGTTATTATGTTCGTCGTTGGAATTCTACCTAGCCCTTCAGATTTATAATAAAGAAATTTATAAATGTTATTTTGTTTTGGTCGGATGAAAACAGTGAGTTGTTCAAATTATGACCGTACTCCATGTACGATGGAAAAGTTATTATTAAATCTTAATGGTGAAACACACATGCATAACACTGACGCTAAAATGCCATAAGGTAAATGATAGGAATTCCATTTATTTGTGGAACCGCCATTTATGTCATGTTAGAAAGGAACGCATGAAGGAACTCCATGCAAATGGATTTTTGGAGTCATTCGATTTTTGAATCGTCCGGCGCTTGCAAATCTTTTCCAAAAGAGAATGACTAAAACACCGTTTATTGGCCAAGAGTTGAACGGGCAACTATCTTAGTGAAAACATACATGATGATGTATATGGTTCATTGGGCATAGTTGTGTGCGGAATATTCTTCTACGTTATGAAAACTTCCAACAATGAATTGAGTGTATATATGTGGATATATTTTCGATGAGGAAGAAGTCTGAAACATTTGAATAGATTCAAATAAATTTCAGCATGAAGTGGAAATTATCGTAATAGAAAAGTTAAATATCTATGATTGAATCATGGTGGAAATATTTGAATTACGAGTTTTAGCGAACATCTAAGAGAGTTACGAAATTGTTCCACAACTCATGTTTTTCGGAACACCATAGTTATGACGGAGTATTCGAAAGACGTATCCAAACCTTGTTGGATTGATGATGAGGTAAAATGAAATAATGCCATTATATTTTTGTGGATTATGCTTTAGAGACTACCGCTTTTACACTAAATAGAGCATCATCATAATCCATTGAAATGACACCATACGGGCATGGATATAAACCCTAATATTCGTTTCTTAAATTTTGGTATGCATGGCATAGGTAAATGAGTTTACAATCAAAATCGGATGAATGTCTTTGTTGGTTGACCCAAAGAACAAATTGGGAATTCTTTCCACTATGAAGTCAAAGACAAAAGTGTTTGTCGGTGTTACTTGCTTATTTCCAAGAAATTGTTTCTAGCGAAGTATTTGAGTGGGAGGACATTGGAACTTGATAAGGTTGATGAACCTGAGCATGATGATCAGAGTAGCACAGCATCAGAAATGGTACCGAAAGCGGCCACAACGATCACGGCTCCCATGTCTACAAAGTGTTGTAGTCATGGAGATCTAAGTACCTATTGAACCTTGTAGATATGGTTTACTTTGTGATCAAATAAATGATTTGTGGACAAAGGATCGATTTTGAACAATGATAAACCAACTACATACAAAGAAGTTATGATGGTCCATGACTCCGTTAAAATGGCTAAGCGCCATGAAATCAAAGATAGGTGAATACTTTTTGAAAGTAAAAAGATCTATAAAATTGATGGACTTGGATGCAATATCCTTCAAGAAGCTCGACTTGTCAAAAAATTGTTTACGACAAGGTTCAAAGAGTTAACTACGATAAGATTAGATCTTCCGTAGCGATGCTTATAGTCTATATGGACTATTCTAGTAATTGCTACATATTTATTTTATGAGATATGTTAGTAGGATGGCAGAAATACATTCCTTACCAGAAGTGTGTATTAAGGATGTAGAGAGTGGATCTGGTGTTCACATGGGTAGGTGAGCACCCATGCATCACCGTTGGATATTATCTATCACCGTTGGATTCTTCCGCTAACTCACGGAGATAACACGGCGACTTCTGTGCTACTGATTGCATGCGTGGATGGGACCCGTTTCCTGGAGGAAGAATAAAAAAGGCAGACATATATTCTACATCTTTTGTCGCTTGGTGCAAACAGAGGCAACAAATTCAATAAATAAGTTTTAATTAGTATCTCCTGTAGCCTTAATTAGTACTATAGAATCTCTAGAGTACAACAAAATTTCAATAAATAATCCTTAATTAGTATCTTCTGTAGCCATTCATCATTTAACAAAAGAACACCGAACAAGCAGAGACAACAAATTCTTAATTTTTTCTGTAGATAAGACGAAGACCTAATCAGATTTGTTCTCCAAAACAAGCATGACAAATGACTGTGGCTGCCTCCTAGTTCTTCCCCGCCAGGATTTCCTTCCTCTTGCTTCATCTTCGATATCCCAAAGAACAAAAGGAAGCAAAGTGAATTAAAGGAAGAAGAGACCTGATTTATGTTTACACCTAAAAGGAATCCAGAAGAACTGAAGGTTAATCGGGCAGATACGGTACTTACATGCAAAAGAGCGAACTCACGGCTGATCTCTGGATTCGTTTCACACTTTCAATCGACGAAAGAAATCCAGACATCGAGGTTGTCGCACGGCCGGGACGCGAGCAGCGGCCAGCGTTGAGGACGTCGCGCGACCGGGACACAGCTACATCTCGCAGCCGGCGTCGAGGTCGACGCGCGGCCAGGACGCGAGCAGCCGGCGGCGCGGAGGTCGCCGGGCGGCCAGGACGCGAGCTGCATCTCGCAGTCGCCGGGTGACGAGCAACTGCCGGCGTCGAGGTCGTAGCGCGGCCCGGCGGCCGGGACGCGAGCAGCCGGCGGCGCCGAGGTCGTCGGGCGGTCGGGGTGCGAGCTACATCTCGCAGCTGCCGGCGTTGAGGGCGTCGCGCGGCCGGGCCGCGAGCAGCTGGCGGCGTCGAGGACATCGTGATGCAGCCGGTGGCGCCGGCACGGTCGGCTCGACGAAGGGTGGCGCGGAGGATCTCGAGGCAGGGAGGGCCACCATGGTTGTTTCTTCGGAGGGCGGCACAGAGCAGCTCAGTCAGTCGAGGTAGAAGGGGCCGTGGCTGGTGCGGCAGAGGCGTGGCTGGCGCGACATCGGCCTTCAACGGATAAGATGGATGTGGCTAGTGGTCTAGTGGAGAAGATGTGCAAGTAGAGTAGTATTCGGTGGGACTGCAGGCGAAGGAGAGAGAAAAGGCACACATGCTGTCGGTCGGAGCATGTTTACATCTCACGGACAAATATAACGCTGTTAGACACGTGTCTATCTCTGAGCACGTGCTCACGTACCCATGTGAACACCAAGCTTCATTCATAAGGATGTATACTAGATACAACCAAGAGTTTTTCTAGTCCGTGGAACACTAGATAGGTATACAAACTTCAACTGGATGAAGTAAGTATCACGGAGTTGGAATCTTCACCGGATGAAACAATCAAAGAGTTTTGATTTCATCAGAAATGATGAAGATGCTTGCATTTGCAAGAAATTAAGTGCGAGCGCTGAGACATAGTTATAGTATTATATGTGGATGAGATATCATTGATTATAAATGATGTAATTATGTACGTGATGTGATTAAAATGTTTCATTGTGAATTAGCTTCAATGAAAGAATATTGACTAAAACATATTTAGCGTCAAGATCTATGAAGATAGATTGAATCGCATAATAAGTTTAAGTCAAAGTACATAGAATAAAAAATTTAAATAGTTCAATACGAAAACATTAAGAAGGTGTTCTTTTCCATGTGAAGGTTTAACAAGACTTGAGTGCATTTGACACTCAATGAGTAAAAACACATGAGTGATTTTAGATCGTGAATAATATGTACACAATCAGATATCATGTGCTCTAAAGAGTTAGGAGCAAATATCAGAATGATCTATGCGATGATCATTGGACAACAGTAAGAATATCCTTGAGTACTTTGGTAGAGCCAAGGATATATAGTTTTGTATGAGGTAATGACAAACAAATCTATGTAAGGCGTTGCACCGATATTAGTTTGGTCGCATATAAAAATAAATTTCAATCTCAATTAGGCTAAGTGTTCATTAAAAGGTAGCACAATGAGCTAGAAGAAGTCTATGCTAGATTTAGATGAGTTCTAAATATTGTGACGGATTCTACAATTGTCATTGTTTTAAAAATGACCGAGAGTGTTTGAGTCGAGGAGTTCTTTGAGAACTTGGTGTAGTTCCGATAGTGTCAGAACTTTGAAGCTATATTGTGTGTGACAATATTAGTGACATATTTTAGACCGCGGAATTAAGGTTCCTCCAGAAGACTAAACATATACGATTAATGCCGACTCATTTAGAAAATGAGTGATGCGTGGAGACGCAAATGAATTACAAAATACATATGTTTCTGAGCGTGCCAGATTCGTTGACTGAAACCTCTCCCGTGAGCAAAACATGATAAGCACCAGAAAGCCAAGGTGTTATATCTTTACAAATGTAAACTAGATTGTTGACTCTAGTGCAAGTGGGAGACTGTTGGAGATATGCCCGAGAGGCAATAATTAATAAAGTAGTTATTGTTATATCTTAGTGTTCATGATAAATGTTTACACCCCATGCTATAATTGTATTAAACGGAAACATTAATACATGTGTGTTGTGTAAACAATCAGAGTTCCTAGTAAGCCTCTCGTTTAACTAGCTTGTTGATTAATAGATGATCATGGTTTCCTGATCATGAACATTGGATGTTATTAATAACAAGATCATATCATTAGGTGAATGCTGTGATGGACACACACCCATAGTAAGCATAGCATAAGATCAAGTCATTAAGTTCAACTTGCTATAAGCTTTAGATACATAGTAACCTAGTCCTTCGACCATGAGATCATGTAAATCACTTACACCGGATGGGTACTTTGATTACATCAAATGCCACTACGTAAATGAGTGGTTATAAAGATGGGATTGAGTATTCCGAAAATATGAGTTGAGGCATATGGATCAAGAGTGGGATTTGTCCATCCTGATGACGGATAGATATACTCTGGGCCCTCTCGGTGGAATATCGTCTAATTAGCTTGCAAGCATGTGACAAGGTCACAAGAGATGACATACCACAATATGAGTAAAGAGTGCTTGTAGATAACGAGGTTGAACTAGGTATGGAGATACAGATGATCAAACCTCGGACAAGTAAAGTATCGCGTGAAAAAGGGAATCGATATCGTATGTTAATGGTTCAATCGATCACTGAGTTATCGCTGAATGTGTGGGAGCCATTATGGATCTCCAGGTCCCGCTATTGGTTATTGATCGGAGAGGAGTCTCAATCATATCCGCGTAGTTCACGAACCGTAGGGTGACGCGCTTAAGGTTCGATGTTGTGTAGTAGCTTAGGAATATGAGATGGAGACCGAATGTTTTTCGGAGTCTCGGATGGGATCCAGGACATCACGAGGAGTTCCGGAACTGGAGAATAAGATTCATATAAGGGCGTGGGGGGCCACCCCAATCGACCCTCCCCCTATATAAAGAGGGGAGGAGGCAGGGGCGCATCACCCCTTCATACCCTAACCCTGGCCGCCCCCTCTCTCCTCCACCACAATCCTGCTCCGGCTTATGTGAAGCCCTGCAGGTTTTCTCCTCCACCACCACCACCACGCCGTCGTGCTGCTGGGATTCCGAGGAGATCTACCACACCTCCGCTGGCCGCTGGAACGGGGAGAGGATGGACTTCATCGACACCGTACGTGCGATCGAGTACGGAAGTGCTGCCGGATTGCAGCACCGGAACGATCGTCTACATCAACCACGAGATCTGATCTCGTTAAGGCTTGGGATCTACGAGGGTTAGTTCTCATCTATCTCGTTGCTCCGATCTCATGGATTAGATCTTGGCTTTTCCATAGATTGAATCTTGGATTTATTCGTCTTTGCGATAGAATTTTTTTGTTTTCCATGCATCGAACCCATCACTAGAGCTTAATTTCATGGCTGAGGAGCTAGATTATGTACTCATGAGCATGAAGCAGGACTCGACCCCGGGCCCTGATGGCCTGCCAGTCCTCTTCTTTAAGAGGTTCTAGGGAACACTAAGAGGATCTATCCTTCATATGCTCAATGACTTCGCCCTGGGATGGATGGACATCGCCCGCCTCAACTTTGGGATCATCATACTTATCCCCAAAGTAAAAGGGGCGGACAGTATCAGACAATTCAGGCCTACTACACTCATTAACATGATCTTTAAATTTGTTGTGAAGGCCTACGCGATAGCTCCCATTTCACATAGGACGATAGATCGTTGTCAATCGGCCTTTATCAAGGGTAGATGCCTACATTAGGGAGCGCTTGCCTTATACGAGATTGTCCATGAGCTACACTTTAGGAAGCAAAAGGGTTTGCTCCTGAAGTTGGACTTCGAGAAGGCGTATGATAGGGTTAATTGGGACTTTCTTTGGGAGATACTTCTGTGTAAGGGTTTCTCCGTGATGATGGTCCACGTGCTCATGCATCTTGTAAAGGGTGGCCAGACATCATTAATGTTAACGGAGAAATAGGGAATTTCTTCCGTAACGCGTGATGAGTGAGGGAGGGAGACCCGCTCTCGCCGATCTTGTTTGACTTCTTGGTGGACGGACTGGTCGCCATCCTGTCTAAAGCCAGCGCCGCTGGACATGTCAAGGGGTTGGTGCTGCACCTCATACCGGGAGGGGTGATGCATCTGCAGTATGCGGATGACACAATGATCCTGCTTGAACCTACATGAGTAGGTATAGCGAATCTCAAGACTGACCCTACTCCTATGTTTTGAAAACATGTTGAGTCTAAAGATTAACATCGACAAGAGTGAGGTGGCGGTGATGGGGGTCACACTGTTCACATAGCGCCGGGTCGCCAACCTGCTCAACTGCCGACTCGGTAAGTTCGCTATCACATACTTGGGCCTCCCGATTAGTGATAAGCCGCTAAGGGTAGAGGATTGGGGATTCCTTCCAGAGCTGGTGGGGCACAGGGTTGAGCCGTGGTAGGGACGTTCTCTTCCTGGGGGCAGCGGGACGTCTCGAACTCACCAACTCGTGCATGTCAAGCCTGCATTTGTTTGCCATGAGCTTATATTTGCTTCTTGATGGCACACATAAGGCAATGGATAGACCCCGACAATGCTTCTTCTGGGAAGGAGTGGGGGATAAGAGGAAGTATCACATGGTGGATTGGGCCACGGTGTGTAAACCTCAAGAGTTGGGAGGCTTGCAGGTCCTCAACACCAAATCCATGAACATTGCTTTAATGGTGAAATGGACTGGAAGCTATACCAGGGCGCAGAGGGTCTGTAGGCAGACCTCATCAGGGCTAAGTACCTGCAGGGCAGGGACCTATACGGGGGTGAGGTCCCGACCCATGGCTGAAAATTTTGGAACGCTATACAAAAGGTTAAATGGCATTTCAAACTTGGGGGCAAACACAAGGTTCGGAATGGGAGGAGGACCTACTTCTGGATGGACTGGTGGACAAGAACTGGCCCACTGCAGGCTAGATTTCCAAGACTATTCAGCTGCTGCGAAATGTCATTCAATACCGTCTTTGGGGCTAGGGTTCCCTAGGGAGAGCCGAGGGAGTGGCGCCAACAGTTCCAACGCTAGTTTGGCCTAACGGAAGCTGTGTAGTGGGATAATCTCTGCAGGGAAGTACATGCTCTTCCCATTGAGCTGGCAGATGATGACGTGTCTTGGGCATTAGAACCCTCGGGCATATTCTCCACCAGATCAAACAATGCACGCCTAGCGCAAGGGGCGGTTACCACGTCATTCAGGAAAGTTTGGCGGACCAGAGTCCCACCAAAGATAAAGGTGTTCCTCTAGTAACTCATCCGTGGTTGGCTACCCTCGGGGGAGCAGTTGTTCAAGTGACATGGGCCTTCAAACGGCCTCTGTGCTTTATGCGGTGCCTAGGAGGAATGCAACCACATTTTCTTCACCTGTCCCACTGCAAGATTGGCGTGGGCTGGGGTGAGGGATCTTCTCTCGTTTGATTGGAACCCGGTAGGGGATGGGGAGTTCATCGTGCTCGCTCAGGGCTTCGCAAACCCATTCCGTGGGCTAGCTTGGTTTACCTTTGCGGCCCAATGTTGGACCCTTTGGAACGTGCGTAATAAGCTAGCTATAGAGGGAAAGCTGATCGTTAACCCGACTGATGTTTTCTATCAAATGTCAATACATATGCAATGTTGGAGGGTTCTAGTTAGACGGAAGGACATGGAGCTGCTGGACTTAGCGATGGGAAACGTCGGGAGACTATATGCACGGACGCGGTCTAAGCACACGTGATGGTGCTGCCTCGACATCTATCGAGTTATCTATCTATCTATCTCTTTAGTCACGGTGCCATGTGTGCGAGTCTGGCCCGCTTAGTTGATGATGTTTGGTCTATGTTTATATTTATGGTCGGAACTATGTGAGTGTGTGGGTGACGTGTGTTGTACTCGAGAAGCTATTGTTATCATGTGAGGCTTTATATATAAAGCCGGACCGGGAGGCCTTCTGTTTAAAAAAGAAGAGAAAGAATTAACTGAGCTAGAGAGAAATTTACTCTTCTGGCCACTGGACCAACTAGAAATACAGGTAGCATGAGTATTTTATAGGCTACCAAATAAACACGAAAGACGCCTCATCTCAGAAACACCGCCTGGCCGAGATGGATCGACGAAACTTATGCTTCGGGGTTATCTCAGGTGAAACAGCGACGCTGCATTGTTAATTCCTCTCTACATGGACATGGTTATATGCTTCGGCGTTAAGAATTAGGACGCTTTTGTATTACACCTGTGTTGGCCGGCATGGCTTTGCGACTTAGCTAGCATGAAGTCTCGTCAGTCTATTACCAACGTCATCGGAATATCGTCGACGTTAGGAACTACTTCCAAATAAAAATCAATCTGAATTTCTTCACATCACTTAGTCATGAGTAGCAGTTGTGACTTGATCACCACAAGTGACAGCTCGTGACCCGTTGTACCAACGACAACATCAAGAAAGGCAGGATAACAATGACTGTACAACACTGGGAAGATGGATATGCATATATGGACTGTTCATCAGAAATGAGAAGATACAACAAACTCGATGCAACTCTCTCTGTCTCACGTACACAGGGGCAAGGCCGGAGGCGACACATGTGCACAGATCTACCTAGCGAATAGTCGACCACACCCAGAAGACCAAACGCCGATATAGCCACCTCGCCGGCCGGCAGCTCATCCACATCCTGAAATAAACGATCTGGTCCCGACTCTCGAATAGAATACTGGCATCCAACGTAGCTGCAGACCTGCTGGTTTATTCTGTCTACTGAACTGTAAACGGACATGTACACAACATCACGCTCTCTGCAACAAGATGATTGCGGTCAGTGGACAAAGTTTACGGTGAAACACTGCATAAAGAACAGAAGAAGTGCATTATTAATTCAGATATAGAGATCGAGTAGGAGCTTACACCAGGGGACGATCTTCCAGCGCTGATTGTCGCCCTTGCACCACTCCCACAGCACGATCTCGGTGCCGTCGTGGACGCCGCCGTGGTCCTTGTCGCCGTGGAGGGCGTCGAAGTTGAGGTAGATGTTGTTCACCATGCGGATGCAGCGGAACCCCTTGCCCACGTCCTTGCTCTCCGTCCACAGCACCGACTCATCCAGGTACTCCGGGTTGTAAGGCACAAGCTTCACCTGCAGTCACAGACACGCCACCAAACATACGTCTTGAAACCCAGAGCAGGTGGAAAAACACAAAGCTTGTGACACGAAATGGGAAAATCGTAAACGTAGATAGGTATGTGCCAACAACTACATTGACCGATCGAGACTACCATGAAAGGAGCACACACATTAACGTCACAATTGTATAAATCTAGGTAAGATGGAATGAATTAGAAGGAGACTTGCGTCTTGCCATATCATGTTTTTAGTAACTTTTTTTGTCGTGTGCTTTTTGTTTGTATTTGTTTTGCTCCCTCTGACCCATAAGTGTCATAGAACTAAAACCATGACACTTATTATAGATCGGGAGAGTAGCATGTATTTTTTGTGCTAAACTTTAACTTGTTGTTCAACAAAAAAAAATGGGTTTCTGTTCAACTATAATCAAGGTTTAAAATAGGATGCTAAAAAAAATAGCGACGACCTCCTCCAAATGCTATGCACGCTATATCGTGCTAATAGCATGCTATATTTCAAATACCGTTTTAGAAAAACACAAGATATAGTTTAAGAATAAAGGATTTCAGTCCAAAAGTGATAGATTCATACATACATAATCACATATAAAAATAGTTCTCCAATTTTTTAGAAGTCCAACATCAATATTTCATGAGGCAGCAACATAGTATAAAATATTTATTAATAATTATCAATATTATTGATATTATCTTCCGATTCAAGAGAGGAATAATCAACAGGTTGACGTTCATCACCACAACAAATAAAAAGAAATTTCTTCTTTTTCTTAATGAGGAAAACTCAAACACTTGTACAATAGGCTATGAAAATTAGCAAGCTAACTCTATGATATTTTAGAACGATATAACATGCTATTTCGTAAATAGCATTATAGCGAGCAAAATTATTAAAATTTAGAAATGTGGACTATCAAAATATGTTATAGCACGCTATTTTAAACCTTGACTATAATCCAAGAGATATTGTTGCAAGCAAGAAAGGGGAGCAACCAGAGCACGTCATTTCTATGGAGGTTAGAATTTGTAGGGATTCAGCTTACCGGGTGGTTCTGTCCGAGAGAGTGCTTGATGGCTTCGCCGGTGACCTTGTTTACCAGTGCAAAGGCAGGGTAGCCTTCCTCGTCCTTGATGCGGGTGCTGTGCCTCATGTCCTTCACCCAGTGCTGCATTTCGTTTTCGTACATAGGAACATACGCGTAGACACCAAAGTTAAGTAAGATCACCACGGGGAACTAGCGGGTTATGATGGTTTCCATTTTGTTCTCACCTGGAATTCGTCTCTGGGGTTTGTGGGCGCGAGGCACACGGCCCCGTTCCTCACGGTGAGGCTGTAGTCCTCGCCAGCCCTGCAGAGAACGCGCACGGTGTTCTCCGACGCCAGCGAACGGTGCAGGTTGCCATACCCGTGCCCCGCGCCCGGCGGCGCGTACGCCTCGGCACCGTGCGCACCCGGCGGCGGCGGGGGCGCGTACCCTCCGCCTCCATAGGGACCCGGCGGCGGTGCGTACCCTCCACCTCCATACGCAGCAGGCGGCGGCGCGTAGGGATCCTGGCCGCCGGACGAGCCTGTTAGGATTAAGCACAACGTAGGTCCGGCGCGGTGTCGTATACGGTTTGTATACGTGTATGCGTCCGGGTAGGACTAGTGACTATGTCCTAGTCGGTTAGTTTCAGGGTTAGCTTAGCCTATAAATGTATGAGAGATCCCCTGTAATCTGTACCCAGTATCAAAGCAAGAAATAAAGAAAGAAACAACAGGTGCGATACGCACCTGTGGCAATCCAAATCGTTTTCTTGTGTTGCCTGAAGTAATACGTGCTAGCTGAAGTAGTACTAGCGTGATCAATAGAAACGATCAGCTAGCTTTAGCTGTGGTACGTGCGTCTCGCCGGATCGTCGTTCGTCGTCGCTTACGCCGGAAAGTACACGGCGTGTCGGGCCAGTTCTAACAATTGGTATCAGAGCCCGAGTTCATCGTTCGTGATCTTCTGAAAGTACAAGAAGGTCATGGCGATGGTGAAGGCAGGCGAGACATCGGCACCGGTGGTGGAGACCGTGGGGCCGGCTTTGTATCCGCGCCTCGATCGCAAGGACTACGGGCTTTGGGCCCTCAACATGGAGGTGGCCATGGAAGCTGCGGAGATCTGGGAGGCCGTTGATCCCGGCGGCGATGATTACGTCAAGGGAGGCGCGAAGTACACGAAGGATCGCAAAGCACTAACGGCGATCTATTCCGTCGTGCCGAAGGACGTGATGCAGCACCTCGTCGGAAAGAAGTCGGCGAAGGATGCGTGGGAGACGATCAAGACCTTACACCAAGGTCATGCCCGCGTGAGGGAAGCGCATCTTCAAACTTTGACGAAAAGTTATGAAGATCTCGAAGATGGAGGAAAGCGAGACGGTTGATCAGTTTGCCGCCCGTTTCGTCACCCTCATCAACGCAATCAGGGGTTATGGCGAGAGGTTGGATGAGGTCAAGAACGTCGAAGGTTCTTGCGTGCCGCACCGGGGCGGTACATGCAGATTGTTACATCGATCGAACGGTGTATTGACCTGAATACACCGACGGTTGATGATCTCGTCGGAAGATTCAAGGCCCACGACGAGAGAATCCGGCTCAGCTTCGATGACCCGGACCAGAGTGAGCACTTGATGCTCACAAAGCAGCAGTGGATGACTCTTTCGAAAGAAAAGCAAGGAGGGTCCACGAGCCGCAGCAACGGGAAGGAGAAGCAACGCCCGGCGAAAAAGTACATCGCTGAGCAGGAGGAGGAAGATGACGAAGCTCCACCGCGAAGGAAGTTTGACATAAAGAAAGTAAGGTGTCATAAATGCGGGAAGCTTGGTCACTTCAAATCTGATTGCCGAGAACCACCGAAGGAGAGGGCCTTCATGGCCCAGCAAGGAGATGATGGACCAATGATGCTGATGCTCGAGGAGTGCGGGCAGATGTATAAGGAGGAGTTAGCTCCTCCGGTGCCGGCTATGGAGATTGTGACGCTCGTGGAAGAGAAGGTTTACCTTCATGACAAGCGAGGGACGAAGACGGGTGGCAACGTCTGGTGCCTCGACACGGGCGCGAGCAATCATATGACCGGCGACAAGTCCCTATTCTCAGAATTAGATCTCTCGGTGGGAGGCACCGTTCGATTCGGTGACGGGTCAACGGTCGATATCGCAGGGCGAGGCAATGTCCTACTTGAGATGCAGTATGGCGGTCCTAAGGTACTCACTAATGTGTACTATATTCCCAAGTTAAAGAGAAATATCATCAGTCTTGGTACCCTTGCGGAGCGTGGATGCAAGATTGTGATCGAGGATGACTATCTATGGGGATATGATCGCCAAAGGAAGCTTATGATGAAGGTGGAGAGGTCGAAGAACAGACTCTACTACCTGGACTTGGATCGGGTGGATCCTATATGCGATGGATTTGTCGTGGGGAAGCAACGGAGTGCCCTGTTCCCACGTGGATCCACGTTTGTCACGCATGAAGACGGGATAGACATCCCAGCAAAAAATACAGAGAAAAGGCATGCACGTTACATGCCTCGATTATGTCAAGAGGTACTCAATTTTGCTGTAGCTAGCATCAATGAAGGTTGTACGTATACAGGACAACCAGAAGACAGCGCTACGCTTGGAAGCAATCAAGCGAGCAGCAGTGGGACGTCGGCAGAAGCAGGCGATCCAGAACACGCATGCACTCCAGGAATCTCGCCTGGATGCAGCGCTCGGTCAAGACGGCCAGAAGTAGGCGAACCAGAAGGAAGTGGCTCGTCAGGAGGAGCTCCACGTGAGGAGCTTGGGCGAAAACAATGCCCAGCAGAGAGTGCTTCACGTGAAGAAAACGTCACAGAAGCAGGAGATGGCGCTGGTGGTTCAATGCTACCAGGTAGCCCACAGGCAGGCGGACCAAGTGCAGCAGCTCCAGTCCGTCAACAAAAAGAAGCTCCAGAAAGTGAAGGGCTTTGCAGCCCAGAAAGCGGCCACGATGAGGGCAGCAGTGTTGTTGTTCTAGCCGAGCCAGAAGAGACCAATTCAGAAATTGAAAGTCGAACTAGTGCATCGCTAGAAGGAGTCAAGCCAGTTTTATGCTACATGGAGCTAGCTAGGAAGTTTAAGCAGCATAGTTTGGCTGGCTCTGGATATAGGTGCCTAGGCCAAAAGCAGCGGCCAGAATCATACGAGCTAGTTACTTTTGCTATATCTTTCGAGAAATACTTCGACAAGGTAGTAAGCAAAAGGAGAATAGAAGGAAAAACCAAGGTGACGAGCACCGATGAACAGGTGAAGACCGAAGACGCGGACAAGGATGGTAAGCGACAAGCCATGGAGAAGCCGGCGAAGGTAAAGTTGGTGACATGGAAGACACAGAGAGCGACGAAAGCAATGTCGACGATGATGACCGAAACGGTGAAAGCAATACCGAGGGTGACATCTACGCAAAGTAAGTGGCGTATTTGGGACCCTGGTCGAAGTGAAGCACACGTCGTGCTTAGGGGGGTGATTGTTAGGATTAAGCACAACGTAGGTCCGGCGCGGTGTCGTATACGGTTTGTATACGTGTATGCGTCCGGGTAGGACTAGTGACTATGTCCTAGTCGGTTAGTTTCAGGGTTAGCTTAGCCTATAAATGTATGAGAGATCCCCTGTAATCTGTACCCAGTATCAAAGCAAGAAATAAAGAAAGAAACAACAGGTGCGATACGCACCTGTGGCAATCCAAATCGTTTTCTTGTGTTGCCTGAAGTAATACGTGCTAGCTGAAGTAGTACTAGCGTGATCAATAGAAACGATCAGCTAGCTTTAGCTGTGGTACGTGCGTCTCGCCGGATCGTCGTTCGTCGTCGCTTACGCCGGAAAGTACACGGCGTGTCGGGCCAGTTCTAACAGAGCCGCCACCATACCCGTACCCTGCGCCGCCGTAGGCTGGCTGCGGCGCCGGCGGATGCGCGTAGCCGTCTCCGCCAGCGCCCCACGGCAGGATCTTCCAGCTCTGGTTGTCGCCCTTGCACCACTCCCAGAGCACGACGCCGGTGCCGTCGCGGACGCCGCCGTGGTCCTTGTCGCCGTTGAGGGCGTCGAAGTTGAGGTGGATGTTGTTGACCATGCGGATGCAGCGGAAGCCCTTGCCCACGTCGTTGCTCTCCGTCCACAGCACCGACTCGTCCAGGTAGTCGGCGTTGTAGGGAACGAGCTTCACCGGGTGGGACTGCCCGAGCGAGTGCTTGACGGCGAGCCCCGTCGCGCGGTTCACCAGCGCGAACGCCGGGTGGCCCTCCGCGTCCTTCACCCGCGTGCTGTGCCTCATGTCCTTGTACCAGTGCTGCACACACATTTATGCATGTCACTTACATGTGGTTGAAATGCAAATCAATCTGGGTAGCGACTTCAGGGTTCATATTTGGACGATATGTTGTGCGTGCCTGGTACTCGTCCCGGGGGTTGGTCGGGGCGAGGACGACGGCGTCGTGGCGGATGGTGAGGCAGTAGGCCTCGTCGGCGCGGCAGAAGATCTTGAAGGTCGGCTCGTGCTGGGCCATCGGCGCAGGAGGGTAGCCGCCACCGGCCGGCGGCGGTGCAGGGTGGTGCTGGTGGCCGTGCCCAAACATGACGACGACGGGGACAGAGTGAGTGACTGGCTGTGTGTATGAGTGTTCCTTGGGTCGGCCGGTGCGATGCGAGTATGCCACCAGCCGGCCCGGATTTTATAGGAGTGGGAAGCGTAACCTACGACGGCAGGCGCTATCTCCGTGGACACAGACCATGACATGTGTCCCGATCAAATGTCTCATCCCCTTCGTGCTCGAGCAGGGTTCATTGGTTGGCTGGAGAAGGATAGGTAAGAAGAGTTGAACGCGGCCTCCGATATGACCGAGGAAGGTAGTGCCGGAGCCGGCCACCTGCGGCGTTGTTAAACGCACGACTCTAATGACTAAAGACACTGTGTTTTGTCATCCGCATCGACGTATCCGCGCTTCCGCAGCCATGGGATGGGGCCATCTATCGATTTGGTGACCACGTAGAGATCGTTTGTCATGTCCTGGTAGAAAGTGCCGCCCCGGTAGTTGGTACTCTCTTCTAGATGAAGGCACACCTGCTCTCTCCGAGCGTTACTGAGAAGCCATTCATATGGTGCGTGGGTTAGATGGGACGAGTGAGAACACTAGGTGTCAGTTTGGTTGATCGCGAAGTGATTTCCGATCATGCAAGGATCGGTAGTTTGGATCCTCGCTTTTTTTCTTCTCTGCTTGGCATAATTCTTAAAATACCGTAGAACCTATATAAGGAGCCACGCTCGATTCGGGCGTTCCTGGCGAGCCAAGTCATTCTCGCGTTAGCGGGGAAAATTGTGCGCCGAGCTTGTGCGAGCGAGAGATGGCGGGAGCTTGCACACGTACGGGAAAATCCCGCATGAGAAATTCGCTCACCTCCCGCCGAAACTCCGTCACTATTTACACCGCTGTGCCTCACCGAAAACTCCCGCCGAGTAATATAGAACCCTAGCTTTAATCTATTTGCCCAGGCTTGTTTGCTTAGATCTGGCTAGTTTGTTTAGATATGGAAGTTGTTAGTTCATGCTAGATCTGTAGTTTCTTCATGAAGCGTCTGGTAATGATAGATCAACATCATCTGCGTGTGTTCGTTGCGAAGTGTGATCTTCATTGCTGTGTAGGCCACGTGTAATTACTATAGTTAGTATGATGATTGCTTCTACAACATGTATGTGCTCTCTTTGTACCGGCTTTGGACTTATACATGCTAGCAAGCAAACAAGATTGTTACTAGTGTTCTCGCATGCAAGGTGTTTGATATGTGCTATGTTCTAAGACCTTGTTAGTATGCTTGCCTATTGATGTCTACTCACGCTTCTTTTCCTGTAGACAGTGTTGGGCCTCCAAGAGCAGAGGTTTGTAGAACAACAGCAAGTTTTCCCTTAAGTGGATCACCCAAGGTTTATCGAACTCAGGGAGGAAGAGGTCAAAGATATCCCTCTCAAGCAACCCTGCGATCACAATGCAAGAAGTCTCTTGTATCCCCAACACACCTAATACACTTGTCAGATGTATAGGTGCACTAGTTCGGCGAAGAGATAGTAAAATGCAAGTAATATGGATGTATATGAGTGGTAATAGCAATCTGAATAAAATATGGCAGCGAGTAAACATGCAGTGGAACAGTAAACAAACAGTGACCTCCCCGGCAATGGCACCAGAAAATACTTGAAGGCGTGCAGTTGACGTGGGAGATAGGAATCTTTGTGGTGTAGCTTTTCTATTCGGAAACAAGGCCTAGAGATCATACTTTCACTAGTGGACTCTCTCAACATTGATCACATAATAAAACCACTCTACACTCTCTTGTTGGATGATGAACACCACTAATTGTGTAGGGCTACAAGAGCACCTCAATGCCGGAGTTAACAAGCTCCACGACATTCAATGTTCATATTTAAATAACCTTAGAGTGCATGATAGACCAACGCAATTATACCAAGTACTAACATAGCATGCACACTGTCACCAACAGACTATGAAAGGAGGAATAGATCACATCAATACCATCATAGTAATAGTTAACTTCATAATCTACAAGAGATCACAATCATAAACTACGCCAAGTACTACATGATGCACACACTTGTCACCATTACATCATGGAGGAGGAATAGAGTACTTTAATAACAACACTAGAGTAGCACATAGATTAATAGTGATACAAAGCTCATATGAATCTCAATCATGTAAGGCAGCTCATGAGATCATTGTATTGAAGTACATGGGAGAGAGATTAACCACATAGCTACCGGTACAGCCCCTTAGCCTCGAGGGAGAACTACTCCCTCCTCATGGGAGACAGCAGCGTTGATGAAGATGGCGGTGGTGTCGATGGAGATGCCTTCCGGGGGCACTTCCCCGTCCCGGCGGCGTGCCGGAACAGAGACTTCTGTCCCCCGAATCTTGGCTTCGCGATGGCGGCGGCTCTGAAACTTTTCTCGTATCGTGGCTTATTCTCCTCGAAGATTTAGGTCAGGAGGCTTCTTATAGGCAGAGAATCGGACTTGGAAGCTTCGTGGAATTATAAGATGTTGGGCGTTGATTTCGTCCAATTCCGAGAATATTTCCTTACTAGGATTTCTGAAACCAAAAACAGCAGAAAACAGGAACTGGCACTTCGGCATCTCGTCAATAGGTTAGTTCCGGAAAACGCATAAATATGACATAAAGTATGTATAAAACATGTAGATATTGTCATAAAACAAGCATGGAACATAAGAAATTATCGATACGTTGGAGACGTATCAGTATCCCCAAGCTTAGTTCCTACTCGTCCCGAGTAGGTAAACGATAACAAAGATAATTTCTGAAGTGACATGCTACCAACATGATCTTAATCAATACTATTGTAAGCACATGTAATGAATGCAGCGATTCGAAGCAATGGTAAAGACAATGAGTAAACAACTGAATCATATAGCAAAGACTTTTCATGAATAGTACTTTCAAGACAAGCATCAATAAGTCTTGCATAAGAGTTAACTCATAAAGCAATAAATTCAAAGTAAAGGCATTGAAGCAACACAAAGGAAGATTAAGTTTCAGCGGTTGCTTTCAACTTCAACATGTATATCTCATGGATATTGTCAACATAAAGTAATATAATAAGTGCAATAAGCAAGTACGTGAGAATCAATGCACAGTTAACACAAGTGTTTGCTTCTAAGATAGAAGGAAGTGGGTAAACTGACTCAACATAAAAGTAGAAGAAAGGCCCTTCGCAGAGGGAAGCATGGATTGCTATATTTGTGCCAGAGCTTTTATTTTGAAAACATAAAGAGAGCATAAAAGTAAAGTTTTGAGAGGTGTTTGTTGTTGTCAACGAATGGTAGTGGGCACTCTAACCCCCTTGCCAGACAAACCTTCGAAGAGCGGCTCCCATGAAACATTTTTATTTTTGGGTGGCACTCCTTCCAACCTTGCTTTCACAAACCTGGCTAACCGAATCCTCGGGTGCCTGCCAACAATCTCATACCATGAAGGAGTGCCTTTTTATTTTAGTTTTATTTAGATGACACTCCTCCCCACCTTTGCTTTCTCAAGCCATGGCTAACCGAATCCTCGGGTGCCGTCCAACAATCACATACCATGGAGGAGTGTCTATTTTTTTGTAAAATTTTGAAGGTTAATTAATTGGGGCTGGGAACCCCATTGCCAGCTCTTTTTGCAAAATTATTGGATAGGTGGATGAAGCCACTAGTCCATTGGTGAAAGTTGCCCAACAAGATTGAAAGATAAACACCACATACTTCCTCATAAGCTATAAAACATTGACACAAATAAGAGATGATAAATTTTGAATTGTTTAAAGGTAGCACTCAAGAAATTTACTTTGGAATGGCAGAAAATACCATGTAGTAGGTAGGTATGGTGGACACAAATGGCATAGTTTTTGGCTCAAGGATTTGTATGCACGAGAAGTAATCCCTCTCAGTACAAGGCTTAGGCTAGCAAGGTTATTTGAAGCAAACACAAGTATGAACCGGTACAGCAAAACTCACATAAGAACATATTGCAAGCATTATAAGACTCTACACTGTCTTCCTTGTTGTTCAAACCCTTACCAGAAAATATCTAGACTTTAGAGAGACCAATCATGCAAACCAAATTTTAGCAAGCTCTATGTATTTCTTCACTAATAGGTGCAAAGTATATGATGCAAGAGCTTAAACATGATCCATATGAGCACAACAATTGCCAAGTATCAAATTATTCAAGACATTATACCAATTACCACATGAAGCATTTTCTGTTTCCAACCATATAACAATTAACGAAGCAGTTTCAACCTTCGCCATGAACATTAAGAATAAAGCTAAGAACACATGTGTTCATATGAACTAGCGGATCGTGTCTCTCTCCCACACAAGCATTTATTCAGAGAATGGAAATAACAAAAAACGAAAATAAAAGCACACAGACGCTCCAAGTAAAGTACGTAAGATATGACGGAATAAAAATATAGTTTCAATAGAAGAAACCTGATAAATTGTTGATGAAGAAGGGGATGCCTTGGGCATCCCCAAGCTTAGATGCTCGAGTCTTCCTGAAATATGCAGGGATGAACCACGGGGGCATCCCCAAGCTTAGACTTTTCACTCTTCTTAATCATATACACCACAAGAAAAGTTCTGATAGACAACGTCTCAAAATCGCATAGACAACGCCTCAAAATCGTCCGCTAAGGTGGGCATTTTTCATCGCCTATGGGCCTAACTCCGACGATGGTGGGTTCTCATTTGTCAAACCGCGTCAGCAAAGTCCTACGATGATTTTTTCTGGCCCGT
>NC_061514.1:293549949-293601612 GCF_022539505.1 Lolium rigidum | reverse complement strand
AAAAGATGCAATTGCAGGATCTAAAGGAAATAGCTTCGAGCACTTACAACGGCACCAGAAAATAACTTAGTTACCTGGGACCGGAGTGTGAGTGCCTTTTACCTTTCCTCCCCGGCAACGGCGCCAGAAAATAGCTTGATGTCTACTCACGCTTCTTTTCCTGTAGACAGTGTTGGGCCTCCAAGAGCAGAGGTTTATAGAACAGCAGCAAGTTTTCCCTTAAGTGGATCACCCAAGGTTTATCGAACTCGGGGAGGAAGAGGTCAAAGATATCCCTCTCAAGCAACCACTGCGATCACAATGCAAGAAGTCTCTTGTGTCCCCAACACACCTAATACACTTGTCAGATGTATAGGTGCACTAGTTCGGCGAAGAGATAGTAAAATGCAAGTAATATGGATGTATATGAGTGGTAATAGCAATATG
Organism: Lolium rigidum; assembly: GCF_022539505.1. NCBI lineage: Eukaryota > Viridiplantae > Streptophyta > Magnoliopsida > Poales > Poaceae > Lolium > Lolium rigidum. The sequence goes on along the minus strand of NC_061514.1, from coordinate 293,601,186 downwards.
AATAAAATATGGCAGCGAGTAAACATGCAGTAGAACAGTAAACAAACAGTGACCTCCCCGGCAATGGCACCAGAAAATACTTGCTGGCGTGCAGTTGACGTGGGAGATAGGAATCTTTGTGGTGTAGCTTTTCTATTCGGAAACAAGGCCTATGGATCATACTTTCACTAGTGGACTCTCTCAACATTGATCACATAATAAAACCACTCTACACTCTCTTGTTGGATGATGAACACCACTAATTGTGTAGGGATACAAGAGCACCTCAATGCCGGAGTTAACAAGCTCCACAACATTCAATGTTCATATTTAAATAACCTTAGAGTGCATGATAGACCAACGCAATTATACCAAGTACTAATATAGCATGCACACTGTCACCAACAGACTATGAAAGGAGGAATAGATCACATCAATACCATCATAGTAATAGTTAACTTCATAATCTACAAGAGATCACAATCATAAACTACGCCAAGTACTACATGATGCACACACTGTCACCATTACATCATGGAGGAGGAATAGAGTACTTTAATAACATCACTAGAGTAGCACATAGATTAATAGTGATACAAAGCTCATATGAATCTCAATCATGTAAGGCAGCTCATGAGATCATTGTATTGAAGTACATGGGAGAGAGATTAACCACATAGCTACCGGTACAGCCCCTTAGCCTCGAGGGAGAACTACTCCCTCCTCATGGGAGACAGCAGTGTTGATGAAGATGGCGGTGGTGTCGATGGAGATGCCTTCCGGGGGCACTTCCCCGTCCCGGCGGCGTGCCGGAACAGAGACTTCTATCCCCCGAATCTTGGCTTTGCGATGGCGGCGGCTCTGGAACTTTTCTCGTATCGTGGCTTATTCTCCTCGAAGATTTAGGTCAGGAGGCTTCTTATAGGCGGAGAATCGGAGTCGGAAGGGTTACGGGGGCGCCACACAACAGGGGGCGCGCCCCTCCCTTGGGCCGCGCCGCCCTACTGTCTGGTGGCTCTCCTCTGGTCCCTCTCGGGTGTTCTGGAAGCTTCGTGGAATTATAAGATGCTGGGCGTTGATTTTGTCCAATTCCGAGAATATTTCCTTACTAGGATTTCTGAAACCAAAAACAGCAGAAAACATGAACTAGCACTTCGGCATCTTGTCAATAGGTTAGTTCCGGAAAACGCATAAATATGACATAAAGTATGTATAAAACATGTAGATATTGTCATAAAACAAGCATGGAACATAAGAAATTATCGATACGTTGGAGACGTATCACCTATCAAGTGTTTGATGCATGCTATGTTGTAACAGTTGTTAAATATGCTTGCTTGTTAGGTGTTTGATGCATGCTATGTTCTAAGAGCTTGTTAATTTGTGTTCTCGTGCTTTTATTTGTGCTCTGGGAGAAGGAAAACTCGCCTGATCTATCTACGAACTCAGTGATGTAGGCGCAGGCGGCGGTGCCACTCCGTTACAAGATGGTGCTTGATAAGTGTCGCATGTTGATGAAGAAGAACATCATGACATTGACACCGGCCCTTTCCACCTTCGTTCTAGACAGGGTGTGTGACCACATCAAGAAGGGGTTAGAGTGGACCTTGGATTCAAGGCGAAGTACCTAAAGGATGTTGCAGAGACCGTTCTCACGTACTGTCACCATGCAGTTGCACCAGATAAGATCTACATAGGCACTGGAGAGCATGTTGAGTTCATGTGATCATGGTCAAATGGCATGAGGGAGTGCGCTAGGTGGAAGAGACTAGAACAATCATGATGGACGATGATGCCTATTTTTTCCCACATCAAGGTTCGATCAATGTGCCTAATTTTTTCAGTCATGCACTCAATCGTAAGGTATGACAAGACGAACTAACTATCTTCTTGTTTGCAGACTCACCCGAGGTACGGTGATCTTATCAACCGGCCTATCACAAACTTTGCTTAGTTGAAGATGATCTACGGGGCATGTTCCACAAGCACCCATCACTCCCACTATGATCCACCATGCTCTTAGCCACCTCATGGAGCACAAGGCATATGCGACCAGGTACCTTGCGATGAGCCCTAAGTGTGGGATGTCCTGGTTTACTACCTTCATGAAGAAGTATTACCTTTGAGGAGTCCAAGTAGTTGGTTCTTGTTGTCGTGCTCGTTCTGTTGTTGATGAGGACGATGTATATTTTGAGAGTAGCTAGGTTTGATGAAAATGATGCCAAGTCTATATATTTTGGGTGGTAGCTATGTATGATGAGGAGGTATGTACTAACCCCTCGGTGAATGAACTTACGTTGCATCACGATCAGTTATTCGTGGACTCGGGTGCAACAATCTAATCCACTGCTAGGACTATGTTTATGTTGCTCTGCCTGAAATGCTATTTTGTGGAACACCTTATGTGCAGTGTTAATCCTTTTGGTAAGGTCACCACGAAGCGGACGTGGTAACCATATGCGGGAAACTACTCGTAACCAAACGCGGGCCAAAAACGCGAAACGAAAAAAAGACCGAACCAAACAACGGGGCATGGACTTTTGCTAGGATGCTTAAAATGCCTTGTTTGCAACTAATCTATTTGCATAACGTGATTGTGAGGTTGCATTACCTCCTTCAACTTCTACAGAGCTAAGTTCCACATATCCAGCGAAAACGCGAGAGCGATCAAACATGCCCTAGTTTTCCGCAAAATCTAACTTGTGGTAAGATTCGAATTTTTTGAAACGAAGACAAAATATTACCCCAAACTATTACTAAGAGAACAACTTTATCAATAAACAGGTAAAAACAAAATTACAGCCAGTCCTACTCCCCCAGTTAGTTTTTTCTCAAGTATTTGGCATCCCGTGAGGACCCAAATGCCAAAGGTGCACCTCCTAGGCTAGCGTGTTTGTTGTAGAAGACCATGACGATTCCTCCCATTCCATATCTCCAAAGAAGTGAGCAAGATGAGGAAATCAGAGGACTTAGGGAATCTTCAACAGGGCGACCCAAAACTGCAACCCAAACAGTTCGTTTTGGTCTGTTTGAGTTGGCCCATAGATAAATTGTGGGTGGCGGTCCGGCCTGCCAGGCTAGTACGCATAGTTGTGGGTTGTAGTTGTGAGGTGTGCGTGATAGGATTATGCATATGCAAGAAGTATTCCCAAGATGATGCACAAGGCTTTGGCTCAACCAACTCACCCTCAAGTTCCTGGTCACCGCAATAGATGTTGTCATCTCGCTCTTCCTGAACGATCATATTTTGCATGATGACACATGTTGTCATCACCTCCCACATTCTCTCGGCACTCCAAGTTCTAGCAAGGTGCCGAACAATTTTCTAGCGTGATTGTAGTACGCTAAATGCCTGCTCTACATCCTTTCGAGCATCCTCTTGCTCTTTCGCGAACCTCTTGCATTTTTCATCTTCAAGGTTACTGATTTTGTTCACAAAGGTGGACCGGGATGGGTAGATGCCATCAGCTAGATAATAATACTTGTCATAAGAATAACCTTTGATATCATAGGCAACCTGAGGAGAATTGCCTTCTGTAAGCCTAGCAAACACCAGCGAGCGTTGCAAGACGTTGATATCATATTGTTATATCCTTCCATCCCAAAGAAGGAGTGACAAATCCATAGATCATGGGACACGGTGGCATGTAATATTACCATGCACCCTTTCGCATGCCCTTAACTTCCCTTGCTAACCAAAATGATAGTTTTTCAACTACCAATGCATGCAATCTATGATGTCTAACATCCCTTCAAACCCCTGCTGGCGTGCAGTTGACGTGGGAGTTAGAAATCTCTGTGGTGTAATTTTCCTTCACGTCCCCGGCAACGGCGCCAGAAATTTAGCTTGTTGACGCGTAAAGCACACGCCCGTTGGGAACCCCAAGTGGAAGGTGTGATGCGTACGGCAGCAAGTTTCCCTCAGTAAGAAACCAAGGTTTATCGAACCAGTAGGAGTCAAGAAGCACGTTGAAGGTTGTTGGTGGCGGAGTTTAGTGCGGCGCAACACCAGGGATTCCGGCGCCAACGTGGAACCTGCACAACACAACCAGAATACTTTGCCCCAACTTAACAGTGAGGTTGTCAATCTCACCGGCTTGCTGTAACAAAGGATTAGATGTATAGTGTGGATGATGATGTTTGCAGAAAATAGTAGAACGAGTATTGCAGTAGATTATATTCGATGTAAAAGAATGGACCGGGGTCCACAGTTCACTAGTGGTGTCTCTCCCATAAGAAATAGCATGTTGGGTGAACAAATTACAGTTGGGCAATTGACAAATAAAGAGGGCATGACCATGCACATACATGTTATGATGAGTAGTGTGAGATTCAATTGGGCATTACGAAAAAGTACATAGACCGCTATCCAGCATGCATCTATGCCTAAAAAGTCCACCTTCAGGTTATCATCCGAACCCCCTCCAGTATTAAGTTGCAAACAACGGACAATTGCATTAAGTATGGTGCGTAATGTAATCAACAAATACATCCTTAGACATAGCATTGATGTTTTATCCCTAGTGGCAACGAGCACATCCACAACCTTAGAACTTTCTCGTCATCGTCCCGCATTTAATGGAGGCATGAACCCACTATCGAGCATAAATACTCCCTCTTGGAGTTACAAGTAACGACTTGGCCAGATCCTCTACTAATAACGGAGAGCATGCAAGATCATAAAAAACACATAGATAATAGATTGATAATCAACATAACATAGCATTCACTATTCATCGGCTCCCAACAAACGCAACATGTAGCATTACAAATAGATGATCTTGATCATGTTAGGTAGCTCACAAGATCCAATAATGATAGCACAATTAGGAGAAGACAACCATCTAGCTACTGCTATGGACCCATAGTCCAGGGGTGAACTACTCACACATCACTCCGGAGGCGACCATGGCGGTGAAGAGTCCTCCGGGAGATGATTCCCCTCTCCGGCAGGGTGCCGGAGGCGATCTCCTGAATCCCCGGAGATGGGATTGGCGACGGCATCTCTGAAAGGTTTTCCGTATCGTGGCTCTCGGTACTGGAACTATTATCGACGAAGGCTTAAGTAGGCGGAAGGGTAGGTCAGGGGGCGCCACGAGGGCCCCACACGACAGGGCCGCGCGGCCAGGAGGTGGGCCGCACCGCCCTGTCGTGTGGCTGCCTCGTCGCCCCACTTCGTATCTCCCCCGGTGTTCTGGAAGCTTCGTGGAAAAATAAGATCCTGGGCGTTGATTTCGTCCAATTCCGAGAATATTTCCTTACTAGGATTTCTGAAACCAAAAGCAGCAGAAAACAACAACTGGCTCTTCGGCATTTCGTTAATAGGTTAGTGCCGGAAAATGCATAAATATGACATAAAGTATGTATAAAACATGTGAGTATCATCAATAAAGTAGCATGGAACATAAGAAATTATCGATACGTTGGAGACGTATCAGCATCCCCAAGCTTAGTTCCTACTCGTCCCGTGTAGGTAAACGATAACAAAGATAATTTCTGAAGTGACATGCCATCATAATCTTGATCAATACTATTGTAAGCACATGTAATGAATGCAGCGATTCGAAGCAATGGTAAAGACAATGAGTAAACAATTGAATCATATAGCAAAGACTTTTCATGAATAGTACTTTCAAGACAAGCATCAATAAGTCTTGCATAAGAGTTAACTCATAAAGCAATAAATTCAAAATAAAGGCATTGAAGCAACACAAAGGAAGATTAAGTTTCAGCGGTTGCTTTCAACTTGTAACATGTATATCTCATGGATATTGTCAACATAAAGTAATATAATAAGTGCAATATGCAAGTATGTAGGAATCAATGCACAATTAACACAAGTGTTTGCTTCTTGAGATGGAAGAAGTAGGTGAACCAACTCAACATAAAAGTAGAAGAAAGGCCCTTCGCAGAGGGAAGCATCGATTGCTATATTTGTGCTAGAGCTTTTATTTTGAAAACAAGAAACAATTTTGTCAACGGTAGTAATAAAGCATATGTATTATGTAAATTATATCCTACAAGTTGCAAGCCTCATGCATAGATTACCAATAGTGCCCGCACCTTGTCCTAATTAGCTCGGATTAACATGGATTATCAACGCAATACATATGTTTTAACCAAGTATCACAAAGGGGTACCTCTATGCCGCCTGTACAAAGGTCTAAGGAGAAAGCTCGCATTGGATTTCTCGCTTTTGATTATTCTCAACTTAGACATCCATACCGGGACAACATAGACAACAGATAATGGACTCCTCTTTTAATGCATAAGCATTCAACAACAAATAATATTCTCATAAGAGATTGAGGATTGTTGTCCAAAACTAAAACTTCCACCATGGATCATGGCTTTAGTTAGCGGCCCAATGTTCTTCTCTAACAATATGCATGCTCAAACCATTCAACTCATGATAAATCACCCTTACTTCAGACAAGACGAACATGCATAGCAACTCACATGATATTCAACAAAGGGTAGTTGATGGCGTCCCCAGGAACATGGTTATCGCACAACAAGCAACGTAATAAGAAATAAGATACATAAGTACATATTCAATACCACAATAGTTTTTTAGGCTATTTGTCCCATGAGCTATATATTGCAAAGACAAAGAATAGAAATTTAAAGGTAGCACTCAATCAATTTACTTTGGAATGGCGGAGAAATACCATGTAGTAGGTAGGTATGGTGGACACAAGTGGCATAGTGTTTGGCTCAAGGATTTGGATGCACGAGAAGTATTCCCTCTCAATACAAGGCTTAGGCTAGCAAGGTTATTTGAAACAAACACAAGTATGAACCGGTACAACAAAACTCACATAAAAAACATATTGCAAGCATTATAAGAATCTACACCGTCTTCCTTGTTGTTCGACCCTTACTAGAAAATATCTAGACCTTAGAGAGACCAATCATGCAAACCAAATTTTAGCAAGCTCTATGTATTTCTTCATTAATAGGCGGAAAGTATATGATGCAAGAGTTTAAACATGAGCACAACAATTGCCAAGTATCAAATTATTCAAGACATTCTACCAATTACCACATGTAGCATTTCCCATTTCCAACCATATAACAATTAACGAAGCAGTTTTAACCTTCACCATGAACATTATGAGTAAAGCCTAAGGACATATTTGTCCATATGCAACAGCGGAGCGTGTCTCTCTCCCACACAATGAATGCTAGCATCCATCTTTATTCAAACAAAACAAAACAAAAACATACAGACGCTCCAAGTAAAGCACATAAGATGTGATGGAATAAAAATATAGTTTCACTAGAGGAACCTGATAATGTTGTCGATGAAGAAGGGGATGCCTTGGGCATCCCCAAGCTTAGATGCTTGAGTCTTCTTGAAATGTGCAGGGATGAACCACCGGGGGCATCCCCAAGCTTAGAGCTTTCACTCTCCTTGATCATATTGTATCATCCTCCTCTCTTGATCCTTGAAAACTTCCTCCACACCAAACTCAAAACAACTCATTAGAGGGTTAGTGCATAATCAAAATTCACATGTTCAGAGGTGAAATAATCATTCTTAACACTTCTGGACATTGCACAAAGCTACTGAAAGTTAATGGAATAAAGAAATCCATCAAACATAGCAAAACAGGCAATGCGAAATAAAAGGCAGAATATGTCGAAACAGAACAGTCCATAAAGACGAATTTTTTAAGTGCACCAGACTTGCTCAGATGAAAATGCTCAAATTGAATGAAAGTTGCGTACATATCTGAGGATCACGCACGTAAATTGGCAGAATTTTCTGAGTTACCTACAGAGAATTCAACCCAAATTCGTGACAGCAAGAAATCTGTTTCTGTGCAGTAATCCAAATCTAGTATGAACCTTACTATCAAAGACTTTACTTGGTACAACAATGCAATAAAATAAAGATAAGGAGAGGTTGCTACAGTAGTAACAACTTCCAAGACTCAAATATAAAACAAAAGTGCTATAGTAAAATCATGGGTTGTCTCCCATAAGCGCTTTTCTTTAACGCCTTTCAGCTAGGCGCAGAAAGTGTGTATCAAGTATTATCAAGAGATGATGCATCAATAGCGGGGTTTGGAGTTTTCTCAACTATGCATTGTATCTTATCTATGTAAGTTTCAGAGTCTCCCTTTTCATTAGTCTTGGGCTTGCTACTCTCATCAAACAAATTTTCGGGAACAAGCCAAGAATATTTATTTTCTAGTGCCTCGCACATCCCTAAGAGCTTGCAAGGTATTGATGTTTTAATATCCCCCTCATAATTAACTTGATTAGTGTACTTTTGTCTATCTTTTTTCATCTTTTCAAGGATACTAGCGAAGTTGGTATAAGAGCCAAGCATATTATATTTAGTAAAAACTTTTCTAGCTTCTCTTGCTATACCTCCAAATTCTTTAAGAAGGGTTTCTAATACAAAATCTTTCTTTTCTCCTTCTTCCATATCACTGAGTGTAAGAAACATATGTTGAATCACGGGATTGAGATTAACAAATCTAGCTTCTAACGCGTGTACTAAAGAAGCAACAGCAATTTCATAGGTAGGAGCAAGTTCTACCAAGTGTCTATCTTCAAAATCTTCAACCGTACTAATGTGAGTGAAAAAATCTTCTATATTATCTTTCCCAAGGATATACCCTCGGCCTACCGGTACATCTTTAAGAATAAACTTAGGAGGAAACATGATGAAATAAACAAAAAGCAAATAAAGTAAATGCAAGTAACTAATTTTTTTGTGTTTTTAATATGGAGAACGCAAACAAGATAGTAAATAAAGTAAAGCTAGCAACTATTTCTTTTGTGTTTTGTTTTAGTGCAGCAAACAAAGTAGTAAATAAAATAAAGCAAGTCAAAAAACAAAGTAAAGAGATTGGAAGTGGAGACTTCCCTTGCAGCGTGTCTTGATCTCCCCGGCAACGGCGCCAGAAATTTATTTGCTGGCGTGCAGTTGACGTGGGAGTTAGAAATCTCTGTGGTGTAATTTTCCTTCACGTCCCCGGCAACGGCGCCAGAAATTTAGCTTGTTGACGCGTAAAGCACACGCCCGTTGGGAACCCCAAGTGGAAGGTGTGATGCGTACAGCAGCAAGTTTCCCTCAGTAAGAAACCAAGGTTTATCGAACCAGTAGGAGTCAAGAAGCACGTTGAAGGTTGTTGGTGGCGGAGTGTAGTGCGGCGCAACACCAGGGATTCCGGCGCCAACGTGGAACATGCACAACACAACCAGAATACTTTGCCCCAACTTAACAGTGAGGTTGTCAATCTCACCGGCTTGCTGTAACAAAGGATTAGATGTATAGTGTGGATGATGATGTTTGCAGAAAACTGTAGAACGAGTATTGCAGTAGATTGTATTCGATGTAAAAGAATGGACCGGGGTCCACAGTTCACTAGTGGTGTCTCTCCCATAAGAAATAGCATGTTGGGTGAACAAATTACACTTGGGCAATCGACAAATAAAGAGGGCATGACCATGCACATACATGTTATGATGAGTAGTGTGAGATTCAATTGGGCATTACGACAAAGTACATAGACCGCTATCCAGCATGCATCTATGCCTAAAAATTCCACCTTCAGGTTATCATCCGAACCCCTCCAAGTATTAAGTTGCAAACAACGAGACAATTGCATTAAGTATGGTGCGTAATGTAATCAACAAATACATCCTTAGACATAGCATTGATGTTTTATCCCCGTGGCAACGAGCACATCCACAACCTTAGAACTTTCTCGTCACTCGTCCCGGATTTAATGGAGGCATGAACCCACTATCGAGCATAAATACTCCCTCTTGGAGTTACAAGTAACGACTTGGCCGGAGCCTCTACTAATAACGGAGAGCATGCAAGATCATAAACAACACATAGATAATAGATTGATAATCAACATAACATAGCATTCACTATTCATCGGATCCCAACAAACGCAACATGTAGCATTACAAATAGATGATCTTGATCATGTTAGGCAGCTCACAAGATCCAACAATGATAGCACAATTAGGAGAAGACAACCATCTAGCTACTGCTATGGACCCATAGTCCAGGGGTGAACTACTCACACATCACTCCGGAGGCGACCATGGCGGTGAAGAGTCCTCCGGGAGATGATTCCCCTCTCCGGCAGGGTGCCGGAGGCGATCTCCTGAATCCCCCGAGATGGGATTGGCGGCGGCGGCGTCTCTGGAAGGTTTTCCATATCGTGGCTCTCGGTACTGGAACTATTATCGACGAAGGCTTAAGTAGGCGGAAGGGTAGGTCAGGGGGCGCCACGAGGGCCCCACACGCCAGGGCCGCGCGGCCAGGAGGTGGGCCATGCCGCCCTGTTGTGTGGCCGCCTCATCGCCCCACTTCGTATCTCCCCCGGTGTTCTGGAAGCTTCGTGGAAAAATAAGATCCTGGGCGTTGATTTCGTCCAATTCTGAGAATATTTCCTTACTAGGATTTCTGAAACCAAAAACAGCAGAAAATAACAACTGGCTCTTCGGCATCTCGTTAATAGGTTAGTGCCGGAAAATGCATAAATATGACATAAAGTATGTATAAAACATGTGAGTATCATCAATAAAGTAGCATGGAACATAAGAAATTATCGATACGTTGGAGACGTATCAACCCTCTCTTTTCGTTGATGGACAAGAGGTGGGCAATGCTTCGGTGGTTGGCTCTCTCAGATATATTGTGCCAAACACCACAATAATAGATTATGTGTAACGAATTTGGAAGGTATTAATTTATTGCCTCCAATAATCATATTTCTGCACGAGGGTTATCGTTGCCTTGATCTAGTCTATGGTCATGTACACGTCTCTCGACATGTTACGTTTGTCGAACACATATTCTCTTTTGCCACCCGATCCTCTACATACACCACCATTATAAACACCACCCAAGCCCCCTTCTCGAAGTGCCATTCTCCCTTGCTTGCACTTGTCGCACTGATAAACATTACTGCCACGGCAGAGCCTCCTAGCCCATGTTCTGTCGCGACAACACAACCTCGTCCAAATCCTATTGCGGCAGCCAAAACGAGCCAAAATTGTGCCATGACAATCCACTTGTTCCAAACTTCTACCGCATCCGCTCCGTCCGCTGCGTTGGGCATCACAACTTCTAATCCTACACCACCCCTCCCAACTCATGTCATACCTACCTCTGCGTGACAAAACGATCGTATTCGTGCTAAATCTGACTTTCGTCTACATACTCAATGCCTTAAACCTACATACCAATCCAATCTCCTCTTCCAAAAGCCTACAAAACTGCTTTGCTTGATCTTAATTGGATCGTTGCCATGAAAGACAAATTCAATGCTCTACTCAAAATTAATACATGGAAGCTTGTCTCTTGTCGTCCTAGTGCTGATGTTGTCTCTAGCAAATGTATTTTCTGTCAAAATTTCACTCCGATGATAGTCCCTCTCATTATAAAGCTTGTCGGGTGTATTGCAGCTATTCTTAGCAACACGGTATTGATTACAATGAAAAATTCACTTCCATTGTTAAGCCTAGCACCATTTGCATTGTTCTTGGCATTGATATCTCTCTCACTTAGCATATTCATCAACTTGATGTCAAAAATGCATTTCTTCATGGTTCTCTCTAAGAAATTGTTCATTTTCTGCAACCCTTAGGCTTTGAGGATCCTTTTTCTCATAATCACTTCTTTCTTCTTCAAAGGTCTCTCTATGGTTTAAAACAAGTGCCACAAGCCTGGTTCCACGTTTTTCTTCATTCATCCTCTTTCTCATACTTCTCTTTTGGTATACCAAAAAGATTATAGTGTTGTGTGATCACTTCTTTACATTCATGACATTGTTCTCACTTCCTGTTCCCAAAAAATTCCTGATTATATCATCTCTTCACTATGTACTCTATTTTCTAGGTCTGATCTTGCTTTACTTCATCAAAAAAATTGGTTATTGTTGTTCTTCATGATTCCAATGGGATATTCATATCCCAACGCGAAAAAATTCTCAAGGTCTTGTCTCGGAATGGTATGCTCGACTGTCAACCTTCTCGCACTCATGTTGATACTAACTCTAAACATTCTTCTAATGGTAAATTTTTATATGATGCTACTCTTTATCACAGTCTAACAGGTGCCCGCTAATATCTCGCCATTATATTACTCATCCTGAAATTTCTTATGTTGTCCAACAAACTTGTTTATACATGCATGATCCTCATCTTACCCGCTATAATCATCTCAAATGTACTCTTTGTTGTCTGAAAGGCACTCTAGATCACGGTCTTCATATAAATTCTTCTTCTCCTACTTCGTTAATAGCGGACTCTGATGCAGACTGAGCCAGTGGCCCGGACACTAGTCGGTCCACATCTGTATTTTGTATTTTGGGGTAACAATTTGATTTCATGGTCCTCGAAAAGACATGTTACAGTCTAACGCTCATCTCGTACCGCATTGTGGCACATGCTATTGCTGAAACTGTTGGGTTAGATCAGTTATTGTCAGAGTTGCATCGATCTCTTCAGTAGGCCAACATTGTTTATTGTGATAACATTTTGGCTGTCCACGTGTCTAGCAATTCAGTGCATCATCGCTGAACCAAAGCATATTGAAATTGATATTCATTTTGTTTGCAAAATGGTGGCTCTCGGACAAGTTCGAGTACTTCATGTAGGACTAGGGCTCAATTTGTTGACATATTCACCAAGGGACTTGCTAGTATACCATTTTTTGATATTCGTTTTCAATCTCAACGTTGTAAAAACCTCCCGCTTATACCGCGGGGATGTTAAACTATTACGGTTAGCCCTAGTCGGTTGGTATGCTTATATAAACTTGTAACAACCCATCAATTGATTATCAGCCACGAAGTGACTACACGCTATAGACTGGATGAACAAAATGAATTCTGAAATTGACCTTCATTTACACTTGGTTGAGATGCATAGCTTAGATTGCATCCTCTACGTAGGCCAGCCTGATGAAAAGTTTGATCTGAAGATTACACAAGTTCACATGGGCGGAGCTAGACTAATTCATGGGCATGCGATGAATCATGCATATCAAATATTTTTTGCCAAGAAATGTCAGTATATTTATTACTCCTATATGCACGAAAAGTGTATGCATGGCAGTGTTCTTTTCCAGGTGTTAAACTCGACAATATCGTGAAAATGCGGCCTAGAGAGCAGTCCCGCGAGCAACCTTCCTACCTGGGCCCAAAACCGTTAAGTGGGCCAGGTTTTTTTCTTTGATTTAGTCTGCAATCGATCATCACCCCTCGTTCCCATCTATTGCCCGTCCATCGCTCCGCCACAATACACCTCCGTTCTATTCCCTCGATCTGATCGACTGAAACCCCGCCACACCCCAGCTCCAGTCAAGTTCTCTTGGGCGGCTCTGCCGTATTCCGGCAGGCACGGGTTGCGTCAATACCGTAATAAAAAAAACAGTACGTAATAGAAAACTGTTTTTTTTCCAAGAAACCAAACGGTGGAGTATGAACAGTATTCTCCGTGGAAATACAAGACACGATATTTTTTTTAAAATCGTTAGAACATGCGCCTCTTATGAGAATACTCAACATCTTTGACCAACGAGACCACGTCTTCTTACGTTTTTCATAGAATGGGTGCATGTACATATTTATGAGTTTTTGTGCTTGTACTCTGCAAAAAAGAAACAATACTTTTCGTGGGCACCCATTTTTCTGCCGTTATATTTTTCGTAATAAATCTCCAAATGGTATCGTCACAGAAGGAAGAGCGTCACTCGTGAGGGGAAGACGCAACCGGGTTAAGATGTACTATGTAAGTCCCTCCGACAACGAGTGACTGCGACGCCGTGTATAGTGGAAGCACCCCCTATCTCTTGCCGCCGACGTGGGATCGCCGGAAGCTGCCGGAGAGGTGTGGGAGATGAACCGTTTTGTGGAAAATGGGGCGCACTTTCGCCTGGATCTGCCTTGTTTTTCCCTTCGAGATGGAGTACAAGCTCAAGCCGGTGGATGGTGGGTCTGCAGTTAAGTTTTGATGAGGTAACATGACAATTCGTCGCTTTTGTTCTTTGTGTAAGCTGTGATGCTCACAAGCCGTCAGGTGCGTATTAGGCGGTGATAGACATGACCTTGTTTTTAGCGAGATCGAGGTCAAGAGAGAATTAGAAATCACGTGAAAGAGAACTTCTGGGTAGACGCCGATTACCATGGGACTACCACACAAGAGAAGGGAAACAAAAGTCATCGTGAAACGATCTACAATAACCGAACACACGTCTAGAGTTAAAAGGAAAACACGGCAACACCCCATTGGAGAGAACCCCTAGGTGAACATGACCCAAATCTTTGTGGTTTAGTTAAACTCTAAGGGTGTGTTTGGTAACCTTATACAAGTTGGCTTCAGATTTTTTGGTGTATTTGTTAGCCTTTATGTGTTGGAATAAGCTAAACTGATACTTTGTTTGGTAGCCCCATATGGGTAGAGATTGGCCCAAGAACTATGAATAACAGAGAGGCCCAAACTTTTACACAAAGACCCCTAAACAAAACAATAAAGAAGCAATGGGGTCCTCATATGCACCACACTGTGTTGGAAGTCTTCTCATCGGTGGTGGCCGGCTGTGGGGCGGCGGTGGTGGCGGTGGTGGTTGAGCGATGTGGCGGCGTGCTGGGAGCCTTCTCGCGGGCAGTGGTGGTCTGGATGGCGCTGGCACGAGCTCCTGCCTCTGCTTGGTCGTGCGGGAGATGTGTAGGGCGGGAGGAGGACCATCCTGGGAGCCTTCTCCGCTAGTGGTGTCGGGCTGTCGGGCGGCAGCGGTGGCGGTTGAGCGACGCGGCGCCGTGCTGGGAGCCTTCTCGCCAACGGTGGTGGGCCGGAGGGCGCCAGCGTAGGTTCCTGTCGGCTCGAGCTTGCGTGGGAGATGGGGAGGGCGGGAGAAGGGTCGGAGCGGGAGGAGCACCGGCCTGGGAGCCTTCTCTTCGACTTTAACGGGCCGGAGGATGTCAGAGCGAGCTCTTGGCCGGCACCCCTTGCTCTAGCTTGGTCGGCGGGAGAAGAGGAGAGTAGGTGGAGTGCGGGAGCAAGAGGAGAGGTGGAACGGGGAGAATGAGGAGAGATAAAAGTGGGACAAGGGGTATAGGGGGCGCGGGGATCTGCTACAGTGGTTTGCAGAATGAGTTCGGCCTAGGCGTGTTGTGAAGCTCGATTTCAGCTTCACAACTCAACCTGGCTGAGAGGAATTTTTAGTACGAGGTGGGCACTACCGAGTTGATCCAAACCGAGCTAACAAACCGAAAATAGTGGGTTGAGCTAGGTTAGGATGAGAATATTTGAGATCAGCCGGTCTACCAAACAAACCCTAAACCTTTAATGTAGAGTATCATGCATTCGTTCATTCATTCATTTTTAGAATTGAAATAGGCGGCAAACTGTATCTAACAAGTATGATATGTTGTTGTTTTATTTGTTGATTTATCAGCGTTACTTCTCCAAGAACACCTTAACGCTATCTAGCTAGAGTTGAACACCAATCCATATATAAATAAGTATTATTTACATTAAACTTCTATGCTTTTTATAATTTTTTGCTAACTTGCTACACTCTTAACGAGTACAATGTAATATTACTTTTTAGCATATTTAACCCATGATGAAGTTGTTTACTGCTAGTGCTCCTTTTTATAAAGATTTAATGTATATCTTTGAAAAAATACAATTGCATTGTGCTAAACTTAAACTACATTTCGTAGCATAATTTTTTCATGAATTAATTTTGACAACTTGGTAAACTATGTATTGTATATATATTTGGTAGGAAGCTCTAGACCATGTGGCCTAATAAATATCTTAATATTTGTTTAGTGTGTTTGATTGAGTCAACATATCATCGTAAAAATTGTTTAACATCAAACATCTAAAGCATCTAGACTGTATAATCCTACTAAACATCCCCACATAATAATACCTAGCCATTTGTGCAATATTCCCTCCTCAATACCTCCTAGGCGCCGATCACTTTCCAAAATCACCGTTAGGAGCATTAAAACCATCATGCTAGGTAAGGAAGTAAACGGAAAGTATTAATCATGAGATTGCCACAATCAAGAAGGGCCGCTATATCGGGAAGAATAATAATTAACCATCCGATTGGACAATGCCCTCCAAGTAAAAATCTTTCATAATCAACTATTATGGAGGTAAATTATGTACTAACAATCAAGAATCTCCACAATCACAGGAATTGAACAAAATATAAAAAGAATAAAAATTGTCAACTATCCACGATGATGCCTTAACCGGTCCTGACCCACCCTGACCGACGCGGCGCTCCCCTCCCCTGCCCCTCATTCTTTGACCCCACCCGTACCGACTCTTGAGCACCTATTTCGGCCGATTCCCTTGCCTAATAAATAGTTCCCTCTCCCATCGACGAATTAACCCCATCATTGTACGTCCCATACAAGTCAACGCAAAGACACTGAAGAGAGCGTTTTGACTAGTATGAGCGCACACACATGGACACACGCCCCGCTTTTCATCTGGCGCAAGGATGTGGCGGCCAACCATCAACATTATGCATATGTTCATAGGTTATGACAAAAAATTCTTTGCATTGCTTCTCGTGCCTAGCTTGCACTGCCTTTGGTCGGTTTGCACAACGTGGTGTCCTGGTAGTGCACCGTCCTATGCACTGCCTTTTTACTTACTATGCTGAACTGCCTTAGTCGAAATGCATTGCCCTGCATGTTTTTACTATGTTGAACTGCATTAGGTCGAAGTGCACTGCCTCGTGAACTACATTTTTGCACGGTGCAATGTCCTAGTTGTGCACCACCCTATGCACGGCTTTTTTTTCCTGCATTGAACTACCTTAGGTCGAAGTGCACTGTGCACTACCGTATTGCACCGCTCTGCACTGCCTTTTTGTATTGTGTTGAACTGCCTTAGATAGCAATGCATGCGATACACCACCTGTGCACTTCGTGTTTGCACCTATCGCACTGCCTTAAGTTGGAGCGCATAGGACGTTATCCTGGCAGTGTACTGTCTTTTTTGTACCGTTGCATTACCATCGGTCGCAGTGATGACGTGGTGTCCTAGCAACTTTTTGAACCGTATTGAACTACCTTCGGTCGCAGTGCATGATACAGTGTCTAGCAGTGCACCACCTATGCACTGGTGTGTTACACTGCCTTCGGTCCCAATGCACGATGCAGTGTATTCTTTAGTTTTTTCGGTGAATTTTTATATACACTGCCTTTTTTCAATTAAAAGTAATATTGCACGTACGGACCTGAGCAATGAGTACGCGCGACAGTATAGTCAAAAGATACGTTGAGCGATCTAAATATACATGCACGGCTAGCAGGAGCTTTGCTGAAATATGCAAAACCGCACTCCAGCACATGCGGACACGTGAAGCGTGATACGTCTCCAACGTATCTATAATTTCTGATGTTCCATGCTAGTTTTATGACAATACTTACATGTTTTGCTCACACTTTATAATGATTTTATGCATTTTCCGGGACTAACCTATTAACAAGATGGCGAAGCGCCAGTTCCTGTTTTCTGCTGTTTTTGGTTTCAGAAATCTTACACAGGAAATATTCTCGGAATTGGACGAAACAAAAGCCAAACTTTCTATTTTCCACGGAGGGTTCCAGAACATCGAAGGAGAGTCGGAGGCGGCCAGCAGGGGGCCCACACCACAGGGCGGCGCGGCCAGGCCCCCAGGCGCGCCAGCCTATGGGGAGGCCACCCCTGGCTCCACCGACATCGCCCCTTCGCCTATATATTCTCCCCGTCGCGAAAACCCTAAATCATCCAGCCATATTCCACGAAGAGTTCTGTAGCCGCCGCCATCGCGAAGACAAGTTTTGGGGGATAGAATCTCTGTTCCGGCACGCCGCCGGGACGGGGAAGTGCCCCCGGAAGCCATCTCCATCGACACCACCGCCATCTTCATCGCCGTTGCTGTCTCCCATGATGAGGAGGGAGTAGTTCTCCCCCGAGGCTGAGGGCTCTACCGGTAGCTATGTGGTTCATCTCTCTCTCCCATGTACTTCAATACAATGATCTCATGAGCTGCCTTACATGATTGAGATCCATATGATGAGCTTTGTAATCTAGATGTCGTTATGCTATTCAAGTGGATTTTACTTATGTGATCTCCGGAGACTCCTTATCCCACGTGTGTAAAGGTGACAGTGTGTGCACCGTGTGGGTCTCTTAGGCTATATTTCACAGAATACTTGTTCACTGGGTTATGATTTGAGTTGGATGTCTCTATAAAATTGTGGTGTGTTAGTACCTCCTATGAATGCTCACAGTGATAGCATGGGGTGTTTACTAGTACTTGGTAATACATCTTTAAGGTTTGCTTTTGCAGCCCTACACGGTGAATTAGTGTTCGTTATCCTGCCAGAGAGTAATTCAGAATAGCATAGTGAAGTGCTTATATTTATATTCCTTTATGGTAACATTGTTGAGAGTGTCCACTAGTGAAAGTATGATCCCTAGGCCTTGTTTCTAAGCATTGAAATACCATTTCCAACAAGTTCTGCTACATGTTCGCTTGCTGCCATCTTTATTTCAGATTGCAAGTACTACTTACAATCATCCATATTACTTGTATTTCACTATCTCTTCGCCGAACTAGTGCACCTATACATCTTACAAGTGTATTAGGTGTGTTGGGGACACAAGAGACTTCTTGTATCTTAATTGCAGGGTTGCTTGAGAGGGATATTTTTGACCTCTACCTCCCTGAGTTCGATAAACCTTTGGTGATTCACTTAAGGGAAACTTGCTGCTGTTCTACAAACCTCTGCTCTTGGAGGCCCAACACTGTCTACAGGAATAGAAGCGTGCGTAGACATCAAGCTATTTTCTCGGCGCCGTTGCCGGGGAGGTAAGGTAAAAGGTATTCACATCCTCCGACTACTAAGCTATTTCCTAGCACTGTTGTCGGTGTGTGAGTGCTCGAAGTTATTTCCTTTAGATCCTGCAATTATATCTTTTTTGTTTCTTGTTTTTATTTTCACTAGTTAGGCTTAATGGAAAACAAAAAAATAGAGATCTTTATGAACTTTATATTGAATTAGGACATGATGTGTTTGAAGAGAGAATTAAAAAACCCATGGAACTTTGTTTGCAAAATAGTTGTAGCAATGTTATTAGCATGAACTCTTCGAACACTATTATTGCTAACGCTATGGAAGAATTTGTTGGAGATATGCCCAAGAGGCAATAATAAAATTGGTTATTATATATTTTTATGTTTATGATAAATGTTTATATACCATGCTATAATTGTATTAACCGAAACATTGATACATGTGTGATATGTAAACAACAAAGAGTCCCTAGTATGCCTCTTAACTAGCTTGTTGATTAATGGATGATTAGTTTCATAATCATGAACATTGGATGTTATTAATAACAAGGTTATATCATTATATGAATGATGTAATGGACACACCCAATTAAGCGTAGCATAAGATCACGTCATTAAGTTATTTGCTATAAGCTTTCGATACATAGTTACCTAGTCCTTATGACCATGAGATCATGTAAATCACTTATACCGGAAAGGTACTTTGATTAGATCAAATGCCACTGCGTAAATGGGTGGTTATAAAGGTGGGATTAAGTATCCGGAAAGTATGAGTTGAGGCATATGGATCAACAGTGGGATTTGTCCATCCCGATGACGGATAGATATAATCTGGGCCCTCTCGGTGGAATGTCGTCTAATGTCTTGCAAGCATATGAATAAGTTCATAAGATACCACATACCATGGTACGAGTAAAGAGTACTTGTCAGGAGACGAGGTTGAACAAGGTATAGAGTGATACCGATGATCAAACCTCGGACAAGTAAAATATCGCGTGACAAAGGGAATCGGTATTGTATGTGAATGGTTCATTCAATCACTAAGTCATCGTTGAATATGTGGGAGCCATTATGGATCTCCAGATCCCTCTATTGGTTATTGGACGAAGAGAGTTCTCACCCATGTCCACATAGTTCACGAACCGTAGGGTGACACACTTAAGGTTTGATGTTGTAATGGTAGAACTTGAATATGGAATGGAGTTCGAAGTATTGTTCAAAGTCTCGGATGGGATCCCGGACATCACGAGGAGTTCCGGAATGGTCTGGAGAATAAGATTCATATATAGGAAGTCATTTTATAAGTTTAAAAATGATCCGGTGATTTTATGGAAGGTTCTAGAAAAGTTCGGAAGAAATCACTAAGGAAGGAGGAGTCCCGAAGGGACTCTACCTCCCATGGCCGGCCAACCCTAGAGGGGTGGAGTCCAAGGTGGACTCCACCCAGGGGGCCGGCCACCCCCCTCATGGAAGGGTGGGAGTCCCACCTTGGGTAGGTTTCCCTACACATGGAAGGTTTTGGGTTGGGGTCTTATTCGAAGACTTGTAGTCCAACACTTGGGGGTTCCACCTATATAATGAGGAGCAAGGGGAGGGGGCCGGCTACACCACAAGCCCTCAACCTGGCCGCACCCCATAGTGGCCGGCCACCCCTCTCCCAAACCCTAGCCGCCCCCTCTCCTCCACCTCTCCCGCAATGCTTAGCGAAGCTCCGCCGGAGTTCTCCATCGCCACCGCCACCACGCCGTCATGCTGCCGGATTCAAGGAGGAGCTACTACTTCCGCTGCCCGCTGGAACGGGGAGAAGGACGTCGTCTTCATCAACACCGAACGTGTGACCGAGTACGGAGGTGCTGCCCGATTGTGGCACCGTGATCAAGATCTTCTACGCGCTTTTGCAAGCGGCAAGTGATCGTCTACCGCAGCAACAAGAGCCTACTCTTGTAGGCTTTGGAAATCTTCAAGGGTGAGTCTCGATCATCCCCTCGTTGCTCCCGTCTTCTAGATTGCATCTTGGCTTGGATTGCGTTCTCGCGGTAGGAAATTTTTTGTTTTCTATGCAACGAATCCCTACAGTGGTATCAGAGCCGTGTCTATGCATAGATGGTTGCACGAGTAGAACACAATAGTTTTGTGGGCGTTGATGCTTTTGTTGTCTTTAGTTTGAGTACTTTGCATCTTTGTGGCATAGTGGGATGAAGCGGCTCGGACTAACTTTACATGACCGCGTTCATGAGACTTGTTCCTCGTTCGACATGCAACTTGCATTGCATAAGAGGCTTTGCGGGTGTCTGTCTCTCCTACTATAGTGAAGATTCAATTTACTCTTCTATTGACAACACTAGTATCACCGTTGTGGTTCATGTTCGTAGGTAGATTAGATCTCTCTCGAAAACCCTAAACCACGTAAAATATGCAAACCAAATTAGAGACGTCTAACTTGTTTTTGCAGGGGTTTGGTGATGTGATATGGCCATAATGTGATGATGAATATGTATGAGATGATCATTATTGTATTGTGGAAACCGGCACGAGCCTTATGGTTGTCTTTAAATTTCATGTTGAGTAGTATTTCAAAGTAGTTGTAATAGTTGCTACATGAGGTGAAAAACCATGAAGACGACGCCATGGACCTTGACGCTACGCCGACGATGATGGAGATCATGCCCGTTGATGATGGAGATCATGTCCGTGCTTTGGAGATGAAGATCAAAGGCGCAAAGACAAAAGGGCCATATCATATCACATATGAACTGCATGTGATGTTAATCCTTTTATGCATCTTATTTTGCTTAGATCACGACGGTAGCATTATAAGATGATCCCTCACTAAAATATCAAGATAATAAAGTGTTCATCCTTAGTAGCACCGTTGCCAAGACTTGTCGTTTCGAAGCATCTCGTGATGATCGGGTGTGATAGAATCAACATGTGCATACAACGAGTGCAAGCCAGTTTTGCACATGTGGATACTAAGGTGGCCTTGACGAGCCTAGCATGTACAGACATGGTCTCGGAACACGTGATACCGAAAGGTAGAGCATGAATCATATGATTGATATGATGAACACTTTGATCGTTCGCCATTGAAATTACACCTTGTCTCGTGATGATCGGACTTAGGTGTGGTGGATTTGGTTCGTGTGATCACTAAGACAATTCGAGGGATATTGTTTTGAGTGGGAGTTCACCTAGATTTTTAATTATGCTGAATTAAAATTTGAACTCAATTTGTCATAAACTTAGTCTAAACTATTGCAAATATATGTTGTAGATATGGCGTCCCCAATCAATTTTAACCAGCTTCCTAGAGAAAGAAAAGCTTAAGAGCAACGGTAGCAACTTCACCGACTGGTTCCTTCATGTGAGGATCTTCCTCGCCGGTGGAAACCTGCAATATGTGCTTGATGCACCGCTAGGTGACCCTCCTGCAGAAACTGAAACCGATGAAGTAAAGAATGTTTACGCGACTCGAAAAGTTCGGTACTCTCAAGTTCAGTGTGCCATCCTGTGCAGTCTGGAAGCCGATCTTCAAAAACGTTTTGAGCACCACGATCCTCATGAGTTGGTCAAAGAGCTAAAAGCTATATTTGAAACTCATGCGGCCGTGGAAAGCTATGAAGCATCGAAACACTTCTTCAGCTGCATGATGGAAGAAGGCAGCTCCGTTAGTGAGCACATGCTCGTTATGACTGGGCATGCGAAGAAACTCAGTGACTTGGGAATAGTGATTCCTAACAGACTGGGGATTAATCCTGTCCTTCAATCACTGCCACCTAGTTACAAGAACTTTGTGATGAACTACAATATGCAGAACATGAACAAAGAGTTACCTGAACTCTTTGGCATGCTAAAAGCTGCTGAGATTGAGATCAAGAAAGAGCACCAAGTGTTGATTGTCAACAAGACCACTAGTTTCAAGAAACAGGGCAAGTCTAAGGGAAAATTCAAGAAGGGTGGCAACAAAGCTGCCACGCCTCCTATGAAACCTAAGGACGGCCCTAAGCCTGATGCTGAGTGCTATTACTGCAAGGAGAAGGGACACTGGAAGCGTAATTGATCCAAGTATCTGGCTGATCTGAAGAGCGGCCTTGTCAAGAAGAAGAAAGAAGGTATATCCGATATACATGTTATAGATGTTTATCTCACTGGTTCTCGTACTAGTACCTGGGTATTTGATACTGGTTCGGTTGCTCATATTTGTAACTCGAAATAGGAACTAAAGAATAAACGAAGACTACTGAAGGATGAAGTGATGATGCGCGTTGGAAACGGATCCAAAGTCGATGTGATCGCTGTCGGCACACTTCCTCTACATCTACCTTCGGGATTAGTTTTAAGCCTAAATAATTGTTATTTTGTACCCGCGTTGAGCATGAACATTATATCCGGATCTTGTTTAATGCAAGACGGTTATTCATTCAAGTCCGAGAATAATGGTTGTTCTATTTTTATGAATAATATCTTTTATGGTCGAGCACCCGAAAAGAATGGCTTATTTCTCGTTAGATCTCGATAGTAGTGATACACATATACATAACATTGATGCTAAGCGAATTAAATTGAATGATAATTCTACTTATATGTGGCACTCGTCGTCTTGGTCATATTGGAGTGAAACGCATGAAGAAACTCCATACCGATGGATTACTTGAATCACTTGACTTTGAGTCACTTGATAGATGCGAAGCATGTCTCATGGGAAAAATGACTAAGACTCCATTTTCACGGTATTATGGAGCGAGCTACTGACTTATTGGAAATCATACATACAGATGTGTGCGGACCAATGAGTGTAGCATCGCGCGGTGGTTATCGTTATGTTCTAACCTTCACAGATGATCTGAGTAGATATGGGTATATCTATTTGATGAAACATAAATCCGAAACTTTTGAGAATTTTAAGGAATTCCAAAGTGAAGTAGAAAATCAACATAACAACAAGATTAAATTTCTACGATCTGATCGCGGAGGTGAATATCTGAGTTATGAGTTTGGCATGCATTTAAAGAAATGCGGAATACTTTCACAATTGACACCGCCGGGAACACCACAACGAAACGGTGTGTCCGAACGTCGTAATCGAACTCTCTTAGATATGGTTCGTTCTATGATGTCTCTTACTGATTTGCCTTTATAATTTTGGAGTTATGCATTAGAGACAGCCGCATTCACTTTAAATAGAGCACCATCAAAATCCGTTGAAACGACACCGTATGAATTATGGTTTGATAAGAAACCTAAGCTATCGTTCCTTAAAGTTTGGGGTTGCGAAGCCTATGTAAAGAAGTTACAACCGGACAAGCTAGAACCCAAAGCGGAGAAATGCGTCTTCATAGGATACCCTAAGGAAACTATAGGGTACACTTTCTATCACAGATCCGAAGGCAAAATCTATGTTGCTAAGAACGGAACCTTTCTTGAGAAAGAATTTCTTACTAAAGAAGTGACTAGAAGAAAAGTAGAACTCGATGAGATTGATGAATCTTTACTCGTTGATCAGAGTAGCGCAGTACCGGAAGTCGTTCCTGTACCGCCTACACCGGCAACAGAGGAAGCTAATGATAATGATCATGAAACTTCGAACGAGGAAGCTACTGAACCTCGCAGATCGACAAGGGAACGTACCACTCCTGATTGGTATGATCCTTGTCTAAATGTCATGATTGTGGACAACAATGATGAAGACCTCGCGACGTATGAAGAAGCGATGATGAGCCCGGATTCCAACAAATGGCAAGAAGCCATGAAATCCGAAATGTGATCCATGTATGATAATAAAGTATGGACTTTGGTAGACTTACCCGATAGCCGCAAGGTCTGTCGAGAATAAATGGATCTTCAAGAGAAAAACAGATGCCGATGGTAATATTACCGTCTATAAAGCTCGACTTATCGCAAAGGGTTTCGACAAATTCAAGGTGTTGACTATGATGAGACTTTCTCACCCGTAGCGAAGCTAAAATCCGTGAGGATTCTCGTTAGCAATAGCTGCATTTTTCGATTATGAGATTTGGCGGATGGATGTCAAAACGGCGTTCCTTAATGGAGACATTGAGGAAGAGTTGTATATGGTACAACCCAAAGGTTTTGTCGATCCTAAAAATGTCGACAAAGTATGCAAACTTCAGCGTTCAATATATGGACTGAAGCAAGCATCGAGAAGTTGGAACCGACGCTTTGATAAGGTGATCAAAGACTTCGGGTTTATACAAGTGTCATGGAGAGGCCTGTATTTACAAGAAAGTGAGTGGGAGCTCTGTAGCATTCCTGATATTATATGTAGATGACATATTATTGATTGGGAATGATATATAACTATTAAGCAATGTAAAAGGTTATTTAAATAATAGTTTTTCAATGAAAGACCTTGGTGAAGCATCGTATATATTAGGCATCAATATTTATAGAGATAGATCAAGACGCCTAATAGGGCTATCACGTAGTACATACTCGGACAAGATTCTAAAGAAGTTTAGAATGGACGAAAGTAAGAAAGGGTTCTTACCTATGTTACCGTGCAAGGTCTTGAGTAAGACTCAAGGTCCAGCTATGGCAGTAAGAAAGAGAAAGGATGAGTCAGATCCCCTATGCCTCGGCAGTAGGCTCTATCATGTATGCCATGCTATGTACTAGACCGGATATAGCACATGCTGTTAGTTTGACTAGTAGATATCAAAGTGATCCAGGGATGGAACATTGGACATCGGTCAAGAATATCCTGAATTACTTGAAAAGAATTAAGGATATGTTTCTTTGTTATGGAGGTGACCAAGAGCTCGTTGTAACAAGTTACACCGTTGCAAGTTGGAACACTGATCCTGATGACTCTAAGTCACAGTCTGGGTACGTGTTTATATTGAATGGTGCTGCAGTAAGCTGGGCGAGCTCGAAGCAAGTGCACGGTGGCGAAGTCTTCAACGTAATCGAGTACATAGTGGCTTCGGAGGCTTCATCGAAGCGGTATGGATGAAGAGGTTCATTGTAGAGCTCGGTGTGGTTCCTAGTGCATTGGACCCACTAGTCATCTACTGTGACAACATGGGTGCCATCGCCAATGCACAAGAACCAAGGTCACACAAGAGGCTGAAGCATATCAAGCTACGTTATCACTCGATTCGCGAGTACATCGAAGATGGAGAAGTAAAGATTTGCAAAGTACACACTGATCTGAATGTAGCAAATCCGTTGACTAAAACTCTCCCTAGGGCAAAGCATGACCAACACCAGAATGCCATGGGTGTTAAGTACCTTACAATGTAATCTACATTATTGACTCTAGTGCAAGTGGGAGAGTGTTAGAGATATGCCCAAGAGGCAATAATAAAAGTGGTTATTATATATCTTTATGTTTATGATAAATTTTTATATACCATGCTATAATTGTATTAACCAAAACATTGATACATGTGTGATATGTAAACAACAAAGAGTCCCTAGTATGCCTCTTAACTAGCTTGTTGATTAATGGATGATTAGTTTCATAATCATGAACATTGGATGTTATTAATAACAAGGTTATATCATTATATGAATGATGTAATGGACACACCCAATTAAGCGTAGCATAAGATCACGTCATTAAGTTATTTGCTATAAGCTTTCGATACATAGTTACCTAGTCCTTATGACCATGAGATCATGTAAATCACTTATACCGGAAAGGTACTTTGATTACATCAAACGCCACTCGCGTAAATGGGTGGTTATAAAGGTGGGATTAAGTATCCGGAAAGTATGAGTTGAGGCATATGGATCAACAATGGGATTTTTCCATCCCGATGACGGATAGATATACTCTGGGCCCTCTCGGTGGAATGTCGTCTAATGTCTTGCAAGCAT
Source organism: Lolium rigidum (assembly GCF_022539505.1). NCBI lineage: Eukaryota > Viridiplantae > Streptophyta > Magnoliopsida > Poales > Poaceae > Lolium > Lolium rigidum. The sequence goes on along the minus strand of NC_061514.1, from coordinate 293,574,503 downwards.
ATTAATAAGTTCATAAGAGACCACATACCACGGTACGAGTAAAGAGTACTTGTTAGGAGACGAGGTTGAACAAGGTATAGAGTGATACCGATGATCAAACCTCGGACAAGTAAAATATCGTGTGACAAAGGGAATTGGTATTGTATGTGAATGGTTCATTCGATCACTAAGTCATCGTTGAATATGTGGGAGCCATTATGGATCTCCAGATCCCGCTATTGGTTATTGGACGAAGAGAGTTCTCACCCATGTCCACATAGTTCACGAACCGTAGGGTGACACACTTAAGGTTTGATGTTGTAATGGTAGAACTTGAATATGGAATGGAGTTCGACGTATTGTTCGAAGTCTTGGATGGGATCCCGGACATGACGAGGAGTTCCGGAATGGTCCGGAGAATAAGATTCATATATAGGAAGTCATTTTATAAGTTTGAAAATGATCCGGTGATTTTATGGAAGGTTCTAGAAGGTTCTAGAAAAGTCCGGAAGAAATCACTAAGGAAGGAGGAGTCCCGGAGGGACTCCACCTCCCATGGCCGGCCAACCCTAGAGGGGTGGAGTCCAAGGTGGACTCCACCAAGGGGGCCGGCCACCCCCCTCATGGAAGGGTGGGACTCCCACTTGAGGTGGGAGTCCCACCTTGGGTAGGTTTCCCTACACATGGAAGGTTTTGGGTTGGGGTCTTATTCGAAGACTTGTACTCCAACACTTGGGGGTTCCACCTATATAATGAGGAGCAAGGGGAGGGGCCGGCTACACCACAAGCCCTCAAGCTGGCCGCACCCCATAGTGGCCGGCCACCCCTCTCCCAAACCCTAGCCGCCCCCTCTCCTCCACCTCTCCCGCAACGCTTAGCGAAGCTCCGCCGGTATTCTCCATCGCCACCTCCACCACGCCGTCGTGCTGCCGGATTCAAGGAGGAGCTAATACTTCCGCTGCCCGCTGGAACGGGGAGAAGGACGTCGTCTTCATCAACACCGAACGTGTGACCGAGTACGGAGGTGCTGCCCGATTGTGGCACCGTGATCAAGATCTTCTACGCGCTTTTGCAAGCGGCAAGTGATCGTCTACCGCAGCAACAAGAGCCTACTCTTGTAGGCTTTGGAAATCTTCAAGGGTGAGTCTCGATCATCCCCTCGTTGCTCCCGTCTTCTAGATTGCATCTTGGCTTGGATTGCGTTCTCGCGGTAGGAATTTTTTTGTTTTCTATGCAACGAATCCCTACAGAATTTAAGCTTGGGGAAGCTGGTTGTGATATTTTTAGTCCCCCAAGTTTTGAGGAGAAAATTTTCTTTGATGATACTTTGCCTCCCATTTATGATGATTATAATGATAGTGCTGTTTTGGTGCCACGTACTATGGAGGATAAAGTTTATTATGATTATACCATGCCTACAATTTATGATGATTACAATGATGGTTCTGATAGTTTTACTCCCACTATTACTAATAAAATTGATTATGCTTATGTGGAGAGTAATGATACTTTTATGCATGTGAATAAGAATGCTTTATGTGATAGTTATATTGTTGAGTTTGTTCATGATGCTACTGAAAGTTATTATGAGAGAGGGAAACATGGTTATATGCATCTTAATAATATTAAGTTTCCCCTCTTTATGTTGAGAATCTTGAAGTTGCGCTTGTGTTGCCTTTCTATGCTTGTTACTTTGATCTTCATGAATTTATATGTGTACAAGATTCCTTTGCATAGGAAGCGGGTTAGGCTTAAATTTGTTTTGAATTTGCTTCTTGATGCTCCTTTTGCTTCAACTCTTATTTCTTGCGAGAGCATCATTAAAATTGCTGAGCCCATCTTAATGGCTATAAAGCCCATGTTTTTCTTTTGCTACTGTTTTGTTGTGTCTTGGAAGTTGTTACTACTGTAGCAACCTCTCCTTATCTTTATTTTATTGCATTGTTGTGCCAAGTAAAGTCTTTGATAGTAAGGTTGATACTAGATTTGGATTTTTGCGCAGAAACAGATTTCTAGCTGTCACGAATTTGAGTAGGTATCTCTGTAGGAAACTCAGAAAAATCTGCGAAAATTCATGAGTGATCCTCAGATATGTACGCAACTTTCATTAAATTTGAGCTTCTTAATCTGAGCATGTTAAGTTCCTCTAAAAAATTGTCTTTACGCACTGTTCTATTTTGACAGATTCTGCCTTTTATTTCACATTGCCTCTTTTACTATGTTTGAGTGGATTTCTTTGCTCCATTAAATTTCAGTAGCCTTGGGTAATGTCCAGAAGTGTTGGGAATGATTGTGTCCTTGCTGAACATGTGAATTTTTGATTATGCACTAACCCTCTAATGAGATTACTTCGAGTTTGGTGTGGCGTAAGTTTTCAAGGGTCAAGAGAGGAGGATGATATAATGTGATCAAGAAGAGTGAAAAGTCTAAGCTTGGGGATGCCCCGTGGTTCATCCCTGCATATTTCAAGAAGACTCAAACATCTAAGCTTGGGGATGCCCAAGGCATCCCCTTCTTCATCAACAACTTATCAGGTCACCTCTAGTGAAACTATATTTTTATTCCGTCACATCTTATGTGCTTTACTTGGAGCGTCTGTGTGTTTTTATTTTCGTTTTGTTATTTTCATTCTCTTTATAAATTGGATCCTAGCAATCCTTGTGTGGGAGAGAGACACGCTCCGCTTGTTCATATGAACACTGGTGTTCTTAGCTTTACTTTTAATGTTCATGGCGAAGGTTGAAAACTGCTTTGTTCATTGCTATTTGGTTGGAAACAGAAAATGCTTCATGTGGTAATTGGTATATTATCTTGAATAATTTGATACTTGGCAATTGTTTTGAGCTCTCAAATAGATCATGTTTAAGCTCTTGCATCATGTAGTTTGAACCTATTAGTGGAGAATTATTATAGAGCTTGTTGAAATTTGGTTTGCATGATTGGTCTCTCTAAAAGTCTAGATATTTTCTGGTGAAAGTGTTTGAACAACAAGGAAGACAGTGTAGAGTCTTATAATGCTTGCAATATGTTCTTATGTAAGTTTTGCTGTACCGGTTCATACTTGTGTTTGCTTCAAACAACCTTGCTAGCCAAAGCCTTGTACTGAGAGGGAATGCTTCTTGTGCATCCAAAACCTTGAGCCAAAACCTATGCCATTTGTGTCCACCATAACTACCTACTATGTGGTATTTCTCTGCCATTTCAAGTAAATACTTCATGTGCTACCTTTAAACAATTCAAAAGTCATTATCTCTTATTTGTGTTAATGTTTTATAGCTCATGAGGAAGTATGTGGTGTTTTATCTTTCAAACTTGTTGGGCAGACCTTCACCAATGGACTAGTGGCACATCCGCTTATCCAATAATTTTGCAACCTGGCAACGGGGTTCCCAGCCCCAATTAATTAACTTTCATTAATAATTCTCTTCACATGTTTTGCCTTGATTCATCAGTAAGCAACTTAATTTTGCAAATAGACACTCCTTCATGGTATGTGAAATGTTGGAAGGCACCCGAGGATTCGGTTAGCCATGGCTGGTGAAAGCAAATGGTTGGGAGGAGTGTCATCCATAAATAAAACTAAACTACATGTGTAAATAAAAGAGAAGAGGGATGATCTACCTTGCTGGTAGAGATAACGTCCTTCATCGGAGCCGCTCTTTGAAAGTCTGTTTGATGAGGGGGTTAGAGTGCCCACTACCATTCGTTGACAACAACAAACACCCCTCAAAACTTTACTTTTATGCTCTCTATATGATTTCAAAACTTAAAAAGCTCTAGCACATGATTTAATCCCTGCTTCCCTCTGCGAATGGTCTTTCTTTTACTTTATGTTGAGTCAGTTTACCTACTTCTTTCTATCTTAGAAGAAAACACTTGTGTCAACTATGCATTGATTCTTACATACTTGCTTATTGCACTTATTATTTTACTTTGTGTTGACAATTATCCATAAGATATGCACGTTGAAAGTTGAAAGCAATTGCTGAAACTTAAATCTTCCTTTGTGTTGCTTCAAAACCTCTTATTAAGAATTTATTGCTTTATGAGTTAACTCTTATGCAAGACTTATTGATGCTTGTCTTGAAAGTACTATTCATGAAAAGTCTTTGTTATATGATTCAGTTGTTTAGTCATTATCTTTACCATTGCTTTGAATCACTTCATTCATCTCATATGCTATACAATAGTATGATCAAGATTATGTTAGTAGCATGTCACTTCAGAAATTATCCTTGTTATCGTTTACCTACTCGAGGGCGAGTAGGAACTAAGCTTGGGGATGCTTGATACGTCTCCAACAACGTATCTATAATTTCTGATGTTCCATGCTAGTTTTATGATAATACTTACATGTTTTGCTCACACTTTATAATGATTTTATGCATTTTCCGGAACTAACCTATTAACAAGATGCCGAAGCGCCAGTTCCTGTTTTCTACTGTTTTTGGTTTCAGAAATCTTACACAGGAAATATTCTCGGAATTGGACGAAACAAAAGCCAAACTTCCTATTTTCCACGGAGGGTTCCAGAACATCGAAGGAGAGTCGAAGGCGGCCAGTAGGGGGCCCACACCATAGGGCGGGGCGGCCAGGCCCCCAGGCGCGCCAGCCTACGGGGAGGCAACCCCCTGGCTCCACCGACATCGCCCCTTCGCCTATATATTCTCCCCGTCGCGAAAACCCTAAATCATCCAGCCATATTCCACGAAGAGTTCTGTAGCTGCCGCCATCGCGAAGACAAGTTTCGGGGGACAGAATCTCTGTTCCGGCACGCCGCCGGGATGGGGAAGTGCCCCCGGAAGCCATCTCCATCGACACCACCGCCATCTTCATCGCCGTTGTTGTCTCCCATGATGAGGAGGGAGTAGTTCTCCCCCGAGGCTGAGGGCTCTACCGGTAGCTATGTGGTTCATCTCTCTCTCCCATGTACTTCAATACAATGATCTCATGAGCTGCCTTACATGATTGAGATCCATATGATGAGCTTTGTAATCTAGATGTCGTTATGCTATTCAAGTGGATTTTACTTATGTGATCTCCGGAGACTCCTTGTCCCACGTGTGTAAAGGTGACAGTGTGTGCACCGTGTGGGTCTCTTAGGCTATATTTCACAGAATACTTGTTCACTGGGTTATGATTTGAGTTGGATGTCTCTATGAAATTGTGGTGTGTTAGTACCTCCTATGAATGCTCACAGCGACATCGTGGGGTGTTTATTAGTACTTGGGAATACATCTTTAAGGTTTGCTTTTGCATCCCTACACGGTGAATTAGTGTTCGTTATCCTGCCAGAGAGTAATTCAGAATAGCATAGAAACACCGTTTCCAACAAGTTCTGCTACATGTTCGCTTGCTGCCATCTTTATTTCAGATTGCAATTACTACTTACAATCATCCATATTACTTGTATTTCACTATCTCTTCGCCGAACTAGTGCACCTATACATCTGACAACTGTATTAGGTGTGTTGGGGACACAAGAAACTTGCTGCTGTTATACAAACCTCTGCTCTTGGAGGCCCAACACTGTCTACAGGAATAGAAGCGTTCGTAGACATCAAAGCGCACGGAGGAGCTCATTGTGCTGCCCGCGAAGCGCCCACCCGAGAACCGCGTTCTCCCAAAAGCGGGGGTGTGCGCTAATCGTCCACTGAAGAGAGGAACACTATTTGCCAAGTCGACGGACTTAGTCGCGTCATCTCTTACTCGGCGAGCCTAGCGAGAAGTTGGTGGAGACCTCCGACGAACGGAACTGATCATTGGCGCTCATCATGGGATGTGGGAGGGCATCAAGGACGTGCTTCTAGGGGTGGTGCCCATAGGGATCAAAGAGCATTTCTCCCGCTAAGGTGTTTTGTGTGTTTATTAACACAAGAATGATATTTTAACCGTGTGTTCTTTTGTTTTAGTGTATATCAGTGTAACGCATGTCATGGTTGTTCTCCCCTCAAGAGTGAAATGACGAAGACGGCGCACATAGTCTTTCGTAGTGTGTCTATAGGTGCTAGTTGTTTTAGAGGAGTCTCCAAGGAATAGTTTTGGAGAGGACCTCAAGAATTTATGTTGATGTGGAGCTCCTAACCGAAGATTCTGTTATGTCTAGACCGGAGACTCTGGACAAAGACTCCTGTCTCAAACTTTTGAACCATAGTAGATCTCAATTTTTTTTGTTACTATTCAATCACTGCCACCATGTTACTCCAACTAATACACACGTTTCTTCACATATGTTCTCTCATACAAGTTGGATCAAAACAAGTACTTAAGAATGGGATACATGATAAGCATCTACTCATACATATTACACATAATTGAATTCCAATCCAAAATATCAACTCATAGAATAAAGATCCACCACATAGGAATTGTATATATGACCATTATATTATCATGTTGGGTAGCTCATATGGTACTAGATCATTGATAGAACAAGAGAGAAATAGATCAAGCTACTGCCAAAAATTCATAGTCTAGAGGTGGACTTACCCTCTTCATCATGGTGATGATGGTGGAGATGTTGGAGAACGTAGAGATCTCTCCGGGGGCGGCTCCTGCAGAGTTTTCCCATCCAATCTTCGCTAGTCCTGTCTCTATTTTCGTGTTTCGGTGTTTCAGCAGCGCTCTCCACGAGGACTCCGCGGGGATGACTGACGATGCTCGAGGATGGAAAAAAGCTAGGGTGACGCGGTCCCCCTCTTGGGCCGCGCCACCTTGGATCGGGCCTCAGGGCCCCTCTCGTAAGGTTCCATTGGTCTAGGTCTTTCTCTCCATGAAAGATTAAGCCTTGAAAAATCTCAGGTCAATTTGATTTGGTTTAGGTTCCTGAAATATAAAATACACAAAACAGAGAATTCCGGTTCTGTAGAGTTATAACCAAAAAAAAATTGACACAAAAACAGTAGGGAAAGGCTCCCTACTGTGTCATTTTCTATTAATATAAATGGACTATTTACAATGGGTTTATCATGAAGATACCCTTATTACATACTCATAATGTATCAAGCCACGATTGCATTCCTTCTCTAATACTAGGCTTAGCTCTATGCATTGTAAGGACGAAAGTGGCTTTAAATCTAGCCATACATATAACCAAAATAAGGGGGATTATTGCTAAATCCCCATAAATAAATAAATAAATAAAACTTGATGATAACATTATATAAGATGCAATTATGTGGGAATGTGAATCAATAAACTAAAAAGTTCATGTATGCATTTTTCATACATCAGGTACCCAAGACCCCAAGGATTGATCAAGGTTTTAGATGAGATGTGTGGTAAACAACATCTACTCGTGAAACCCAGTGAAAACAAGTGTAATTCAATATGCGTTTAGTGATCCACTTGGAAATAACAACAACATCATCATTCTTATTGCTTTGGTCTATATTTTACTTATTTTTTTAATCGTTGATAGTCTGGTACTTCGTGCTATAATGATTGGACTAAGATACTATACGTTATGCTTGTGTCTCACATGAGCTATAATATTTATGGATGCGCTGCCCACAAATTCTATATATGTTAGATCATCTACACATGAACGTGCTTAACTATATTTTATCCCATATGTATGCATAGATGCATGTGAAACTTCAACCTTGGTATATCTCCATCCATCGACAAAACTTTAGATACATACTAAATTTGAAAGGTCCGGTATATGTAAGATAAAACAAACTAGCAAGTCTTGTAGATGTTCCTTAACTACCGGCAAGAGTTTCCCAAGGTTCTCTAAACCTAGTTCGCTTAGGAAAAAAGCTACTGCGAGTCTAACTAGAGACGCTCTTATAGAGGGAGTAATAGAGAATATTATCATTCATTGATTTATACGATTCATATCAACACTTTCACATTCATATGATATACCACTATCATCTCCTCTCTGCCCGTTCAATAGCATGTCATATGGGCAGCTTCACTATGAGAGATCTTTGTGGTGATCAATTAGGGCGTCTTTAGACATGACCTTGCAAAAAACACAAAAGATTCCACAAAGGTTTCTAACAACATAAAATGAAACAAGAAGTTGCAGAAAGGCTCATAGATCAAAAGGGGTACATATGCATCGATTAATGCAACGGCTAGTTACTTATTGCCACTCCAGATTGATGGAAATGCTTACAAAAGGAGCCGCAATCAAGGCGGCCGTAGGCCGTAGCGCGAGATTGGTTGCGTACGTGCTCTGAATCTCGCAAAGCTTTTTTCCCCTTTTGCGGAGAAAATATCGCAAGTTGCACACCATTGTAGGCAAAAAACGGTGTGCATGGTACTACTTACTCGGAAGACGAAAAGTGGCTGCCAGGCGCATCACCCCATGCGTGATCGCTAATGGTGATTTAAATTGTAGAAGGGTGCAAGATAGATAGGTAGCCGACTGGCATCCGAGTCGGGACTAGCGTGGCTATAGCTAGCTAGCTCCCCTACATGTACTAGTGTACTTGTTTGTGGTGGATGAATCATGGATGAGTGGATCAGTCTCTGCCTGCCACGGCCCCCGGAGACTCCTATCTTGACTGACAAGGGTAACCTTATCAATTCCCATTTATGATGGACTTAGGTTTTCAAAAAGGAGAACGCTGGTGAATTTAAAGACCGGTCAGCCAAACTAGGTAGCCGACAAAAAGTAAGAACAAGGGCGAAAGTCGCTGAGATTGTATTGTGAAACTAGAGTTACAGGGATTTTGCGGTTTGTCAATGTAGTCCCCCTCTCGGTGGCTCCGCGTACCCTTATATAGCGGGCTAGGTCTCAAAGTCCACCTTCGTGTCAGTTACATTGCTCATGTCGGTTTACCCGATATGGGCCTAGCCTTCCAATTTTACATAGTCATTGGGCTTCGTCTCTGTGCGATATTCTTCATAGGCTTCGCCTATCCCTTCCGGGATTTGCACTAGGGATGGTAATGTTGAGTACCCGATATGGCATACACATGTCATTGACGGTTTGCAGATCGGGTTAAATGGAATCGGGGTGGGGGTAAACACATCGGTTTCCCCTTTCCATCCTCGACCCCCTTACTCAAAACCGCCGCCGCCCGGATCTGCCGCTGCTGTCATCCTCCTCCACCTCCCCCATCCCAGGACCATTCTCCCAGATCAGAGACTATGCCATGGCTGCCCATGGTATCTCCCTTCTCCTCTTCTAGTTTTCCCTAGTGTTGAGTTGAAGTTTGTTGTAACCTGGTTTCCCTTGGTGAAATATACTGCCAACAACTTTCCTAGTCGTAGCATTGCCTCAAAATCGTGTGAAATTTCCTGATCTAGCATGTGAATCTTCATTGTACGCCTAGGTTTCCAGGCCGGAGACTCTGGTCCCTCCATGACCGTAGACCCCGGTGTTGAAAGTCTTCGACCTGCTAGTCCGGAGACTCCAGTGTTCTTGACCGGAGACTCCAGTGCTGACCTCGGAGACACCGGTGTAGATCTTGATTACTCACCTTGTTTTGTTTCAGTGCTATTCTATTTGACCTCTGGACATGTTTGCTCACATTGATGCTTCCTACTATTCTGCTTTCACAGGTGGCTCTCGACCTCACTACACCAAGTCCTCCACCACAAACCCTCACCACTCCGAAAATGAAAGTGCTCGCTTGTTATGACTTGTTGTGGACTCTCAAGGGAATGTCCAAGGATGAGTACCGCGGCATGTGGCAATGCATCTCCCGTGCGCATCCAAAGACCATAATAACGGTGGGACCAAGAGACTATATGATATGCATGTGGCTAGCAGGACCTATATTATTTACGGATGCCCACAAATTATATGCATGAGCGTGCTTAACTTTATCTTTATCACATATTATGCATAGTTGCAGGTGAAACTTGAACCCTGGCATATCTCCATCATTGACACACCTGTAGATACATAGTAAATTGGAAAGGTCCAGTAAACGTAAGACAAAACAAACTAGGAAGCCTTGTAGACATTCCTTAACCATTACCAAGTGTTTCCCAAGGTTCGATAAACCTATTTTTTTAAAGAAAAAAACTACTATATTGCATCTGTAATCCGAATAGAAGGTGTCATGCAGCTAGTGCGAGTCTAATTAGAGATGCTCTTATATAGGGAGTAATAGAGAATATTATCATTCATTGATTTTACAAGTCATAGCAACACTTTCACTAACATATAATACGGGACCCTAGTTTTCGGCATATGGGTGTTGTGCACCCCATAAACCCCAAAATTCGTGGTAATTTGAAGTATTGAAAAAAATACGAATGCCCCTCGAAATAAAAGATGATCAAATATTGTGCTCATATAAAAATGTTTGCGCTTGAAATGATTTCCATGGTATTCTGGGCAAAAAAGACAAATTTATGACGAATATAACATGAATAGTACATAGACTGCTCAGTTTTGTACATACCCCAAAATTCATGGCTTGTTCAATTTTATCTTTTTTACCCAGGATACAATGATAGTAATTTCCTCGCATTTTTTTATAAAAGTATAATACTTGATCATCTTTTTGTTCCCCAAAGGATTTTGATTTTTAAACGTTTTGTAAAATTACCACGATTTGTCTTTGGATTTACGGTGTGCTTGGCACCCAGGAGAATGGGTGTATTTTTCTTGTGATATGGCACTATCATCTCCTCTCTGCCCGTTTAATAGCATGTCATATGGACAATACATTTAGTTTGCGTTACATGTTATCCCCACTTTGCCGTGATCAATTAGGGTGTCTTCACACATAACCTTGCAAAAACCACAACGGATTCCACACAGGTTTCTAACAACATAAAATGAAATAAGAAGTTGCACAAAGTCTCACTGGACATATGTATTATACATGGGCATTGTTCGGGCTAGACAGAGCTTCGGACTGGGCCTAACAAAGCGTAATGCAAAAAAAAAAACTCAGGCATGTCCCGACCGTCGGAAGTAACATTTCGACACAAGCCCGGTCCATCACAACAAATACCCTTCATGCCTCGGGGCAGGCCTCTTCCGTATTTAACACATTTCTCAAAACCAATCCCGGCCCGACCCAACAATCGAGCCTAAATCTTCGGCCCAATCCCACCCCACAGGCGTGCTCGGGCTAGCCCAAGCGCAGGAATGTTGAGTCGGGCCGGGCTTCCCATGGCCATTTATAATATGCATCGGTTTATGCAATGGCTAGATACTTATTGCCACTCCAGATTGATGAAACTGCTTACAAAAGGGGGGCTCCTATTCACCGAGCTAGTCGGTGGCAGCGAACCCACCGCACACCCCCTCCCAGGCGTATATGGGCTCGGCCCATTAAGCTGATCGTCCGCACACCCCAGGCGGGAGGCACTAGGCCGGCCCAGTAACTTTTCTCTCCTTTTTTTTGTTCTGCTATTTCATTTATGTTTTGCTGAATATGAACAAAATTTGAATCTAAACTTTCTGAAAATTTGAATAAATTTAGAATCTGAACATTTTTCGAATTTCAATATTTTCGCATTTGATTTTGAATAGATTTCGAATTTGAATGGTTTTCAAATTTAAACGGTTTTAAAATTTGAACGGTTTTCAGATTTGAACGGTTTTCATATTTGAACATTTTTTTAATTTAAACATTTTTTTATATTTTTGCATTTAAAAATATTTTAAACATACTTCAAATTTGAACGATTTTCAGATTTGAACATTTTTGAATTTAAACATTTTCTCAATTTGAACAAATTTTAAAAATTTAAATTTTCGAATCTGAAAAAATATAAACAAAACCAAAAACAGAAAATAGAAAAGAAAAACAGAAAAAAAAACCAGAAAAGAAAAAAGAAAAAAATCGAACTACTACAGGCTAAACAGACACAGATGGGCCTGGCCCATACCCGACCAGGAGGTGTGCGGTGGCCGGTAGCCACCGACCTGATTGGTGTATAGGTTTTGCCTTACAAAAGGAGCTCGCAAAGCGTTTTTTTTTCTCTCTTTTGCCGGGATAATCTCGCAAAGCTTGCGCACCAGAGTAGACAAAAACGGTGTGCACGGCAGTGTTTACTTGGAAGACGAAAAGTGGCAGCGAGAAGCATCGCCCCGCGCGCGTGATCGCTGAAGATGATGATTTAAACTGAAGCCGAGTCAGGACCAGCGCGGCTACAGCTAGCCTGCGTGTACTAGTACTGTGTACTTGTCCGTGGTGGCTGGATCATGGATGGGTTGGTCGGTCCCTGCGTGCCGCAGCCCCTGGTTTGGGATACGATCCACTTGCTTACCTGGTGCTGACGAGGATAGATGAAGCTAGATAAGGTAGGTAGGTGCTTCGTGATCCCGTATCCCATCGGCCATAGCAAGCAATGTGGCGCCCCTCGTGGTCTTTCTTCTGCATGCGATGCGATGAACTGCCGCTCCATGCGTGTGCCTCGGCAGAGAGCGCCGAATCGGTTATCCGTCCAGTTCTCGCTTGGCGCCTTCCTTCTTTCTGTGTGCCGCCCAACTGAATCCTTCACGGCTTCCTCGCCGCATTCCTTTTTCATTTCTGGAACTTGCCAGCCGATTCCATCACCCAAAAAACAAAAAAACTGAAGTGATGGAGGTTGTCGATCCGTGCACTGAAACGCGCAATCCACACCACACATCAACACTGATTGATTGTTTACGGTTACAAGGGATTTTTGTTCATGGCCAGTGCAGCGCTAGGTAGGCCTCCGGGGTGTAAAGTAAACGGATTGGAATTACCAGTACCTGTTTTTTTCTTGCATTCTAAGCGGAGGAGATGGTAACAGGTTGCGGATTCAATTATGTATTATCAGACAGGGTATTCAAATTGGAAACACCACCAATGAAAATAGGAATAACGGATTGGAATTGCCGGTGCCTTTTTTTCTTCTTGCATTCTAAGCGGAGCAGATGGTAACCGGATGCGGATTCAAATATATTACCGGACCGTGTATTTAAATTGGAAACCGGACAGATTCGGGTCAAAAATAAAAATAAAAACAGATAAATTCTCTCATGCACACATAAATTATAGGCAAAAGCGTAGCAAAACGCGACACCATATGCAACATCGATAAAAATTCTCAAAATAATTACCTTCACCAAAGAGCATGGAGTCACCGCCATAGCCGATTCAACCTGGAGAAGGAGCCGACCAGCGAGTGGAGAAGGACATTCGTGAGGAGCAGCAACCATTTACCGTGCAAGCGAGAAGAGTTGGCCATACTTGGCGGTATACGTTGGGGGGCGCAACAATGTCCGATGCGCAAGGAGGTGTAGAAGAAGCGGGCCGAGGAGGAGGGCGATATATAGGAGTGGCGCTCGCGGTGCTCGTGGGCAGGTCATTAGGAGTTGCTGGGCGAAAGCTCTTGCGTGGGATAAGGTCGTGCGGCGGGACAGGGTGCACACGCTATAGGTCAGCTGATGACATAATATTAGCATTTCCTTTTCGTTTATTCTGCGGTTATCTATTTTTCAACAGGAAAATCAATAAATGTGTATTTGTCTACATATAAAGATTTAAATCATGAGTATTCAAAACCAACTCTTGATTGTCAAATCAGGAAGGACATTTTTTCCAAGAAAATTGGCAATCCCAATGATCTCTAAACATTAGGCATCTCATGCACTAGATAATTCCGTTTACTTAGAATCAGAAATAGAGAATCATAGAATTCAAAACCCCAGTCAAGATATTGATTAGCCATAGTACATTCTGGAGTTATCTACCAATATATTTATGCATACTAAAATGGACTTGAAGATTTAGAATAAAATAATTATTCTAGCACTTATTAGTCCATGGAAAAAATGTGATTCCATCTTTCATAGGAATAACATATCTTAGTAATGTCTAACACAAAGGTTTACGAGAAAAAAAAGGAGAATACCATTGTTTCTATATGTGATTCCAACTTACCGCAATTACATTTGCAATGTTATACGTTTGAATTGAAAAAGACTTTATTTGTATCAATAAATTTAGCGTCAACTTGTGTTTATACTAATATAAATAAAAATGTGCAAATCAATAACCTACAACGACATAGTAAGACTTATGTAAATATAAAAGTACAGTATAAAATAAAATATAACAAAAAATGTATTCTAACTTATTGCACACACAACCCATAGTCTTCTGAAACATGACAATTCGGTACTGTCACACGAGCACAACATTTCGTATCCGGCTTCTAGACAAGTGCGTACTTGATTGTGAAGCACTATCAAAATAAACTATAAGATGAAAAACTCATAGATGGAGCATGAATCCAGAGACAACATGGAGTAGCGACTTCCGTAAAGATGGATCCATCCATGGCATAAACAGAACATTGTAATGATGCAAGCTCATCAAAAGGACACGTGTTACCTAGAGCTAGAAAGTTCAGATGAATTGTTTGCTCGAAGAGAACAACGGAAGACAGAAGAACACATAAATAGACGGAATTAGAGTTGAAATATCAAACTAGAAAATTTACTAGCTGCGAAGTGGTATGGTTTTCACTTTTGTCTCATAGTTTGTGTCGTATGGAATGTTGTTATTTTAATATCTGCGTGACATAACTTGTATGGATATTTTGAGAAAACCCACAAATATATTACCCCTACCGCTTCAAATTGAACTCCCAAAACGGTGTATGCTTTATATTTAGTAACAAACAGATATAGTACAGAATTGCTATAACTAGTAGCCCATTGCAGTATGTATGACCTTCAGATAAAAATGTAATACCATGCACAACAGAAATACAAAGATCAACCTCAAAATCTCGCTGTCGATCAACCGAAAATATAGCGACGTCAAAATAGACAGCAAGAAAAAGAAAGACTGTGGATTTCGCTGTACCCAAGCTGTTGTCAAAGCAGATATTTCTCCATTTTTACCACGCTCCACAAACGGGTGGGCCCATGCGTTCCATGCCCTTTCCGCTGCGTGTGGTCCCACACCGACATACACCCTAACCTTGACCTAGCTGCACACGTGGCCGCTTAACCTCCAGTACCTACCGCTCCTGCGGCCCAGCTTTTTTCTTATCCAAAACATATCCACTCCAACGCACCTTTTACACCATCCCAAACGGTCATCCCAAACCGCCGCACCTCGTGGCCGCAATCCGTCCGTTCACCACGCGATCCAACGGATAGGCAGAACTACCCATGTGGTAAAGACGGCAGGTAAAAAAAGCGTGGGCCTTTTCGCTTTTCCCATCTCTTCCTTAAAAGGGCAGACCTTTTCTTCCTCGCCGCATCTCCCCATCCGCCATTGCCCTCTCCTCTCTCGCCTTCTCTCTCTGTGTGCGCGCGCTCCTGCTCTCCAGCTTTCTCTACCTTTGCTCGGTGCGTGCTTTGGTCCCCGGGAGAACGAGCTCGCGCGGTGTAGCCATGGCCAACGCTCTGTGCGGCAACGGCTGCGTCGCGGTGCCGTGCGGGGACTTGGGCGCCGCGGCGGCGCTCGCGGAGTCCGTGGCGATGGGCGGCGCGTACCGTGCCAAGAGCTCCTTCCCCGCCGGGAGGGTGGCGCTTTCGGCCAAGCCCCAGCCTCGGAGTCTCCATGTGGCCGCTGCTGGCCAGGTTGGTTCCTCGTTTCGAATCCGTTTTTCTTGTTCCCTGTACAAGATTCCCAAGAGGAGATCTTGAGATTTAAGTTCTATTCCATCTTCCCTAAGCGAGGATATTTCGATTTGTCCCGCTTCTTAGGATGGGATTTTAGCTGGTGGGGAATAATACAATGCTAAATGTGTGCTGGTTGTTGTTGGTTCTTGCAGATGAACGGGAACCTGACGATTGGCAAAGCCATGAGGTGGTGGGAGAAAGTGACGCACCCAAACATGAGGGAGGTCCAGTCCGCGCAGGACCTGGCTGACTCCCTGCGCAACGCCGGCGACAAGCTCGTCGTCGTCGACTTCTTCTCCCCCGGTTGCGGTGGCTGCCGCGCTCTCCACCCAAAGGTAACAAATTCATGGCCCAGCCCCGATTTATTCTGAGTTTCAAACACTGCAATATAGTAGTGGCTTATCTCCATTTTGCTCATTTGTTGGTTCTTATGTCCAGATTGCGCAATTCGCCGAGCGGAACCCGGATGTGCTGTTCCTGCAAGTGAACCACGAGAAGCACAAGTCCATGTGCTACAGCCTCCATGTCCATGTCCTCCCTTTCTTCAGGTTCTACAGGGGAGCTCAGGGCCGGGTCAGCAGCTTCAGCTGCACCAATGCAACGGTAAGTCTCAAGCGCTTACTTAATGTGTTTGCCTAGTGAAATGTTTCTTCAGATAAGATTGAATGCTAACATTCTTGCTGCAATTCGATGTGATTGCAGATCAAGAAGTTCAAGGACGCGCTTGCGAAGCACAGTCCGGAGAGGTGCAGCCTCGGCCCAGCGCGGGGTCTGGAGGAATCGGAGCTCTTGGCTCTTGCTGCGAACAGGGACTTGCAATTCACCTACAGCGACAAGCCGACGCTCGTGCCGATAGCGGAAGCCATCAAGATGGAGGCTGCCGCAATAGGTGGCCCGTGGCTGCCATTGCCTCCGAGCGCAACGCATTTCTTACCTCAGGGATCTGATGATGCCCTCATCCCCTCTGGAAGATAGTAGTTGGAGACCAAGTGAATCCGGCCAATTATGTACAGATTTTACTTTTTTGCTTGTTGTACTTATTAAGAAGCAGAATCTCAGACTCAAGGTTTTAGTTTTTATAAGCCTTCTGAAGTTCAATGGATTGTGTTGTTGGTCTTGCTCAAGCATGATAATCCTTGCTTAATGACCAAAGGGATGCCCCGTGTCTATGAAGTATGAACTCAGAAATGGTAATGAAGATCCTTCATGACTAATTGTCCTTCATGACTAATGATAATCCTTGCTTAATGACCAAAGGGATGCCCTGTGTCTATGAAGTATGAACTCAGAAAAATGCTGATGAAGATCCTTCATGACTAATTGTCTACAATCCTCTGCTGATTCTTTCTACAAGATTCAGTCGATGTAAACTTTAATTCCAATTTTCAAACGAACTATATATGTTGCTGGTACCGGGATCCAATGAAAACCTTGATTCTCTTTTGAGAAAGTTTTCTGTGGACATGGCCGTGTGTGTGCAGTTGGTTCAATCAAGGAGATTGGTGTCGCTGAGACGGAAGGCCTAAACTGTGTTGGTCTGTTGCATCAGCTAGGCAGGAAGACGATAAGCATTATTGGGGCTTTGATAGTTCATAGATAAGCCAGGCACCATCACCCTTGTCGCTTAGTTTCAACTATATCCACTGAACGAGCAAACGCCATGCAGTGATGCAGATGGTAGGTCATTGGAGTCGCGCGAGGCCGCGAGCAGAGTCGTCCCATACTGCTAACCGATATGGTTGTTACGAACTTTACCATATTGGATATCGGAATATGCACAAACTTCTATGGGAAATCGGGGTTTCATAGCTATCCTATAGACTGGACATACCGTTATCAACTGCAAAATAGTAGTCAGACAAGCTTATCCAGTTCGAAGTGCAGTGTCGATCTGTGTTAGCTCGTTATGCATTGTCTCCTAAGGAATAACATTCAGAAGCATCCATAATCTGGCGACTTGGGGAGGCTTGCCGCTGTAAAAAGTTGGTACTGATCTAAAGCTGGAAAACATAATCTGCAATGAATCAAATTTAGAAGCATCAGAATTGGATTTCTTTTTTCTCAATGAGGGGAACATGCCCGGCCTTTGCATCAACTATTTGGAGTATAATTTAAGAGCAGTAGGAGCCTTGTATTGTCGTTCATAAAGTCAAGATTCATCGATTTCACCGAGAAAGATTTAGAAGGGGTCAAACTCCAAATAGTTGTATCCGGCACCTGAGATAACTCGATTACACGAACCGCTGGACTAAATGTAACCAACCGGTCCACTAGCCACCCAATTAATTCTCTTCAAAACTAATATTCAATAGAGAGATAAATATAACACTACCAGCAAAATGTCTTTCCGTTTTTCAATGTTATATAAGGATGTGTGTTAATGGGACCTAGCCATGTGTCCTCCCAAAAACGAGAATTTAAACTACTTCTTTTTGCAACAATTGATCATCTACGGAAGAAATCTACATTAACACTCATTGGTCCATCCCATTAGAGTTTTGTTCCACTTGAGAGAAGTTATGGAATGGAGATACTTATTATATAACAACTCTTGACACACATCCTGCTCGTTCAAATATTTAAATAATCATAGCTAAGCAAACATTTGTTATTAATATCTGAAAGCTCAACCCCCGAATCCCCTTGGTCTTTTGGTATGTACATAATGTTCTCTTTAGGTAGCTGTTATTTACATTTACATTGGTCATTTTAGCAAAAAAAAAAAAAACTAGATTTAAGAAATTCTAGTCCTTTTAGAACTCCTTTAGCTATCTTAATTAAAGAACAACAACATAAACATCGGTAATTAATAAAGATAAAATTTATAAGCACAAGTCATCCACCATATATAAAAACTTCTCTGTCCACATTCTATAACTTTCTTTAAAGCATAATTCAACTGGCTTCCAACCCTTATTGCAAAGCTTTCTGTGGTGAATAGGAACTCCAACATATCTACAAGATAGGGAGCTAGAATCGCAAGTCGCAACCAAACAACTTCTTACCTATACTTTTATTGTTTTTCGCCTTTATGAAGCAGAAGATCTCACTTCTATTAAAATTGATCTTTAAAATGGCAAGTTGTTTGAATATGTATGCAATTGGCGACTTTCAGCAAGTCGTGTTCAATGGAAAGGATTGTATCATCTACTTATTGAAGAATGGAAACTCCTCCCTCAGAAGATCTACTTTCTCTATGTCGTCTTCCCATACAAGGCCAACTCTTAACCCAAGTTGTACGACCATGCTTTCCAAATGATTACTCCATGGTTCCTCGAGATATCTCTCCAAGGCCGAGCAAGGATCCTATTTATAAATACGATGCTTCATATCATGATTCACAAGAAACCCAAAATATACCTTCATAGCTACCCAGTTACAGATTAGCATTTGGTAGACCGTAAGTTTTAAAGTTTAAAAATATTGTGTCACATATGGTGGGTAAAAAATGGGAGATTTGAAAAGTAGAACATGAAATGACTATGCATCATGATACTTTTTGTATGCTAGCAACAAACCCAATTAAAATTATCTCGAATAACTAGCTCGAGCCGGTTGCATCAAGAATCTATGGGCTCATGCCGCTCCACCGAGAGAAGATAGGACCATACATGGATCCGATGAGTAGTTTGCTATAACATGAGTAGTTTCTATTTTGTTAAAAACAATATCATTTCAAAAACTCCAAATAGCCCAACATAAAGCACAAATCGCAACTAAAATATGACTTTTTTTGTTAATTCTGTACAACTCAACCCTGAACATAAACATGATGTTAGTTGGAAGGGTTAAATTATAAGTCAAGTGATCTATGCGCCAAACAATACGAGAAAATATACATAAAATAAAGATATTTCGACGATTTCATCTTCACCAGATAAAACAACACTTCTCTTTGCAAGGTTATGTTTTGTTAATAAAACATTTCTATATCGAAATCACATAAAATCTTTTTTAAGTGGAACTTTGAGCTTCTATTTTTTGTAGAAACCTTTTATTGTCGTTCATAAGGTGAAGATTCATAAATTTCACTAAGAAAGATCTGGAAGGGGGTAAAACTCCAAATAGACGCATCTGGCTCATGAGATAAGTCGATTACACCAACCACTAGACTAAATGTAACGAATCCATCCATGGTCATGCCATTATTGCTCGCATAAACTAATATTCAACATCGATTAAAATATAACACTACCACCAACACATATTTTAGATTTTCAATGTTATATAAGGATGAATAATGATGGGATATAGACATGTGATGGCTCCCAAGTGCAAGAGATCAATTGTAGTACTTTTCAAGAAGAAATGTTGTCGAACCCACGAGGAGTTGAAGGTATTGGTCAGCAGATTTAACAAGTAAACAATAGTAAGAATGCAATAGTTTTGGTGTTTTGGGTGTATAGTTTGCAATAAAATAAAATGCAAAAAGTAAATAGCAATATGTAAATGCTCTCAATGAGAGAAAGCCCAATCCTTTATGCAGCAAGAGGAAAAGCCCAAGTGTGTGTGAGCTTATATGTGACAAGTGTTCCTGAGGGCTGGATTGATTTACTAGCATTTAGATAATGCACAATATGGTAAATATTTTGTGAAGTTTCATTCTCTTAGGGGCGGAGCCTAGATTAGGTGCATCCATAGATATGAGTAAATGCACCCCTTATGATGGGTCCTAGAGCCATTCTCATGTGCAAGTATAGGAATCATTAAGACATAAATGTCTCACCATAGCAATTAGATCATTGGTCCCCGACATAAACCCCTCTAACACAACTCAAAGTATATGCAATCGATGTTTGCATAAAATCATCATAGAACAACATAAAAGATAAAAACTTGAACAAATACTCGTTGCACATCATATGTAATCATAGCCAGATCATCCTATGCCTCCAGGAACATGGGGAACTACTCAGAAGTGTCAAACATGATATGGACCAGAGGCATAATGATTACAACACAATCTTAATATATAATCTCTCCACGAAATAAAGACAAAGTACCAATCACAAACATGCAACTATCCCTTAAAACAATATCCCAAGTCTAATCAAACACAAACTGTGAGGGGGATGAAGTCGGTCTCGTAGATGGTGATGGTGGTGATGATGTTGCTGATGGAGATGTCGATGGAGATGCCTCCCCCTACATCAAGGAGGAGTGGTGATGATGATGGCGTCGATTCCCCCTTCACCGGAGGCACCGGTGCAGCAGGATTTGCCCTCTCCCGGAGTAAGAGAGGACTTTCACCTCCGCTGCCACCTCAATAAATCTCGGGGAAAATATGGCTTAGGTTTTTGAGAGAAATGGAGGTGCCTGTATAAAGGGGAGCCGAGGTGAAGATCGAGGGAGAAACGAGCATGGGTAGCGCGCCCAGGAAGGGGGCGCCACCTGTACTCTTTTGGCCCCTGGGGCCTCCCTCGTGTGCTTCTTTGGCCCACAACCCTTCTCTAGGTGAAAACCGATGAGGTATTTTTCTTTCAATATTTAGGTGTCCAGAAAGCCCCTGAAACAGCAAAATACAAAGAAGGAGGTTTTCTGGCTCCCAGAAATTAAATACCAATGAAAAGGACTTTGTAGGAAATTCCCGAAATCAAATAAAAATGCATAAATAATGATGTGTAATGGCAAATATCAATAAGAACTAATCATATATGTCACAATATTGATGATGTAAATGCATGTATCAACTCCCCCGAGCTTAAACCTTTGCTCATCCTCGAGCAAATAAGCAAAAAGATCATATCATGCATCAATGAGCTTATGGTTCATAATCAAAACTACGAGCAATGCATCATCAATTTATGCATATTCAATTGTCTTGTAAAATCTCTGAACTAACAACCATACAAATGTGGACTTCATATGATAGAAATTCTAGCAACTATCCCTTACCATTTGAACAAGACTAACCATTGCATGTTGGAAAATTGAAAATGTTTCATATATCTTTTCTATATGCAAGGCTTTTTACCTGCTTCCTTTTACTTTTACTTTGCCTTTATAATGAACATAAACTCTCATAGAGAAACTAGTTACAAGAAGAGAATTTGCTAAACAGCAAGATAAACGTGAAGTTCAAATTTGTCAAACACGTTGCCATATTTTCAATGTGATTAGTTAATAGTCGTGCCCCCTAGTAACCAATATAAACCTTATTCATGGATCTTTCAATCATATCATGTGCTTTACATCCACATTTGCCTTTCACTTTCCATGGCTAACCGAATCTTCTGGTGCCGATCTTTTCAATCACATTATTGTTTTAAGCATATGTATTGAAATATCCATGGTCATCACTTTACCCGTAGATTACAAAGTAGTACAAGAGTATCTCTCATGTCCCCTTCTCATCATCTCTTCCTAGCTAACTATTTGTTCTCCAAGACCACATCTCCTCCACAAATTCAAGGTATTTTATTTTTCTTTGTTTATTATTATTACTTGCATGGATCTTTCCTTTGTTGCAAGCTCAACTTGAAAAGTTCTATGCTTTTCCAACATGCTCAAGTTATTTTAGTTCAAGACTAAGTGTAGCTGAAACTTCTAAATATGAGGTGCAGATCTTCATGAGTGTTACTCATCAATCTCCAGACAAAAGAATCATGGATGACACCACACTTCATACTTCATTAAAAACCACTTGACCAAAGATAGATGATAATGCTCTAAGAGCTTTCCAAATTATGAGAGACTTGATAACTACTAGATGAAAGCAAAAACCAAACTAAAGATAACGACTAAAAATGATATGATGAACTAAAAAGCATAAAAGACTTGATATAACTCCCCCAAGCTTAGGTTGTTGAAGTGGGTCTTTAAGTAATGACCCTCATGATCTCGTCATTAGTAGTGCTCTTAATCTTTGGCAAGGCTGCATGCAACTTCTTGTTAGCTTCTACTTGTTCTGCCCACCTGGCTTTGTACCACTTGACCGTCTCCTCCATCCTTTCAATGGTCTCCATACAAGCTGCAAAGCTCGTTTTCATGTTCTCGATGTACTTTACGTTCACCGCCTCTTCATAGTCCTGCAATAAATTAATATGATGGCAAGAGCCAGAGGAGTGCTTCTCTTCATCAGCAATTTGTTGATGAAGAAAATCAGTTCGTGCTTGAAGCTCGGAGTTAGTCTAGCTCCATATATATTTTAGATCCTTCAACTTCTCTCATCCTTCTTGCTCCATCATCGAATTGGGTCCTCCATGCTTCATCGTCTATTGGTTCTCCTTCTCCCCCTTGCAACTGACTCCTTGGTGGGTGATGGCGTGTAACACACACGTTCGTTGGGAACCCCAAGAGGAAGGTATGATGCACACAGTAGCAAGTTTTCCCTCAGAAAGAAACCAAGGTTTATCGAACCAGGAGGAGCCAAGAAGCACGTTGAAGGTTGATGGCGGAGGGATGTAGTGTGGCGCAACAACAGTGATTCCGGCGCCAACGTGGAACCTGCACAACACAACCAAAGTACTTTGCCCCAACGAAACAGTGAGGTTGTCAATCTCACCGGCTTGCTGTAACAAAGGATTAACCGTATTGTGTGGAAGATGATTGTTTGCAGAAAACGGTAAAGAACAATTATTGCAGTAGATTGTATGCGATGTAAAGAATAGGACCAGGGTCCACAGTTCACTAGAGGTGTCTCTCCCATAAGATAAATAGCATGTTGGGTGAACAAATTACAGTCGGGCAATTGACAAATAGAGAGGGCATGACAATGCACATACATGATATGATAAGTATTGTGAGATTTAATTGGGTATTACGACAAAGTACATAGACCGCTATCCAGCATGCATCTATGCCTAAAAAGTCCACCTTCGAGTTATCATCCGAACCCCTTCCAAGTATTAAGTTGCAAAACAACGGACAATTGCATTAAGTATGGTGCGTAATGTAATCAATAACTACATCCTCGGACATAGCATCAATGTTTTATCCCTAGTGGCAACAAGCACATCCACAACCTTAGAACTTTCTCATCATCGTCCCGCATTTAATGGAGGCATGAACCCACTATCGAGCATTAATACTCCCTCTTGGAGTTAAGAGTAAAAACTTGGCCAGAGCCTCTACTAATAACGGAGAGCATGCAAGATCATAAACAACACATAGGTAATAGATTGATAATTAACATAACATAGTATTCTCTATCCATTGGATCCCGACAAACACAACATATAGAATTACAGATAGATGATCTTGATCATGTTAGGCAACTCACAAGATCCAACAATGAAGCACATAAGGAGAAGACGACCATCTAGCTACTGCTATGGACCCATAGTCCAGGGGTGAACTACTCACTCATCACTCCGGAGGTGACCATGGCGGTGAAGAGTCCTCCGGGAGATGATTCCCCTCTCCGGCAGGGTGCCGGAGGTGATCTCCAGAATCCCCCGAGATGGGATTGGCGGCGGCGGCGTCTCAGTAAGGTTTTCCGTATCGTGGCTCTCGGTACTGGGGGTTTCGCGACGGAGGCTTTAAGTAGGCGGAAGTGTTGGAGATATGCCCAAGAGGCAATAATAAATTAATTATTGTTATATCTTAGTGTTCATGATAATGTTTGCATACCATGCTATAATTGTATTAACCGAAACATTGATACATGTGTGTTATGTAAACAACAAGGAGTCCCTAGTAAGCCTCTTGTATAACTAGCTTGTTGATTAATGGATGATCATGGTTTCGTGATCATGAACATTGGATGTTATTAATAACAAGGTTATGTCATTAGTTGAATGATATAATGGACACACACCCAAATGAGCGTAGCATAAGATCAAGTCATTAAGTTCAATTTGCTATAAGCTTTCGATACATAGTTGCCTAGTCCTTCGACCATG
Source organism: Lolium rigidum (assembly GCF_022539505.1). Classification (NCBI taxonomy): domain Eukaryota; kingdom Viridiplantae; phylum Streptophyta; class Magnoliopsida; order Poales; family Poaceae; genus Lolium; species Lolium rigidum. The sequence goes on along the minus strand of NC_061514.1, from coordinate 293,550,146 downwards.
AGATCATGTAAATCACTTACACCGGAAGGGTACTTTGATTACATCAAACGCCATTGCGTAAATGGGTGGTTATAAAGATGGGATTAAGTATTTGGAAAGTGTGAGTTGAGGCATATGGATCAATAGTGGGATTTGTCCATCCCGATGACGGATAGATATACTCTGGGCCCTCTCGGTGGAATGTCATCTGATTAGCT
>NC_061514.1:293458313-293549849 GCF_022539505.1 Lolium rigidum | reverse complement strand
GTCCACAGTCACTAGAGGTGTCTCTCCCATAAGACAAACAGCATGTTGGGTGAACAAATTACAGTTGGGCAATTGACAAATAAAGAGGGCATGACCATGCACATACATATCATGATGAGTATAGTGAGATTTAATTGGGCATTACGACAAAGTACATAGACCGCCATCCAACCGCATCTATGCCTAAAAAGTCCACCTTCAAAGTTATCATCCGAACCCCCTCCGACATTAAGTTGCAAAGCAACAGACAATTGCATTAAGTATGGTGCGTAATGTAATCAACAACTACATCCTTAGACATAGCATCAATGTTTTATCCCTAGTGGCAACAGAGACAACACAACCTTAGAACTTTCTATCATCGTCCTGGTGTCAATGCGGCATGAACCCACTATCGAGCATAAGTACTCCCTCTTGGAGTTACAAGCATCTACTTGGCCGAGCATCTACTAGTAACGGAAAGCATGCAAGATCATAAACAACACGTAGATATAACTTTGATAATCAACATAACAAGTATTCTCTATTCATCGGATCCCAACAAACGCAACATATAGAATTACGTATAGATGATCTTGATCATGTTAGGCAGCTCACAAGATCCGACAATGATAGCACAATGGGGAGAAGACAACCATCTAGCTACTGCTATGGACCCATAGTCCAGGGGTAGACTACTCACACATCACACCGGAGGCGACCATGGCGGCGTAGAGTCCTCCCGGGAGATGATTCCCTCTCCGGCAGGGTGCCGGAGGCGATCTCCCGGATCCCCCGAGATGGGATCGGCGTTGGCGGCGTCTCCGGAAGGTTTTCCGTATCGTGGCTCTCGGTACCGGGGGTTTCGTCACGGAGGCTTTAAGTAGGCGGAAGGGTAGGTCAAGAGGCGGCACGGGGGCCCAAACCACAGGCCGGCGCGGCCGGGGGTGGGGCCGCGCCGCCCTAGGGTTTGGCCACCCCGTGGCCCCTCTTCGTTTCGTCTTCGGACTTCGGAAGCTTCGTGGAAAAATAGGCCCCCGGGCTTTGATTTCGTCCAATTCCGAGAATATTTCCTTACTAGGATTTCTGAAACCAAAAACAGCAGAAAACGAAGAATCGGCACTTCGGCATCTTGTTAATAGGTTAGTTCCGTAAAATGCACGAATATGACATAAAGTGTGCATAAAACATGTAGATAACATCAATAATGTGGCATGGAACATAAGAAATTATCGATACGTCGGAGACGTATCAGCATCCCCAAGCTTAGTTCTGCTCGTCCCGAGCAGGTAAAACGATAACTACGTGATAATTTCGGAGTGACATGCCATCATAACCTTGATCATACTATTTGTAAAGCATATGTAGTGAATGCAGCGATCAAAACAATGTATATGACATGAGTAAACAAGTGAATCATAAAGCAAAGACTTTTCATGAATAGCACTTCAAGACAAGCATCAATAAGTCTTGCATAAGAGTTAACTCATAAAGCAATAATTCAAAGTAAAGGCATTGAAGCAACACAAAAGAAGATTAAGTTTCAGCGGTTGCTTTCAACTTGTAACATGTATATCTCATGGATATTGTCAACATAGAGTAATATAATAAGTGCAATAAGCAAGTATGTAGGAATCAATGCACAGCTTCACACAAGTGTTTGCTTCTTGAGGTGGAGAGAAATAGGTGAACCGACTCAACATTGAAAGTAAAAGAATGGTCCTCCATAGAGGAAAAGCATCGATTGCTATATTTGTGCTAGAGCTTTGATTTTGAAAACATGAAACAATTTTGTCAACGGTAGTAATAAAGCATATGCATCATGTAAATTATATCTTATAAGTTGCAAGCCTCATGCATAGTGTACTAATAGTGCCCGCACCTTGTCCTAATTAGCTTGGACTACCTGATCATCACAATGCACTGTTTTTACCAAGTGTCACAAAGGGGTACCTCTATGCCGCCTGTACAAAGGTCTAAGGAGAAAGCTCGCATTGGATTTCTCGCTATTGATTATTCTTCAACTTAGACATCCATACCGGGACAACATAGACAACGGATAATGGACTCCTCTTTTATGCATAAGCATGTAACAACAATTAATAATTTTCTCATTTGAGATTGAGGATATATGTCCAAAACTGAAACTTCCACCATGGATCATGGCTTTAGTTAGCGGCCCAATGTTCTTCTCTAACAATATGCATGCTTAACCATAAGGTGGTAGATCTCTCTTACTTCAGACAAGACGGACATGCATAGCAACTCACATGAAATTCAACAATGAATAGTTGATGGCGTCCCCAAGTGAACATGGTTATCGCACAACAAGCAACTTAATAAGAGATAAAGTGCATAATTACATATTCAATACCACAATAGTTTTTAAGCTATTTGTCCCATGAGCTATATATTGCAAAGGTGAATGATGGAATTTTAAAGGTAGCACTCAAGCAATTTACTTTGGAATGGCGGAAAAATACCATGTAGTAGGTAGGTATGGTGGACACAAATGGCATAGTGGTTGGCTCAAGTATTTTGGATGCATGAGAAGTATTCCCTCTCGATACAAGGTTTAGGCTAGCAAGGCTTATTTGAAACAAACACAAGGATGAACCGGTGCAGCAAAACTCACATAAAAGACATATTGAAAACATTATAAGACTCTACACCGTCTTCCTTGTTGTTCAAACTCAATACTAGAAATTATCTAGACCTTAGAGAAACCAAATATGCAAACCAAATTTTAGCATGCTCTATGTATTTCTTCATTAATGGGTGCAAAGCATATGATGCAAGAGCTTAATCATGAGCACAACAATTGCCAAGTATCACATTACCCAAGACATTAATAGCAATTACTACATGTATCATTTTCCAATTCCAACCATATAACAATTTAACGAAGGAGAAACTTCGCCATGAATACTATGAGTAGAAACCAAGGACATACTTGTCCATATGCTACAGTGGAGCGTGTCTCTCTCCCATAAAGTGAATGCTAGGATCCATTTTATTCAAACAAAACAAAAACAAAAACAAACCGACGCTCCAAGAAAAAGCACATAAGATGTGATGGAATAAAAATATAGTTTCAGGGGAGGAACCTGATAATGTTGTCGATGAAGAAGGGGATGCCTTGGGCATCCCCAAGCTTAGACGCTTGAGTCTTCTTGATATATGCAGGGGTGAACCACCGGGCATCCCCAAGCTTAGAGCTTTCACTCTCCTTGATCATGTTGCATCATACTCCTCTCTTGATCCTTGAAAACTTCCTCCACACCAAACTCGAAACAACTCATTAGAGGGTTAGTGCACAATAAAAATTAACATATTCAGAGGTGACACAATCATTCTTAACACTTCTGGACATTGCATAATGCTACTGGACATTAGTGGATCAAAGAAATTCATCCAACATAGCAAAAGAGGCAATGCGAAATAAAAGGCAGAATCTGTCAAAACAGAACAGTTCGTATTGACGAATTTTAAAATGGCACCAGACTTGCTCAAATGAAAATGCTCAAATTGAATGAAAGTTGCGTACATATCTGAGGATCATGCACGTAAATTGGCTTAATTTTCTGAGCTACCTACAGGGAGGTGGACCCAGATTCGTGACAGCAAAGAAATCTGGAACTGTGCAGTAATCCAAATCTAGTACTTACTTTTCTATCAACGGCTTAACTTGGCACAACAAAACACAAAACTAAGATAAGGAGAGGTTGCTACAGTAGTAAACAACTTCCAAGACACAAAATAAAAACAAAGTACTGTAGGTAAAAACATGGGTTGTCTCCCATAAGCGCTTCTTTAACGCCTTTCAGCTAGGCGCAGAAAGTGTGCATCAAGTATTATCAAAGAGATGGTGCATTCTCAGCGGGGTGTGGAGTTTTCTCAACCAGGCATAGTATATTAGATACATAAGTTTTAGCATCTCCCTTTTCATTAGTCTTAGGTGTGCTACTCTCATCAAACAAATTTTCAGGAACAAGCCAAGCATAGTTATTTTCTAGTGCATCATTCATAGCTAAGAGTTTACATGGTATTGGTGCTTTGATCTCCCCACCATCATCAATATTATTAGTGTATCTTATTCTATCCATGTCCATCTTTTCAAGGAGACTAACAAAATTAGTATGAGAACCAAGCATATTAAATTTAGCAAAGACCTTTCTAGCTTCTCTTGCTAGACCACCAAATTCTCTAAGAAGGGTTTCTAAAACAAAATCTTTCTTTTCCCCTTCTTCCATATCGCCAAGTGTGAGAAACATGTGTTGGATTATAGGATTGAGATTAACAAATTTAGTTTCCAACAGGCGAACTAAATGCGCAGCAGCAATTTCATAAGTAGGCGCAAGGTCTACCAAATGTCTATCTTCAAAATTTTCAATGGTACTAACATGATTGAAGAATTCTTCTATATTATTTCTCCCAACTATAGACCCACGTCCTACCGGTATGTCTTTTGTGGTAAAATTAAAAGGAAACATGATGAATTAAGTAAAGTAAATGCAAGTAACTAATTTTTTTGTGTTTTTTTGATATAGCAAACAAGATAGCAAGTAAAGTAAAACTAGCAACTAATTTTTTTTGTATTTTGATTTAGTGCAGCAAACAAAGTAGTAAATAAAACTAAGCAAGACAAAAACAAAGTAAAGAGATTGAGAAGTGGAGACTCCCCTTGCAGCGTGTCTTGATCTCCCCGGCAACGGCGCCGTAAATTTGCTTGATGCGTGTGGTTGGCACGTCCGTTGGGAACCCCAAGAGTAAGGTGTGATGCGCACAGCGGCAAGTTTCCCTCAGTAAGAAACCAAGGTTTAATCGGACCAATAGGAGTCAAGAAGCATGTTGAAGGTTGATGGCGGCGAGATGTAGTGCGGCGCAACACCAGGGATTCCGGCGCCAACGTGGAACCCGCACAACACAACCAAAGTACTTTGCCCCAACGAAACAAGTGAGGTTGTCAATCTCACCGGCTTGCTGTAACAAAGAGTTAACCGTATTGTGTGGAAGATGATTGTTTGCAGAAAATAGTAGAACAAGTATTGCAAGTAGATTGTATTTCGAGTAAAGAGAATTGGACCGGGGTCCACAGTTCACTAGAGGTGTCTCTCCCATAAGACAAACAAGCATGTTGGGTGAACAAATTACGGTTGGGCAATTGACAAATAAAGAGGGCATGACCATGCACATACATATCATGATGAGTATAGTGAGATTTAATTGGGCATTACGACAAAGTACATAGACCGCCATCCAACCGCATCTATGCCTAAAAAGTCCACCTTCGAGGTTATCATCCGAACCCCCTCCGAGTATTAAGTTGCAAAGCAACAGACAATTGCATTAAGTATGGTGCGTAATGTAATCAACAACTACATCCTTAGACATAGCATCAATGTTTTATCCCTAGTGGCAACAGCACAACACAACCTTAGAACTTTCTGTCACTGTCCCAGGTGTCAACGCAGGCATGAACCCACTATCGAGCATAAGTACTCCCTCTTGGAGTTACAAGCATCTACTTGGCTAGAGCATCTACTAGTAACGGAAAGCATGCAAGATCATAAACAACACGTAGATATAACTTTGATAATCAACATAACAAGTATTCTCTATTCATCGGATCCCAACAAACGCAACATATAGAATTACGAGATAGATGATCTTGATCATGTTAGGCAGCTCACAAGATCCGACAATGATAGCACAATGGGGAGAAGACAACCATCTAGCTACTGCTATGGACCCATAGTCCAGGGGTAGACTACTCACACATCACACCGGAGGCGACCATGGCGGCGTAGAGTCCTCCGGGAGATGATTCCCCTCTCCGGCAGGGTGCCGGAGGCGATCTCCCGGATCCCCCGAGATGGGATCGGCGTTGGCGGCGTCTCTGGAAGGTTTTCCGTATCGTGGCTCTCGATACTGGGGGTTTCGTCACGGAGGCTTTAAGTAGGCGGAAGGGTAAGTCAAGAGGCGGCACGGGGGGCCCAAACCACAGGCCGGCGCGGCCAGGGGTGGGGCCGCGCCGCCCTAGGGTTTGGCCACCCCGTGGCCCCTCTTCGTTTCGTCTTCGGACTTCGGAAGCTTCGTGGAAAAATAGGCCCCTGGGCTTTGATTTCGTCCAATTCCGAGAATATTTCCTTACTAGGATTTCTGAAACCAAAAACAGCAGAGAACAGCAAGTGGCACTTCGGCATCTTGTTAATAGGTTAGTTCCAGAAAATGCACGAATATGACATAAAGTGTGCATAAAACATGTAGATAACATCAATAATGTGGCATGGAACATAAGAAATTATCGATACGTCGGAGACGTATCAACCCTCCAGAACGCCGCCACATCGCGAAACTCCGTCGCGGGAGCCAGAAGTCTCCGTTCTGGCACTCCGCCGAGACGGGGAATTGGAGGAGATCATCGCCGCCATCACCGCCAACGCCTCTACATCAACCAGCCATGTTTCCCCCATCCATGTGTGAGTAATTCCCCCGCTGTAGGCTGAAGGGGATGGTAGGGATTGGATGAGATTGGTCATGTAATAGCATAAGATTGTTAGGGCTTAGTGCCTAGTGTCCGTAATTGGTACTTTGATGATATTGTTGCAACTTGTTATGCTTAATGCTTGTCACTAGGGCCGAGTGCCATGATCTCAGATCTGAACATGTTATTGTTTCATCAAGATAATCATTGTTTATGGTCTTACCTATAAGTTGTATACACATGTCAGTTGTCAGGAGCCGATGGCCGAGTGACGAAATCGGGACAACGGAGGAATGGTAGCGATGTGAGGATCACATGTGTTCACGGAGTGTTAATGCTTTGCTCCGATACTCTATTAAAAGGAGTACCTTAATATCCAGTAGTTTCCCTTGAGGCCCGGTTGCCACCGGCTGGTAGGACAAAAGATGTTGTGCAAGTTTCTCATTGCGAGCACGCATGACTATATATGGAACACATGCCTATTGATTGCTTTGTACTTGGACACCGTTTTATTATTATCTGCAAATGCCACGCTATGATTGTTACATGAGTTTCTCTCATCCATGCAACGCCCGTCATCCGTCCCCGTGCCTACAGTATTTTAATCCTGCTGTTTACTAAAATCACTACTGCTGTCTCTGTTACTCTGCTGCTGTTATTTCACTACTGTTATCAGTCTTGATGACCCACAAGTATAGGGGATCGCAACAGTCTTCGAGGGAAGTAAAACCCAATTTATTGATTCGACACAAGGGGAGACAAAGAACACTTGGAAGTCTTAACAGCGGAGTTGTCAATTCAGCTGCACCTGGAAACAGACTTGCTCGCAAGAGTTTATCAGTATTAACAGTCTTATAGCGATAGCATGTAGTGAAATAAGCTGCAGCAGAGTAACGAAGACAGCGATAGTGATTTTAGTAAACAGCAGGATTAAAATACTGTAGGCACGGGGACGGATGACGGGCGTTGCATGGATGAGAGAAACTCATGTAACAATCATTGCAGGGCATTTGCAGATAATAATAAAACGGTGTCCAAGTACAAAGCAATCAATAGGCATGTGTTCCATATATAGTCGTGCGTGCTCGCAATGAGAAACTTGCACAACATCTTTTGTCCTACCAGCCGGTGGCAGCCGGGCCTCAAGGGAAACTACTGGATATTAAGGTACTCCTTTTAATAGAGTACCGGAGCAAAGCATTAACACTCCGTGAACACATGTGATCCTCACATCGCTACCATTCCCTCCGGTTGTCCCGATTTCTGTCACTTCGGGGCCATCGGTTCCGGACAGCGACATGTGTATACAACTTATAGGTAAGACCATAAACAATGATTATCTTGATGAAACAATAAAATGTTCAGATCTGAGATCATGGCACTCGGGCCCTAGTGACAAGCATTAAGCATAACAAGTTGCAACAATATCATCAAAGTACCAATTACGGACACTAGGCACTATGCCCTAACAATCTTATGCTATTACATGACCAATCTCATCCAATCCCTACCATCCCCTTCAGCCTACAGCGGGGGAATTACTCACACATGGATGGGGGAAACATGGCTGGTTGATGTAGAGGCGTTGGCGGTGATGGCGGCGATGATCTCCTCCAATTCCCCGTCCCGGCGGAGTGCCAGAACGGAGACTTCTGGCTCCCGCGACGGAGTTTCGCGATGTGGCGGCGTTCTGGAGGGTTTCTGGCGACTTCGACTTCTCCCCGTGCGTTTTTAGGTCGAGGCCGATATATAGTCCAAAGGAGGGCGTCGGAGGCCGGCCGAGGGGGCCACACCACATGGCCGCGTGGGCCCCCCCTGGGCCGCGCCGCCCTATGGTGTGGGGCCCTCGGGCCTCCACCTGAGTTGTCCTTCTGGCTCCGTCAGTTTTCTGGGAAAATAGGGCCTTCTGCATAAATTCCGAGGATTTTCCCGAAAGTTGGATTTCTGCACAAAAACGAGACACCAGAGCAGTTCTGCTGAAAACAGCGTTAGTCCGTGTTAGTTGCATCCAAAATACACAAATTAGAGGCAAAACAATAGCAAAAGTGTTCGGGAAAGTAGATACGTTTTGGATGTATCAGGCGCCAACGTGGAACCTGCACAACACAACCAAAGTACTTTGCCCCAACGAAACAGTGAGGTTGTCAATCTCACCGGCTTGCTGTAACAAAGGATTAACCGTATTGTGTGGAAGATGATTGTTTGCGAGAAAATAGTAGAACAGTATTACGAGTAGATTGTATTTCAGTATAGAGAATTGGACCGGGGTCCACAGTTCACTAGAGGTGTCTCTCCCATAAGATAAACAGCATGTTGGGTGAACAAATTACAGTTGGGCAATTGACAAATAAAGAGGGCATGACCATGCACATACATATTATGATGAGTATAGTGAGATTTAATTGGGCATTACGACAAAGTACATAGACCGCCATCCAAGCATGCATCTATGCCTAAAAAGTCCACCTTCGGGTTATCATCCGAACCCCCTCCGGTATTAAGTTGCTAACAACAGACAATTGCATTAAGTATTGCGCGTAATGTAATTAGTGACTACATCCTTGAACATAGCACCAATGTTTTATCCCTAGTGGCAACAACACATCCATAACCTTAGAGGTTCTTGTCACCCCTCCAGATTCACGGAGACATGAACCCACTATCGAGCATAAATACTCCCTCTTGGAGTTACTAGCATCAACTTGGCCGAGCATCTACTAATAACGGAGAGCATGCAAGATCATAAACAACACATAGACATAACTTTGATAATCAACATAACAAGTATTCTCTATTCATCGGATCCCAACAAACGCAACATATAGAATTACGGATAGATGATCTTGATCATGTTAGGCAGCTCACAAGATCCGACAATGAAGCACAATGGGGAGAAGACAACCATCTAGCTACTCGCTATGGACCCATAGTCCAGGGGGTAGACTACTCACTCATCACTCCGGAGGCGACCATGGCGGCGTAGAGTCCTCCGGGAGATGATTCCCCTCTCCGGCAGGGTGCCGGAGGCGATCTCCTGGATCCCCCGAGATGGGATCGGCGATGGCGGCGTCTCTGGAAGGTTTTCCGTATCGTGGCTCTCGGTACTGGGGGTTTCGCGACGGAGGCTTTAAGTAGGCGGAAGGGCAAGTCAGGAGGGGGCACGAGGGCCCCACACCATAGGGCCGCGTGGCCAAGGGGGGGCCGCGCCGCCCTAGGGTTTGGGCACCTCGTGGCCCCACTTCGTCTCTTCTTCGGACTTCTGGAAGCTTCGTGGCAAAATAGGACCCTGGGCGTTGATTTCGTCCAATTCCAAGAATATTTCGTTACTAGGATTTCGAAACCAAAAACAGCGTAGAAAACGAGCAATTGGCACTTCGGCATCTTGTTAATAGGTTAGTTCCAGAAAATGCACGAATATGACATAAAGTGTGCATAAAACATGTAGATAACATCAATAATGTGGCATGGAACATAAGAAATTATCGATACGTTGGAGACGTATCAGTGGACCCCACTTACTAACGGGGCCGGCCTGATAACAGGAAAGTGGGCCACACATGCTTATTGGGCTGACCCGTTTGCTTGTTGATCGGTCAAACAAAGGAATTTGGCCTGGCCCACATGCTAACTGGGTCGGCCCATTTATCATGTTGACCAGTCAAACAAAGGCATTTGGCCTGGCCCACATGCTTACTGGGCCGGCCCATTTATCGTGTTGACCGGTCAAATGAATACATTCGTCCTGGCCCATCTTTTTAGTGGGCCCGCCCAGCTATCCTTTGACCGATCAAACGAAGGCATTCGGCCCGGCCCACGTGCTTAGCGGGCTGGACCATGTAAGTTTTGACCAGTCAACCTTAGAGGTTAGGCCCAGCCCATGTACCTAATAGACCAGCCCAGTTATATAGTTGATCGGTCAAACTAAGTCAGTTGGCCCAGCCCGCGAATAAAATGGGCCGACCCGCTTAAGGCGTGGCAGGCCTTTTGTGGGCTTACCATCTACCACGGGGTTTTAGTCGGTTAACGACGTTAACTGACATTTAACGGCGTGTGCCACGTGTCAGTTTGCATGACGTGAGCAGTCAACGGCCTCCCGAAAACACTTATGCAATGGTCCGATTTTCCGTGGCGGAAGGGCGCCCTAACACGACGAACCAAAAAAATCGTGGTAGGACTTTGCCTGACGCAGTTTGGACCACAGGACCCATATCATCGGGTTAGGTCCATAGGCGACGAAAAAGGGGCCATATCTGACGAAAATTGGACGTTGAATATCAGAACTTTTCTTGTAGTGGGGTGTGGGATTTTTCTACCCCATTGAGGGACACGGTGTGGCGTCTCGGGAAGGACTATGCTCTACTATGGTGGAGCCCTCATCTTCACAACATCAACAAACTCCATCTCTTGAAGCTAATGATGCACCAACCCAAGAACATGAACTAGACCCTCCCTCTAGTGTGCAAGATCAAGGACAAGATCAACCAAGTATTCATGATGGATCCGATGAGTATCCATTCAATATTCTCCTCTCACCGAATATTGTCCAAGATCAAGCACATGATGATGGGTGCTCTCAAGAAATTTAGGAAGCTCAAGTTAATGGTCAAGACAGGGACCCAAACGATCAAGTTGATCAAGTGATACCTCCAAGACCTAGAAGAACCAAGGAGGAGATCGAGGCCCGTCGTCTTGCAAGAAGAGATAGGAACCTGGAAATTCTTGAACACACTCATGAGAAGGTCCTAAGTGATGTAAGAGGAAGAGTTTCCACAAGAAGGCAATTGGCTAATTTAAGCAATCATCATGCTTATATCTCCTTAGTGGAACCAAAGAAAGTATTTGAAGCTCTTGAAGATCCGGATTGGTTGGAAGTAATGCACAATGAACTCAACAACTTCAAGTGCAACAAAGTATGGACTTTAGTAGAGAAGCCAAAGGAGTGCCGCAATGTTATATGCACTAAATGGATATTCAAGAACAAACAAGATGAGTTTGTAATTTTTGTGAGGAACAAGGCAAGATTGGTAGCTCAAGGTTACTCTCAAATTGAAGGAATTGACTTTGGAGAAACTTATGCTCCCGTGGCTCACCTTGAGTCCATCCGCATCCTTCTTGCATATGCATCACATCATAATTTTAAGTTACAACAAATGGATGTGAAAAGTGCATTTCTTAATGGTCCTTTGCATGAAGAGGTTTATGTTAAGCAACCCCCGGGGTTTGAGGATCTCGACTTTCCTAACCACGTCTATAAGCTTGATAAAGCACTTTATGGTCTCAAGCAAGCTACTAGAGCTTGGTACGAGCACCTTAAAGAATTGTTGATAGACCGTGGGTTTGACGTGGGGCTAATCGATCCCACTTTTTTTACTAAGAGGGTTAATGGGGAGCTTTTCGTTTGCCAATTATATGTTGATGATATTATCTTTGGCTCTACTAACAAAGCTTTCAATGATGAATTTTCAAAGCTTATGACCGATAGGTTTGAGATGTCTATGATGGGAGAGATGAGGTTCTTTCTTGGTTTTGAGATCAAGCAATTGAGAGAAGGGACTTTCATCAATCAAGCAAAATATCTCCAAGACATGCTCAAGAGGTTCAAGATGACGGAAATGAAGGGTGTAGCCACTCCAGTGGTTACCAAATGTCATCTTGCACTAGATCCCAATGGTAAAGAGGTGGATCAAAAGGTATACCGCTTCATGATTGGATCCTTGCTTTACCTGTGTGCATCTAGACAGAACATAGTGTTGAGTGTTGGTGTGTGTGCAAGGTATCAAGCTTCTCCTAAGGAGAGCCACATGATGGCTCTCAAAAGAATCTTTCGATATTTGGTTGATACCCCAAGATATGGTCTTTGGTATCCTAAAGGCTCAAGTTTTTATCTCAATGGATAAACCGATGCGGATTGGGCGGGAGACAAGGATGATAGGAAATCAACCTCCGGGGCTTGCCAATTCCTTGGTAGGTCCTTGGTGTGTTGGTCTTCTAAGAAGCAAAATTGTATATCTCTCTCCACCGCCGAAGCCGAATATGTTGCCGCCACAAGTGGATGCACTCAATTGTTATGGATGAGGCAAACTTTAAAGGAATACAGTGTCACTTGTGACAAAGTGCCTCTTTTATGTGATAATGAAAGTGCCATCAAGATTGCTTATAATCCGGTGCAACATTCAAGAACGAAGCATATTGAGATCCGTAATCATTTTATTAGGGATCATGTTGCCCGTGGTGATATTGAGCTATGTTATGTTCCAACCAAAGATCAACTTGCTGATATATTCACGAAGCCTCTTGATGAAGCAAGGTTTTTCTATTTGAGGAATGAGCTAAATATCATTGATTCGAGGAGTATAGCTTGACCATCTTGCAAACACACCTTCTTCTCAAAACTTTATTTGGTTTAGATGTGGACATGGAGATAGGGGGAGTGCGGTTTAAATTATTGAGCTATCCCTCCACCCATAATGCCAATAGTAAGATATCATTCTCTTTATATCATGTGTTTATAGGTGAGCTTAAATGACGAGTATTGGTTTTGGACCCAAGATATATCTTCGCGGTGACATACCATAACACTCATACATGGTGGCCTAGGCCACCACCCTCTTCTTTGTGAAGAGTTGGTGTTATTTGGATCTTAATGGACTTTATTTGACATCTACATGTTCTTATGAGAAATCACTCTAGTTTGGCCTTTATTTGCTCATATCTTGCAAACTTGAGTGATCATGTACCATTAACCATTTGTGCTATCTAAACCCAAGCCCACACTCATCTATAGCCATCTCCATCTTGCTGTTAAGTCATGTTTTGGTAAAAACTTGGAGTTTGTGTGTCATCGGTCGCATGTTCTTGGTTGCCTCATCTTATTGGTCAATTTGCATCATATATGTGGCGTGATATTATATTGCATCACATATGGCTATGTGCAAATACCCAACAAAAATAGGCCAGATTTCCAGTGTTCTGGAATCTTTCTAGAACACCGGATAATCCGGCCTCTGTAGGCACCGGAATATCCGGCCCGGCCGGATTATCTGCCCATCGTTTTGGGCTGGATTATCCGGCCTGGGCTGGTTGAGAGGGATTTTAGCGAGGATGCGGGGTGGTAGGTTACCATCAGCCTTTTCCCCCACGCCTCTCTCTCCTCTCCCCAAAGCCGTCGGTGACACCTCTCCTCGCTGGAGCCTCCCCGTCTGCCCCCTCTCAACGTTGTTGGCCGGATCGGGTTCTCCTCCACCCTAGCTTTCATCTCCTCCAAGCGGTTCCTCCAAAGGATGAGGGTATGACTCACAATCCCTAACCCTAGGTGTTGTGATTTATATGTTGTCTAGTTGTTCCAAATCGTGTGTAGTATACTACATTTACATGCTATGAGGCCGATCTAGTGCTAAACTGGGTTTTGATCGAGGTTGCTGCAAGTTTTGTAGGGTCGGATTATCCGGCCCCCGTGAACAACGGATTATCCGGCCGGCCGAATTATCCGCCCCCTTGGGGAAACCGGATTATCCGGCCTGGAGAGTTGCTGATTGATGCAGACTTTCTCGATTTGCCTTGTTTAAACTTTTATCGACTCCTAGTATGCATATATAGTACACTACTGTATCTCTACATGACTTATGAGCTTACTCTCCTACATGCTATCATTCTTTGTCTATTCACATGTGGTGGTTCTCGGAGGCGCCGCAATCATGGTTCCCGGACCGGTGATGAGTTCGGTCAGTCCGCTCCTAGAAAGTCCACCACTATGAGGCGCACATGCAAAGCGACAAGGCCAAATTACAAGGACATGGATTCAGTCTCTTATTATGCCATTCGACAGAAGAACTGGTATGTGGATGTTGAGAGGGAATTGGACATTGAGGATCCTCGCGTTTGGTGCATGGAGCAGCTATTTATGTTAAAGGATATCTATGAACCCATGAAGGAGATGAGGCCAATGCAAGCTATTGATGTGGATCTTCTCTCTCAGAGTTATCACTTTGAGGATGCCATTTGGGTTACTGAGAGGATGGGGTTGCACAAGCTCATGAAAGTCCAATGTGACTTCAGTGTTCCTCTGATTAAGCAATTCTATGCTACTCTGACCTTCAAGAAGGATGATGATCACACCATGCAGTGGATGTCTGGGTCTTCTCCATGTGAGGCCTCTTTCCACAAGTTTGCTGAGCTTCTTGGCTATCCCTTTGAAGGTGGTCGTCGTCTCCACGGTCCTCAAAGCACCGACAAGGAGGTGCTCTATGATCTCTACACCGAAGAAGGAGCAATTGGCACTATTACTGGACTTCTTCCTATCTATGATCAGCTGCTTCGCTTCTTCAGGGCCACTGTTTCTCCAAGTGGTGGAAACAATGATGCTATTCGAGGCCCGCTCGTGGACCTTCTTCGTCTCTCATGTGAGTGTGCACAAGATGATGATGAGACCAGTGATTTCTCAGTTGATGTCATGGATTATATCTTTGATGAGATCTTTGATGCCATGGTTTCCCGGACTTCTATGCCATATGCTCCTTACATTCAGCTCCTTATTAATGACACTGCTGTGGCGGAAGATATGACTTAGTTTCCCTTTATGGAACACAAGTTCAAGAAGGCTTACATCAAGAGGAAGTCACTTGCCCTACCTGCTCCAATTGCTGGTTCTTTTATGGGAGATGCTCGCTCCAGTACCCATGCACCCGGTCGTCCAGTTGTTCAGAGGGAGGTGAAGAAACTCAAATGGTTCCAGCGCAATGTCATGTGCATGACCATTGAAATCCATAAGGAGAACTTTGAGGCCAGCCGTCAATGCGCAGAGATACATCATACTCAGGCGGTTATTCTACACATGCTCAGTGGTGAGCAAGGTCCTCCTCCTCAGCCTCCTGTTCACCCCGCCTACAGTGGATGGCACTCTTCTCAGGTTCAGTGGTCTGACATCGAGCACAGTATTCAGAGGAGCCACCCCACTCGCGCCGCCTCTCCACCAGCTGCAGATAGTGCCAATGACTATGACTCCGAGACCGGCTCCGAGTGATCTCCATGGGACGTGTAGCATCGCTCTTTTCCCTTTTTGGCGTTTCGATGCCAAAGGGGGAGAAGTGTTCTATTTAGGACCTCTACGGGCTTTGCATGGGTGGGACACAAGCATATGCGTTTACCATTCCTTTATCGCTTGTGTCCTCTTTGTATCATTTGCACTTATGGTTGAACTATTTGGCTTGCTTGTTTAAAACTATGTTTTATGTGTGGTTGTGAGACATATTATGCTCTATGTGTGGTTGTGAGACATATTGTTAAGGATTTCGTAATTCTTTATGGGAATTCTATACGTTGAGACCAAAGTTTATGATATGGTGTGTGATTTAAGGTATTCGGTATTCTATATCACCATATTGGTATGATCTCTATTTCTTTGTCTCGATTATATATGTCTATGTCTCTAGTTTTGTTCATGTTGGATAGCTCTTGTGTTTAGGCACCTCGTTCCTATGTGTGTTGCATTTGTATTCAAATGCAAATTACTTATATGCACACATGTAGGGGGAGTGCCTCTATCTTTTGCCAACATGTCGATTCCTTCGAGTATTTTTTTTGCAAACCCATATATTGTCATCAAACACCAAAAAGGGGGAGATTGAAAGAACATCTCTTGGTTTATGGTTTTGTATGTTTGATGACAATATATGTGTTACACTAATGTGCGTTGACATAGTGCAGATTATATATGTGGTTGAATTTGTGTGGAGAAACATTTGAAAATAAGCAGGAAAATCCTCCCAGGCCGGATAATCCGGGGCCGGATATTTCCAGAATATCCGGCCCCTGAAAAATGGCTAAGAACTTTCGGCCGAACCCCCTGGACCCTGGACGGATATTTGGTCGGATATTTTCACCAGCACCAGATAATCCGGGGGGGGGGGGGGGGTAATCTGGCCCTTACTTAGGCCGGATAATCTGCCCCCTTTGTTCCTACAACGGCTCGATTTTGGAGGGGTATAAATGCCCGTCTTCTTCATCCATCACAAGCTGCTCATTCATCTGAGGTTCATCCACCATTAGAGCCAACTCAAGAAACACAAGAATCACAAGATATCCTCCTCCAACCATCCAAAGCTCTTGATCTTTGGAGAATCGAAGGAGAAGACCCCGATCTACATCTTCACCGAAGCGATTTACATTTCCCCCTCATTTGATTGAGAGACCCTTTGCTAGTGTTCCATTTGGAAACCCTAGTTGCTTGTGGTTGATTTGTTCTTGTTATTGTTGTTGTATTGTTACAGATATTGGGAGCCTCCAATTCGGTTGTGGATGTGTACCCCAAGAACCTTGTAAAGGCCCGATTTCCGCCTCGAGGAAATCCCTTAGTGGAAGTGGGCTAGGCCTTTGTGGCGTTGCTCACAGGAGACCTGAGTGAGGCCTTTGTGGCGTTGGTCTGGCCTTCGTGGCGACCACAATCCTCCAAATGTAGACGTACTTCCCCTCAAAAGGAAGGAACTACGGGAATCATCTCCGTGTCTCCGCGTGCTCCACTCTCGGTTACCTATATATATCCTTATTAGCTCTATTATATCTTGCCTAGCTATATCTTGCTTAGCTGTATATCTTGTCATATAGGTAAATTCACATAGTTGCATATCTAGAGAATTTACCTTTGTGTCAAGCCTTAATTGAAAAAGAACTAAACATTGGGTAGCACCTAATCACCCCCCTCTAGGTGCGGCATACGATTCTTTCAAAGATCCCACTTCTATGAAAGTTGATCGTTAAACTGATAAGTTGTTGAATATGCATAAAATTAGTTTCAT
The DNA here is from genome assembly GCF_022539505.1 of Lolium rigidum. Taxonomy (NCBI): domain Eukaryota; kingdom Viridiplantae; phylum Streptophyta; class Magnoliopsida; order Poales; family Poaceae; genus Lolium; species Lolium rigidum. The sequence goes on along the minus strand of NC_061514.1, from coordinate 293,532,593 downwards.
GATAGCGGCTTTCAATTAGTCGTGTTCCATCAATAGAATTGCATCATCTACTAATTGAAGAATGGAAACTCCTCCTCACCTGATCTACTTTCTCTATGTCGTGTTCATATACAAGTCTATCTCTTAACCCAAGTCGTACGACCATGCTTTCCAAATATGATCACTCCAAAATGCCTCGAGATATCTCCCCGAGCCTAGAAGAGAATCCTATCTTTAAATTACATTTTCATAGCATGCTTCACAAGAAACCCGAAATATACCATCGTAAATGCCCAGTTCCGAAGTAGCGTTTGGTACACCCTAAGTAATTTCTCAATCATGGATTAATGCGCTTCAAAGTTTCAATATATTGGGTCACAAATGATGGATGGGAACAAAAGTGAGAGAGATGAAAAGTGAGAACATGAAATGACTATGCATCATGATATTTCTTTATTTTGCTGGCAACCACCCCGATTAAAATACCTCGAATGACCATCTCTGGCCAGTTGTTTAACGAATCCATAGGCTCATCCCACTCCACCGAGAGAAGATAGTACCATACATGGACACGATAAATAGGTTTGTTGTAACATGAAAATATCAGTAGCTCCTATCATTCTAATTTTTTTTTTTAAATTCCTAATTGCCCAACATAAAGAGAAAATCCCAACTAAATATGATTGTTTTGTTTATTCCATATTGTTCAATCCTGAACATAATCATGATGTTAGTTGGATGGGTTGAATTAAAAGTCATGTGAATTATGTGCAATGTACATGCAATAAAGATATTTGAACAATTTCATCGTCATAAGAGAAAACAACACTGCTCTTTGTATAGTTGCGTTTTGTTAATAAAACATTTTATATAGGAACCACATAAGATCTTTATTTCCAGTGGAACTTTCAGCTTCCAACTTTTTTTGTACAAACCTTGTATTGTTGTTCATAAGGTCAAGTTTCATAGTTTTCAGCGAAAAAGATCTAGAAGGGGTCAAAGTCCAAATAAATGCATTTGGCTCCAAAGATAACTCGACTACACCAACGCCTGACTAAATGTAACCAACCCATCCACTGGTCCCCCGATTAATGCTTGCCTAAAGCAATATTCAAAAGAGAGACCAATATAACAATGCCACCAAAACGTCTTTCCATTTCCAATGTTATATTAGGATGCATATTGATGGGATAAAGATATGTCACATAGCCATGTGTGCTCCCAAAAAATTGAGAATTTAAACCATTCTTGGCAACAACCGATCCTCTCCTAAATAAATCTACTTTAACACTCATTGGTCATTTCCATGCATCATAAGTATCATGCATGCCATGTTGACAAAATGTGATGTGACACTACAACTAATGATAAGAGATGTGATAGTGGTATTGTGGAGAACCCCGGACTAGCTGTCCGAAATACCCTGTTATGTATACAGTTCACGTTCCCATGATCAGTGTGCCGTGAACACATAACCGAACTGATATCAAATTACATCATCCTTTACAAAACGGAATAAGAAAATTACAATAAGGTCACATGACCCATCTTTACAAGATAGCCTCGAATGGCCTAATCTAATCATCAGAGTAGCAGAATCACTTCAGCAGCGTAGAGCCCAAGTCATCTGCCTTAACCCTACAGGCAACTGACTGGGAAGACGTTCCTAGCTCGCATAGACGTCGTCAACTCCTTCTTCATCCGTCGAAGTCCTCCAGTGTCCGGCCAAGTAAATAGCCAGGGACAAAGCCGTGAGTACATTTGAATTGTACTCGCAAACCATCAAGAAGGTGATAACAATTCTAACTAAAGAAGACAAGAGAGGAAGAATAGTTTCTCTCGGTGGATATAGCATGTGAAAGAGAATCAGTTTCTCTTGTGGATATAGCATGTGAAAGAGAATCAGTTTCTCTTGTGGATATAGCATGTGAAAGAGAATCAGTTTCTTTTGTGGATATAGCATCCCACATCACAGTTGAAGGGGACACTAAGAAAGTCCTATGACATCTCTATATTTTTGTTAAAGCAGAGTTCCTCTACATGAAACACTAGGAAGGGTCACCCTCTTTTGTTTCATTTTCCTCGACCATCTCCACATGGTCGGCACACCATCTTTCCCGTACCCTTCCGGCACTTCCAACACACATCTCCTTTGGAAATCATTTTCAAAACCAAAACTCGACACAGCTCTGTAACGGCCATCCCAACCGTCCATGACCGCGGACGCGGCTATTCGAATAGTTTTGACTCTGCAGAGTTTGCACACTTTCACCACAAGAACCGATAAATCCGCCGGGATCATCCCCGGTTCGTCATACGAAAGTATGCGAGTCTCGGATAATCAGTCGAAGCCTTTCGCCCATTCAACTTAGCAAGAGGTCCTACCCTATGGAGTATGTACCTCCCCGGCACCGTGGCAGCCCACCTCCCTTTGAGCGTGGCTCCACCGCCAAGCCAGGAGACCCATAGTGTCTTCCGGACGGGTCAGCCCCGAAGGCCTCCCGTTATACTATTGTCCCAACCATGACAACCCGGACTCGGGGGTAACCGTACCCTTGTATAGTTGTGCGGTGCCTCATGCTAAGAAGAACAAACGTCAAGCTAAGCCCCGTGCCCATGTTGGAGTAGTGTGGTTGCGCGGGTTAATTGTTCCGGGCGAATACAAAGAACCATGTGTCGTTTTTCTCAAAACCCAAGTAACACCCACATTTCTTTTTCTCAATCATCTTTGACAAGATCCTTTTTGCCTTCATAAACCATACACTCGGGTAAGGTCGACTCACCCAAGGTTTTCTCAAAACTTTTACAACAAGGTAAACCTTGAGGGGTTCCCAACCTAAAGTTTTATGTAAGAGCTAAGATACAATGATGGCACGATGCTAGCCATCATACCACTAAGGAGATGATAGTTGAGGTGTCAAGGGGATCATACATACTTAGAATAAGCATGCATAGGGACAACATAAGTAGAATGATTCAACAAGGGTCATGATGTTAATCATCATACCACTAAGAAGATGATAAAATAGGTGGTCAAGGGGGCATACATGCTCAGGGTAAGCAGGCATAGCAACAAGGGGATCAACATTCTTGAGAGTAAGTATGCATAACATCAACAAGGGGTTCAACATACTTGAGAGAAAGTATGCATGGCATCAAAAAGAGGTTCAACATACTTGGGAGTAAGTATGTATAGCATCAACAAGAGGGAATGATGCTAACCATCATACCTCTAAGGGGTGCAAGAAGGATGTCAAGAGGTCGACACACTCAAGGTAGGTGGGCATACCATCACACTTAGAGGGTACACCAAGATAATGGTTATGATCACCATTTCCAAAAAGGGGAAAATGTAGATGGGTGTCAAAGATAATCAACATGCTCACGGTGAACATGCTCCATCAACTTAAGTAGATACCACACAACATAGATTGAGAGACACGAATAACAACAAAGTAACCACAATATGTGATTCAACAATCAGAGATCAAAAGATGGCTTGCCTTGGCTTATTTGTCCCTGGACTTCTTCAAATCCTTCCTCTCCAACTCCAACATCGCTCGAATCTAGCGTCGTAAAATAAAAGAACACGCAACATACAATCAACACCATATTTCAAACTTACAAGCAATGTTTTAAATGAAACAAGTCTAAGCATGCAGGGGTATTTGTTTTGTAGTTTTAAAACACAGGATGGCTGTTTTTAAGTAAAAGTGGTGTTTAAAGGGTTTAATAAACAAAAAGATTTTGGTTTATCAAATCATGTGATACACAATTAACACAAACAGTAACAAATATGTATGAACAGAGACTAACAATATATTTCCTATATGGCCAGTACTAAAAAAAGACTAACCCAATTGGAATCAGCTAAAAATATAAAATCTATGATTTTAGGATTTTTGTGGAGTATACAGAATACATAGAGCAAGTTTATTACACCTAAAAATATAGAAAAATCGTAAAAATACGAGGTCAGGGGCATGTGATAGATCTTGAAATACTTGTTCTAATGCACTTGGTCTCATTCGATTTGGAATTCTAGATCTCAAGTTATAAGCAGATTGGTGTACAGGTTTTAAAATTAAAAACAGAAATGTTAAACGGAATTCAAACAGATGCTTTGGGCGGGAAGGGAGCTGGGCCGCGCTGTGAGAGAAAATGGGCCGGCCCAGGAGACTGTCCAGGTGGTGGTGAGAAAGAAAATAAAAAAAAGAAGAGGAGGGCCCAGGCGGGCCAGGCCTGTGGCCGACGTGGCCATGCAGCCCATGCAGTGCACGCTCGGGGTCGTCTCCCTCGCGACGCACGCACGCGCGTGGCTCGGGAAAGAAGAAGGCGGCGGCCGGGATGCTTACCGGCGGCGGCGGTGATCGACGGCGAGGTGGAGGCGGGGCAGCTGCGGGTCGAGGGCGTTCCAGGGCGCTCTCGGCGCCTTCCTCTCGTCCTCCACAGCTCCTCCCGTGGAGGCCTTCCTCACGGTCTTCCCGGCTCGCGAGCTCGACGGTGGCGGCTCCCGGCGGACCTGGGTGGCGTGCAGACGGGCGTTAGACAGAGAGGAAGACGGCAAGGAGGATGGGGTAGATAGGGAGAGACGGGGACGTCCGGGGCGAGCTTAGACTTGCTCGCCATCCTCTCGGTAACCCTGGCCATGGTGCACCTGCCGGCGAGCAGCAGCAGGGGGAAGCTCCAGCGTGTCTAGAGGGGTCCTGGGAGGGGGAGAGAAGTGGTGTGAGGCGTAGGTATGAGCGGAGGACATCGGGTTCCCTTTTATAGCCGGGCACGGGCTCACGGTGGACACGGTGTAGGACGATGAAGCCGCGTCGAGGACGAGCGTGGTTGGGTGGGCAAGCGGTGTCATTGAGTAGAGCATCCAAAGACGGATCCAGTGCTGCTGAACTCGAGGAGAAAGGCGTGCTGAGGTTCTTGCAGCGACGCGATGTTCCAGGAAGAACGCAGGTGTTTGATAAGTCACGATGAAAGGAGAGAGCACGCCGGGGAAAGTCGATCATTGCATCATGGTCCCAGCACGGTGCCTTTGCGGTGTGCAGCGGGGCACGGCCGCTGATGCTCCCTAAATTCGGGAACACAATGGCATCCAAACCGGAGGTGACCACGTCCTTGGCAAGCATGGGCTAGAGGCTGCGGGGCTGGGATTGCCTCGGGACCATGCCCGTTGGTTAGAGGGACGCCAGGGCATCATCATGGCGCAGCCTCGGGGCCTGGGGTGCTCGTCTGCCGTGCCGACCAAGGTGGTGATGACCACCAGGTTGGCGGTGCTCGTGTGGGATGATGGGAAGCCTTGGGGCACGGGGAAATGCATAGAGGGACTCCAGGAATCGTGGGAGAGATGCTAGGCAAGGCTAGGGACGCAGGGGTGCAGGTCTAGTGCTTTTGATGGAAGCCTATGCCATTCATGGCCTTGGGAAGGGGAAGGGAGAGTAGAAAAGCAAGGGGAGGTGGAGGGGTGATGTAGGGTTGTGTAGGGGAGCCAGGTGTGGTTGCAGGTCGTGGCTTCCCAAGATTTGACCAAGAGAGGAAGGAGGGAGAGAGAGAAGGAAGTGATGGCAAGCATTGCCACAGACATTATGTCCGGCTCCAATTCTCCCATGTAGGTCAATTTGAACAAGATGATCAAGCAAGGGGAGGGGTGCTGGTGGTGTCATGTCGTGGAGTGATGCTCAAATAAAATAGAGAGGGAGAGAGATGGGAAGATATGTGCATGTGCCAAGTTGGCATGGCATGGCCGGCCGCTTCCTTAGTGCCATGCAAAGATGGTTCACCACTTGATTATTTGGACAAGGTAGGTTAAATAGTTTTGTTTGGATGATCATCAAAATGGAAGGTGTGGTGAAGACTAGAAAGACCTTTAGGAGAAAAGGGAGGGAAATGGGCATTAATTCCATAGTTGATCAAATGAACAACTAATAAGGTTATGGGTAGGTAGATGGAGGTGATTCGATGCTATATGGATCAGAGAGGTGTAATTGATATTTCAAAAGTTTTCATTTAACTTTGAGTTCATTGAGTAGGTAACTGAATCACCTCAATTGTCTATGGATAATTGGAAATGATTTCGATTGAAAAGGAATTGAAACATAAAGAGGAGCTAGATAGAAAATAGGTCTTCAAAAAGCTCTACTCACTTTATTAAACAAGGTAGATCTTCTTAAATAAACAAATGGAAACAAGGGAATAATTATAAAGAAATTATTTTTGGGTGGGAGATAAGGTGATATGAGGTACCACACACACTTCCCATTTTTATTTGAGAAAATCATTTGGAAAACTTTGATAAAACTAGAAGTGGCTTTCTAGTGAAAATTGGAGAAGAATCTTAAATAGGATTTTTGGTAAATAAAATGTTTTGGGAGAAGTGATTTCAAGGGTAGAGGGTGACTACATAATGTAGCTACCATCTTTACTCTTGGTTTTGGGGAGGTTAATCTTGGAATAAAGATAAACACAAGATAAGAGAGGAGCAAGTGATCTAGTGCTGAATTGGTGGATAGGGTGCAAGATCAAGTGAAAATAAGAATTGTGAGGGGGTATATTGGGACATGCACGACGTGGAAGTTGTAGAGGATGTTGCATAGATGAGATCCATGCATTGAGGTCACCAATAACATTTGAGGGTGCTTAGAGATCAACTGCCAAAGTTTGAACATTTTAAGCCTGCCCAAACTTCTTATTGACTTGGCTTCAAAACCAACAGGGATAAATGGGTATAAGAGTTATTTGGTTCCAGGCAAGGACATGGTTGGGAAGTGCTCATGATAAGGTAGGTCTAGGACCAAGTGAGGTTCATTGGATGGAAAAGGATTTCTTAATCCAAAGGCTCCAAAATGGAACCTGAAAACAGATTTAGGACTAGCTAAATTTAGTGAGGCCTTAGGGTTTTGACTAGGGTATAAGAGAGAAGGTGGTAGTAAAAAGGAAAACAATTTTTCCTAAACCACACAGGTGTTTTATTAGGTGAGTTGCTGGTTTTACCACTAGGGGTGTTGTTCTTTGGGGTAGCTCAAGACAAAACTCAATAAGCAAAACAAGACAATTCATCTACCAGCAGATCAAGGTAATTCATATTAAACAAACAGATCAAGGCAATTCATCTAATTAGTCTTTAGAAAAAGTTTTTGTTCCCCCTAATTTTTGCACTAAAAACAACTAAATAAGGTTGCAAAAGTTAGGGTGTTACAGATCTTCCACCCTTAAAATAATCTCGTCCCGAGATTACTAAGCGTAGAACTAGAGGGGTTGTAAAGTTTAACTAAAGTTAGACTCCATTCTTCTATAGACAGAAAGTTGTCGAGGAGGTCGTTTCTTCATCTTCTGGGAGACATGATGGATTCTTGCCGATGGCGAGCTTCATAAGAGGTTGACTTCCCCAAGCAGATGTTAGATCTTATAGCTTCTTAACGATCCTAGCGGAGTCCATGATTTCGGAAAAGTTAGTGCACTCCAACGGTGCTTTAGCAGGGCTAAAAACTTTTTAGAGTTAGCTTTAAAGTTTTAGTGTAAGACGAAGTCTTCCACCCTTAAAATTGTTCATAGGGGGTTAAAAACTCTAAGCCTCGGCCACTGTCTTGTCGGGCGCCTTTTTGGGGAAGTCATTGATCTCCCGTCTTGAGTTGAAACACCTTATGGAGGGGGGGGGGGGCAACATACAGTCCGCGGCTTCAAGGGAAATTAAAGCATCCCAACAAGTTTCCGACGGTGTTTCAGAAAGGTGGAAAATGTTAGTGTTAGCTCCAATTTTTAGTGGAAGACGAAGACTTCTACCCTTAAGATTTTTCATCGGGCTTTCGGAAAAACTCTGAGCTTCTGACTTATGGTTCTGTCGGGGGCTTCTGAAGAAGTCGTTGATCTTTCGTATTCAGTTGAAGAGTCTTCAGGGGAGACGTGTAGACCATGGCTTCAATAGATAAAAAAAACGGTGTTTACTAAACCATAGGACGCGTGGTAAGTTAGTAAGTTGATGAAACACCTGGTTCGTATCCATATGTAGCAGCAACAAGGTCGTCGAAGACAATCTTCAGCTTGAACGTTAGTGCTGACTTATACCAAATAAGAAGTGACCGGGTAAATTACACCTAATCTTGAGTCTTGAGATATCTTCATGAGCTTCACTTGATGAGGACCAGATGAACCATGTGATGTAGCTTGGCTTTGACGCTATTGCTCTCTCAGCTTGTTAGACGGTGTGTTAGAGGGTAGTTTCAAAAAGTTTTCCTCGAGGTTAGCGCGATTATGCTCTAAGGTTAGACCAAATTAGTATGTCTTCTCGCAGAGGTGCAGTCACTCTTGAAGGTAGGGGCTTCTGCTTTCTTGGCGTAGTAGAGATGCTTCAGCTGATCTTGAAGGTAGTTAGCGTAGATAGGGGTTTGGGTTAGTTTTTCTGACGGTCGAAAATCGATGGTTAACAGAGTTAAGTTATCCAGTAACTAGCAGTTAGTATTCTAACGGCGTGGTTGATGAGGGTGCAAACATCTTAGGGAGGCTTTCTAAGCTAGGTTATCACACCGAGGGTGTTTTTCAAACCGAAGGACCAACACAATCATGCACACAACAAACAGATAAAAAACACTCAAGGCAACACACTTAGGGAACTACAAGCAATCATCAAACCAAACATGGTACTCTAAGTACCCAGAAATTCCTAATGCGCGGGGGTAGCTCAATCAAACCGATTGAGTTTGTCCTATCCATCCTATAGGTTTGGGGCTGGTCGCATATGTTGACGTCTTCATATCGCCGGCATCGGCTTCAATAAGGACTTTCGAAGCTGTTGGTGGTGAAGCAGGCCTGGTGTGGAGTCGTCGATGTCGAGGTGAAGACAAAAACTGCGTAGAACATATGGTCTCATCATCCCGGGGACGTGAGGTCTTCAGAGGGGTAGCTGTTGAGGTTCTCCCAAAGTCGACAATTTCTGGTGGCTGGCCTAAAAATTACTAGTCAAGAACTGAGGACTTGATGCCCGACGACGGCAAAAAGGTGCAAGTCCATGGAGGAACAAGGTCAGCTCCTTAACAGACTTTGGTGACAACCAAAGACATGATATTATCATTCCTATATGTGTATGGATAAGTTGGCATCCAAACTTTAATAGCTACTGTTGGAGGTACATGAGTCTTCCTGAGGGATTGATCCATCTTTGAAGTCGAGTCTCCGGTCTGAGTTGGGGACATCGTCCAATATGTAGGTTTGAAGTGGATGAGACAATAGAGTAAGAATTTTCAAACATTCTTATAAAGTGGAGAGATAAGAATTTAGAAGTTTTTGAAGAAATAAGAGGAGTAGAAGTTATGCTACCGACTAAAGAAAGTATTTGTTTCGTAAATAGTTGTTCCCAAGTACTTGTTTCCTAACTAACGTCCATGCTAACTAAGGTCTCCTACAGTCAGGATAGCTCTGATACCAGCTCTGTGGAGAACCCCGGACTAGCTGTCCGAAATACCCTGTTATGTATACAGTTCACGTTCCCATGATCAGTGTGCCGTGAACACATAACCGAACCGATATCAAATTACATCATCCTTTACAAAACGGAATAAGAAAATTACAATAAGGTCACATGACCCATCTTTACAAGATAGCCTCGAATGGCCTAATCTAATCATCGAGTAGCGTAATCACTTCAGACAGCGTAGAGCCCAAGTCATCTGCCTTAACCCTACGAGCAACCGACCGGGAAGACGTTCCTAGCTCGCATAGACGTCGTCAACTCCTTCTTCATCCGTCGAAGTCCTCCAGGTCTGGCCAAGTAAATAGCCGGGGACAAAGCCGTGGGTACATTTGAATTGTACTCGCAAACCATCAAGAAGGTGATAACAATTCTAACTAAAGAAGACAAGAGAGGAAGAATAGTTTCTCTGGTGGATATAGCATGTGAAAGAGAATCAGTTTCTCTTGTGGATATAGCATGTGAAAGAGAATCAGTTTCTCTTGTGGATATAGCATGTGAAAGAGAATCAGTTTCTTTTGTGGATATAGCATCCCACATCACAGTTGAAGGGGACACTAAGAAAGTCCTATGACATCTCTATATTTTTGTTAAAGCAGAGTTCCTCTACATGAAACACTAGGAAGGGTCACCCTCTTTTGTTTCATTTTCCTCGACCATCTCCACATGGTCGGCACACCATCTTTCCCGTACCCTTCCGGTACTTCCAACACACATTTCCTTTGGAAATCATTTTCAAAACCAAAACTCGACACAGCTCTGTAACGGCCATCCCAACCGTCCATGACCGCGGACGCGGCTATTCGAATAGTTTTGACTCTGCAGAGTTTGCACACTTTCACCACAAGATCTGATAAATCCGCCGGGATCATCCCCGGTTCGTCATACGAAAGTATGCGAGTCTCGGATAATCAGTCGAAGCCTTTCGCCCATTCAACTTAGCAAGAGGTCCTACCCTATGGAGTATGTACCTCCCCGGCACCGTGGCAGCCCACCTCCCTTGAGCGTGGCTCCACCGCCAAGCCAGGAGACCCATAGTGTCTTCCGGACGGGTCAGCCCCGAAGGCCTCCCGTTATACTATTGTCCCAACCATGACAACCCGGACTCGGGGGTAACCGTACCCTTGTATAGTTGTGCGGTGCCTCATGCTAAGAAGAACAAACGTCAAGCTAAGCCCCGTGCCCATGTTGGAGTAGTGTGGTTGCGCGGGTTAATTGTTCCGGGCGAATACAAAGAACCATGTGTCGTTTTTCTCAAAACCCAAGTAACACCCACATTTCTTTTTCTCAATCATCTTTGACAAGATCCTTTTTGCCTTCATAAACCATACACTCGGGTAAGGTCGACTCACCCAAGGTTTTCTCAAAACTTTTACAACAAGGTAAACCTTGAGGGGTTCCCAACCTAAAGTTTTATGTAAGAGCTAAGATACAATGATGGCACGATGCTAGCCATCATACCACTAAGGAGATGATAGTTGAGGTGTCAAGGGGATCATACATACTTAGAATAAGCATGCATAGGGACAACATAAGTAGAATGATTCAACAAGGGTCATGATGTTAATCATCATACCACTAAGAAGATGATAAAATAGGTGGTCAAGGGGGCATACATGCTCAGGGTAAGCAGGCATAGCAACAAGGGGATCAACATTCTTGAGAGTAAGTATGCATAACATCAACAAGGGGTTCAACATACTTGAGAGAAAGTATGCATGGCATCAAAAAGAGGTTCAACATACTTGGGAGTAAGTATGTATAGCATCAACAAAAGGGAATGATGCTAACCATCATACCTCTAAGGGGTGCAAGAAGGATGTCAAGAGGTCGACACACTCAAGGTAGGTGGGCATACCATCACACTTAGAGGGTACACCAAGATAATGGTTATGATCACCATTTCCAAAAAGGGGAAAATGTAGATGGGTGTCAAAGATAATCAACATGCTCACGGTGAACATGCTCCATCAACTTAAGTAGATACCACACAACATAGATTGAGAGACACGAATAACAACAAAGTAACCACAATATGTGATTCAACAATCAGAGATCAAAAGATGGCTTGCCTTGGCTTATTTGTCCCTGGACTTCTTCAAATCCTTCAAATCCTTCCTCTCCAACTCCAACATCGCTCGAATCTAGCGTCGTAAAATAAAAGAACACGCAACATACAATCAACACCATATTTCAAACTTACAAGCAATGTTTTAAATGAAACAAGTCTAAGCATGCAGGGGTATTTGTTTTGTAGTTTTAAAACACAGGATGGCTGTTTTTAAGTAAAAGTGGTGTTTAAAGGGTTTAATAAACAAAAAGATTTTGGTTTATCAAATCATGTGATACACAATTAACACAAATAGTAACAAATATGTATGAACAGAGACTAACAATATATTTCCTATATGGCCAGTACTAAAAAAAGACTAACCCAATTGGAATCAGCTAAAAATATAAAATCTATGATTTTAGGATTTTTGTGGAGTATACAGAATACATAGAGCAAGTTTATTACACCTAAAAATATAGAAAAATCGTAAAAATACGAGGTCAGGGGCATGTGATAGATCTTGAAATACTTGTTCTAATGCACTTGGTCTCATTCGATTTGGAATTCTAGATCTCAAGTTATAAGCAGATTGGTGTACAGGTTTTAAAATTAAAAACAGAAATGTTAAACGGAATTCAAACAGAGGCTTTGGGCGGGAAGGGAGCTGGGCCGCGCTATGAGAGAAAATGGGACGGCCCAGGAGATTGTCCAAGTGGTGGTGAGAAAGAAAATAAAAAAGAAAGGAAGAGGAGGGCCCAGGCGGGCCAGGCCTGTGGCCGACGTGGCCATGCAGCCCATGCAGTGCACGCTCGGGGTCGTCTCCCTCGCGACGCACGCACGCGCGTGGCTCGGGAAAGAAGAAGGCGGCGGCCGGGGTGCTTACCGGCGGCGGCGGTGATCGACGGCGAGGTGGAGGCGGGGCAGCTGCGGGTCGAGGGCGTTCCAGGGCGCTCTCGGCGCCTTCCTCTCGTCCTCCACAGCTCCTCCCGTGGAGGCCTTCCTCACGGTCTTCCCGGCTCGCGAGCTCGACGGTGGCGGCTCCCGGCGGACCTGGGTGGCGTGCAGACGGGCGTTAGACAGAGAGGAAGACGGCAAGGAGGATGGGGTAGATAGGGAGAGACGGGGACGTCCGGGGCGAGCTTAGACTTGCTCGCCATCCTCTCGGTAACCCTGGCCATGGTGCACCTGCCGGCGAGCAGCAGCAGGGGGAAGCTCCAGCGTGTCTAGAGGGGTCCTGGGAGGGGGAGAGAAGTGGTGTGAGGCGTAGGTATGAGCGGAGGACATCGGGTTCCCTTTTATAGCCGGGCACGGGCTCACGGTGGACACGGTGTAGGACGATGAAGCCGCGTCGAGGACGAGCGTGGTTGGGTGGGCAAGCGGTGTCATTGAGTAGAGCATCCAAAGACGGATCCAAGGCTCGCTCGAACTCGAGGAGAAAGGCGTGCTGAGGTTCTTGCAGCGACGCGATGTTCCAGGAAGAACGCAGGTGTTTGATAAGTCACGATGAAAGGAGAGAGCACGCCGGGGAAAGTCGATCATTGCATCATGGTCCCAGCACGGTGCCTTTGCGGTGTGCAGCGGGGCACGGCCGCTGATGCTCCCTAAATTCGGGAACACAATGGCATCCAAACCGGAGGTGACCACGTCCTTGGCAAGCATGGGCTAGAGGCTGCGGGGCTGGGATTGCCTCGGGACCATGCCCGTTGGTTAGAGGGACGCCAGGGCATCATCATGGCGCAGCCTCGGGGCCTGGGGTGCTCGCTGCCGTGCTGACCAAGGTGGTGGTGACCACCAGGTTGGCAGGCTCGTGTGGGATGATGGGAAGCCTTGGGGCACGGGGGAAATGCATAGAGGGACTCCAGGAATCGTGGGAGAGATGCTAGGCAAGGCTAGGGACGCAGGGTGCAGGTCTAGTGCTTTTGATGGAAGCCTATGCCATTCATGGCCTTGGGAAGGGGAAGGGAGAGTAGAAAAGCAAGGGGAGGTGGAGGGGTGATGTAGGGTTGTGTAGGGGAGCCGGTGTGGTTGCAGGTCGTGGCTTCCCAAGATTTGACCAAGAGAGGAAGGAGGGAGAGAGAGAAGGAAGTGATGGCAAGCATTGCCACAGACATTATGTCCGGCTCCAATTCTCCCATGTAGGTCAATTTGAACAAGATGATCAAGCAAGGGGAGTGGTGCTGGTGGTGTCATGTCGTGGAGTGATGCTCAAATAAAATAGAGAGGGAGAGAGATGGGAAGATATGTGCATGTGCCAAGTTGGCATGGCATGGCCGGCCGCTTCCTTAGTGCCATGCAAAGATGGTTCACCACTTGATTATTTGGACAAGGTAGGTTAAATAGTTTTGTTTGGATGATCATCAAAATGGAAGGTGTGGTGAAGACTAGAAAGACCTTTAGGAGAAAAGGGAGGGAAATGGGCATTAATTCCATAGTTGATCAAATGAACAACTAATAAGGTTATGGGTAGGTAGATGGAGGTGATTCGATGCTATATGGATCAGAGAGGTGTAATTGATATTTCAAAAGTTTTCATTTAACTTTGAGTTCATTGAGTAGGTAACTGAATCACCTCAATTGTCTATGGATAATTGGAAATGATTTCGATTGAAAAGGAATTGAAACATAAAGAGGAGCTAGATAGAAAATAGGTCTTCAAAAAGCTCTACTCACTTTATTAAACAAGGTAGATCTTCTTAAATAAACAAATGGAAACAAGGGAATAATTATAAAGAAATTATTTTTGGGTGGGAGATAAGGTGATATGAGGTACCACACACACTTCCCATTTTTATTTGAGAAAATCATTTGGAAAACTTTGATAAAACTAGAAGTGGCTTTCTAGTGAAAATTGGAGAAGAATCTTAAATAGGATTTTTGGTAAATAAAATGTTTTGGGAGAAGTGATTTCAAGGGTAGAGGGTGACTACATAATGTAGCTACCATCTTTACTCTTGGTTTTGGGGAGGTTAATCTTGGAATAAAGATAAACACAAGATAAGAGAGGAGCAAGTGATCTAGTGCTGAATTGGTGGATAGGGTGCAAGATCAAGTGAAAATAAGAATTGTGAGGGGGTATATTGGGACATGCACGACGTGGAAGTTGTAGAGGATGTTGCATAGATGAGATCCATGCATTGAGGTCACCAATAACATTTGAGGGTGCTTAGAGATCAACTGCCAAAGTTTGAACATTTTAAGCCTGCCCAAACTTCTTATTGACTTGGCTTCAAAACCAACGAGGATAAATGGGTATAAGAGTTATTTGGTTCCGTGCAAGGACATGGTTGGGAAGTGCTCATGATAAGGTAGGTCTAGGACCAAGTGAGGTTCATTGGATGGAAAAGGATTTCTTAATCCAAAGGCTCCAAAATGGAACCTGAAAACAGATTTAGGACTAGCTAAATTTAGTGAGGCCTTAGGGTTTTGACTAGGGTATAAGAGAGAAGGTGGTAGTAAAAAGGAAAACAATTTTTCCTAAACCACACAGAGTGTTTTATTAGGTGAGTTGCTGGTTCTACCACTAGGGGTGTTGTTCTTTGGGGTAACTCAAGACAAAACTCAATAAGCAAAACAAGACAATTCATCTACCAGCAGATCAAGGTAATTCATATTAAACAAACAGATCAAGGCAATTCATCTAATTAGTCTTTAGAAAAAGTTTTTGTTCCCCCTAATTTTTGCACTAAAAACAACTAAATAAGGTTGCAAAAGTTAGGGTGTTACAGGTATCATAGGTAGATACCATATCATAGCACGTAAAACTGGAAAAATGAATGACAACTACACCATATATGTACACAACTTTGCATTGAGATTCTATAAAATATTAAACATAAAGTAACTATGATGCCACATCATGATACTACGCATTGTAGAGGTTGTATCATAAACTAGTATCAAATGCATGATAATACTAGTATCATGCATATGATACTAGTTTATGATACCACACTTAATAAAAAGTTGTGTATTTATTGATACATATCAATGATGATGTTTATGGACAATATAACCAACCCGTTAATACAAAGAAAAATATCATCATTACACATTCTCTAATGGACATAGCCTAGTCCTTACCCATAGGGTATTACCATTTCGACATGGTGTCTTGCAAGTAAATTTGGGCCTTGGGGGACAAGAGCTGCTCGATCACACTTTTAGGCTGGAGCGAGTATCATGTTGCTCACATATAATTGTTTATTTTCTTCCTATTTATTCACTTCTTTTCAGCTTCTTTAGCAGCTTTTAGAAGAAGTATCTCTCCACCAGCTTCTCTCAAGGTCTCGGATTCCAAAACTGTTTCGCTTTATAATCTAGTTTACCCCAAACTTGATTATAAGCCGGAACAAATTTGGTGTCCGAACTTTTAGGAGAAGTTTCTTCAAGAAGCCACCGAAGAAGCCTAAAACAAAAAGGTCCTTAGTATGGCAACGTAGTGGTGATAACCCAAACCTTATGAATCAACTAAATAACATTTTACAAAATTTCATTTTGACAAAATTATGTTGTAATAACAACATTGTGACCTAATAATAGTATTACATAAATGGTCCACAGAATATTAATGAACATGCTTCACCGACGATGGAAAGATATGTTCATGCGAGCAAAACAATCTTGCATGCAACTTCTGAGAAAATACTACACAAATTTGTTTTACACGTGTCACTCTTTCGGACAATTCTCCTATTTATCAATCAACCTATTCATGTATGTTAACAAAAATGTGGATGCTACCGATGTAGATGAAAAAGATTAGTTCCATCAAATAGCCAATATTAAATGAGCTTTTGTAAAGTGATCCGGTTAATTATTCATTATAACCATTGAGAAAGTAAGAAAAAAAACAAGGGATTTTTTAAAAGCAAAGACACACGAAAGAGTAATAGAAATAATTAAAATACATGGACAAATGAGGAAAAATCTGTAGAAGGTACCCCCTTGGACAAGTGTCATTAATTTAGTACAAATCAGCAACACTTAATATGGATGGGAGAAAGTAATAAAGAAAAGTGTTATTTAGCTATGTCCAATACACCACATTTGCACAATCTTTTTTAGGGGATTTGCACAATCACTGTGCATCGATTTTTCTGAGCCCTAGAGTGGAATCACCGCAGCGGTCGCTCGCCTCTAGTGGGCTGGCTTTGGTCCAACCGAATGACATGTACAAATTTGTATTTATTTTATTCTTATCTTGGATTTTATAATTAATTATATATATTGATAATACTAAATAAAAATTAATTTCATTAAAAATGAAAATTGTTCTGTGGACTGACAAGGATTACTTGTCACGCACTTTTCATCACGATTAGCTCATTGTGAAGGCAAGTTCTTCCTCTTTCCTTCCAAAACTGAATTTTTTTGTGAATTCCCTTTTTTGTGCTCGGTCAAAATGTCCTCTTCTAGAAAGTCCATAATGGAACCGTCCTGAGCAGGCGGTGTGCTAGATGTTCATGTTTTCAAAAGTAAGATGTACGTGAATAAAATGTTTCCATGTAAAAAGATTCCACATGTTCAAAGAAAATATTCATGGGTCAGAAAACAATGTTCATATGGTTCAAAGAAAGTCCACATGTTCAAAAAAATGTTCACAGGTTCGAAACACAGGTTACAAAAAGTTTGTGGGTTTGAAAAAATGTTCATGGGTTTTTAAAAAAATTCAAGGGTTTGGAAATATATATTTTATATTATCAAGTAAAAATAAAAATGAAAGAAAAGAGCAAAATGAAAAGAAAAAAACGAAAATTTGAAAAAGATAGGATAGAGAAACAGAAGACAAAATGCCTACTGGGCCTTGACCCAACATAGGGCGCACGCGGGCGAGCACACAATAATACGCTATATAAGCTAGAAATAGTGTGCTCCTATTTGACGCTCCTAGTGTCAGCTAGCACGAAAACGCACTGCCCTGCTGCTTCTGGTGGCTTCGCATCATAGCATGCTTCGGTGTTCGTGCGGAGGGCCCAATTTCCTCACGTAAGCTCCGGCGATTTATTCACGTGAGTTCACAGGCCGAACCCGATTGACCATTTCGTTAGTATACTAGTGAAAAATGTAGGAATAAAATTTGAATTGAGGCCTACAAAGAAGCTGTTCATGAAGTTTATTTTTTCATTATAGTAGAAAAAATGTTCTCGAGGTTCTATTATAATTATATTTTGGTTTTTTAATATTCGTAAAAAATGTTTATACAGTTAAAAAATGTTCACAAGATTAAGAAATGTTCGCATGATTTTTAATAAATCATATTAAAAAATAAATGTTCACGATTGCAAAAAATGTTTGCACAGTTCAGAAAACGTTCGCCGGTCTAAGTAAAGTTCATACAATTTACGAAAAATTGTTCCCGTGTGCAAAATAAATTTGTAATAGAGGAAGAAAAATGTTCAAGGAGTTTTAAAAATATCACAAGTTCAAAAAATGTTCGGCCAATTCAAAATAATTGCCCAAAAATTCAAAAAAATGTTCGCGCATGTGAAAATATGTTCGCACAGTTTAGGAAACCTTCGCCGATCCAAAGAAATTTCACAGGTTCACAAAAATTGTTCCCAAGTCAAAAACAAATTCGAATAGAGGAAAAATGTTCACAAAGTTCTAAAATATCACGATTTAAGAAATGTTCAAACAATTCAAAATAACTGTCCACAATTCAAGCAAATATTCACGCGTTGCAAAATCATTGTTCCAGGGTGTAAAACATCTTATTGTTAATGTACAAAAAAATATCACTGTGATTCGCGAAAAAAATGAACAAAAAGCATGCAGAAAATAGAGAAAGGAATAAAATAAAATGAATCAATTCGAAAAATGAAAGAAACTATTACCGCTCGTTGGAAAAGTGTTCATAGACATTTTATATATATGCATGAAAAATATATTGATATATTTGCATAAAATGTAAAATAACATTTGACGGTAAAAGAAGAACGAAGTAAAAAAAAAATCAAGTGAATGAAAAATAATTTTAAAGTAAAAAAGGAAAATACATAACACAAAAAATATATAATATAATATAAATATAGGAAACGGAAAAAAGAAAGGAAAAACGAACAAAAAAGAAAAGAAGATGAAGAGGATCGGAGCACAATGAGATGAGAACAAGTTTGGTATCGCAGGCATCAGTGGTCTCGTTGAGAGAAAGGAGAAAGAAAATGGGCTAGGCCCAGTAATGCGATACGGAAGCAAAAACTGGTACGCGTTGGCCTGCTGCTTGACGATCGGTTTCCGCGAATGGAGGGTTCCCTACGTTTCGCCTATTTCGCTTGTAGCGATGCGTATGAACAACTCGCTCACGGAAGTTCCTCACATACACTAGGTCCAGGGAAAAAGCGGCCCAGGAGTTCCGCAGAGAATGCACAAGATGGGAGCGCATGCATGGGGCCGTGAAATCTTTATTTCTGCCTGACTCCCGTTGATACATCTGCTTTCGTTTTCAGCCAACAATTTTATATTACTCTCTCTGTTTTTATATATAAGGACAATAAATATTTATTTTGTTCTAGGATTTTTGCTAAAATTTACTTTTTGCGCAATTTCACCGATCTACTATTAATCATCAATAGCAGTACAAAGAGCTTTATAAAATAGTACAATCGAATATGAGTGTGTGTGACGAAGAGGATCGGTGTTGGAGATGTTGATTTTGATGATAATGATGACGATCGGTATTGAGGCCTTCAAGATCCAAATCCCTTCTTCTCTTGTGTGGCGGTGATGGCGGAGATCTTGTGGAGGCGGCGGCTGTGGAGTTTGCAAGGAGGCAAGGCTCCGCCGTGGAGGTATGTATAGAGGATGGCTTCTTCCTTGACTCATCACCTCTTTAAATAGGCTCATGGAGGTCGGTTTCGCGATTCTGGGGAGATCCGTAGAGAATATGCCCATTGGCACTTCACAAATTAAATGATGTTCTGTTTGACAAAATGGAGTCAACGAACCAATGCTCGTTAACCTCGCAGTAGCTTTACTGTTTTGATCGTCATTTTTTTCATACAAACTTCGATTTGAGTGTTCTTTGCCTCGTTCGACTCGTATGGATGAGGGCTACAACCCAATAGTCTTGGATCTTGAATATAAGTTCGGTGCCTGCATCTTCTCTATATTGCATCCGCTTGGCTACTCTTGCCTTGTTTTATTCATAATTTTCCATAACACCTACACACATGTTAAAGACAAGAAAAAATAATAAAATCCTCATAAAAATATAAAAACAAAAGTCATATGAAAATGAATGTGAACTAGTAATTATGCATAATAAGAATAGTTGTAGCTAGATAGAGCATGAGATGAGTGACAATATGAATATTTTGTATGCTTAAATATGTGTCATAATTACACTCATTAAGCCCTCCCGCTGGCAAGGGGATGTGGTCCTCCTCCTCTCCAAGGCCCCAATGTCACTTGAGGCGGAGCGGGAAGGTGGCATCGCCAGCGAGAAGGAGGGAGCCCTAGATTGGTTTTACAATGGTGGCCTCTCTTTTTTGAAGCTTTGTTTGTGGTAACATGTACATTAAGATTTGAAGTTGTTCGAAATATAGATTTAAGTAGTTAAACTTAGATTGAGTTCAATAATTCGAAAATTTGTTTGTGTGTTTAAAACAATTGCATGTAACAAAAACACCGTTTGTGTATCCGTAAAAAATCATTAGGTTAAAAATAATTATACATCACTCACAATGTTCCAGAATAAATGTTCATACGGTTCAAATTTATTGTGCACGTGGGTAAAACATGATCATATAGTTCAAAAAATAATTGTTTCAGAGCTTTAAAAATATTTATATGAGAAAATAATGTTCATGAGGTAAAAAAAAGTCCAGTTCAAAATATTTTTCTGGAGGATGAAATAAAATGTTCATATGAGAAAAATGTTCACACAATTCTAAATAATTGTTCATGGGGTTCAAATAAAATGTTCATATGGGCAAAAAAATTCATGCAACTCTAATAATTGCTCGCAGTAGAAAAAAAAACCTAGTAGTTCTAAATAATTGTTCACGGGGTTTGAATAAAATTTTCATATGAGAAAAAATTCATGCAGTTCTAAATAGTTGTTCATGTGAGAAAAAAAAGAGTCCACGCGATTTTAAATAATTGGTCGCTGGGTTAAATAAATTTTTCATATGAGAACAAAAGCTCACATGGTCCGAAATGATTGTTCATGATGTTCAAATAAAATGTTCATTTGAGATTCAAAAATTTGTATAGTTCACAATTATTTTTCACGAGGTTTCAAATAAAATGCTCATATAAGAAAAAAAATGTTCAAGCAATTCCAGATAGTTGTTCATAGTATTAAAAGAAGTGATGATATATTTTAAAATAAGTTCATGTGATTTTTGACAAATATGATAAGTAACAGGAGTAAAAGAAATTGAACATGAAAAGACAAAAAAAAGATAAAAGGAAATAAAATACACTATTGGAAATTGAGTGGAAAACATTAAAAATAAAAGAACAATATAGCCTGAAAGAAAAGCAGATAGAATAAGTGACATAAAATGAGAGAGTAAAAACTAAGAGGAAGGAAAAAATAAAACAGCCTTGGAAAGAAACTCTGATGGAACGGGGGAAGCAAAACTACCTGCTAGTACTCTAGTGGAAGGGATCGAACATGCGACGCGAACATGTGAAACAAGTAAGCTTGCAACACAAAGCTTTTCTTTCTTGTTCGGACTTGCGACAGGATCGTGGTGCAAAGGTACCATATTTCCTATACTGGGCAGGTCCATAGTGGAGAGCGTGTAGGCGAGTCCAGGATATGTCTCTCAGTGATATAGTGATTGCGCCAATGGAGAGCTCCAACGGTGAAAATGTGGGTTGTGTTTTCTGCCAAATCCTATATGTTGCCGTTGATGTGATGTACGTGAGTCCGCGCCGCGTGCCTCCTCCTGCATGCCTCTCATGTGGCACATGGGATGGCCCACCATTACTGACATCGCGAAGGACGAAGACTCTACGACGACAGGGACACCACGGAGGAATATGAAGACTCATTGGCTGACCATGGAGCTCCGACGAAGGTGATGACAAGAACTCGCCAAAGACTGGGAGCCGCGATGACAATAGCAGAGGTGCGGAAGAAATCTTAGGGTTAGGGGTGCTAGTGATGTTGTGGTTTCGTCGATGACAAAACTTAGGGTTAGGGTGCTAGTGCAGGTGAGGGTAGGGTCTCTCCAACAACCAAACTTAGGGTTAGGGGTGTTGATGCGGTTGTGGGTGGGGTCTCGCCGGCGACCGAACTTAGGGCTATGTGTCCCTGGTCTCGCTCGTGCCAGAGGAATGTGGTTTAGAGGGATGGTCGATCAGGGGCGACGGACCGGTGAAGATGGCTGCTGGGGCAGGGTGGGAAGACCAGACGTTACTACGGTAGCAAGATTGGTCGCGCGTGGTGTGAGACAGCTATTTGGCCAATGCGTACGAGTGGGTCGGTGAGAATCTTGAGACCTTAAACGAATCAGAGAATCTCTCTCATCTTTTGCAAGGATTCAAACCGAAAAAATGTTCTCATGGCCCAGGTGGTTATTGGGCCGTAATGGATGCCTTTTTTGGTTTGCCCTGGGTCCGCGGAAGATGCATCAGACTGGAGAGGAAAGTGGTGGAGTTGCGAGACTTGCGGTGCAGATAGCCAACAGAAATTATAGATGGAAAGTGTATTTAGCTCCCGGACTCCAGTGTTTCCACCATTTAAAAGAAATTAGAAATATTTTTACAAGTTACTAAAAAAATTGAAAATGATTTTGGGGATTGTCAATGATACATCTCACAATCATGCAAAATCTTAACCCGAAATTCGTTTTATTTTGCGCTAGACAAAAATGACAAAACTGATATGTTTGGGAGATTTGAAAATGACTACTCAGATCGATACTTTTGTTATTTTTGTGTAGATCATAATATAAAGTATATGAAGTTTATATTTTACTAGTTTGCGGAATACAACATTGACTATATACGGATTTATTTTCAGAATTTTTTGAAACTCAAAAATATGATTTTTTATTTTTTTAAAAAAAATAGGATCACTGATTTCCAAATCTCTGTCCCATAAACGGTATATAAAATGCAACAGCAGTTCACTACTCTTTTTCTACATGGACACCTGGAATTGCGCCAGGGTAGCAGCATGTAGTATTACTAGTAGTATACCACAAGTAGTAAAAGTAAGTTGCAGCTGAAAAGCGTATGAACGGCAAGTCTGAACTCCTTGCGCCACAGCCAGAGATTAAAAAAAACAGAGTGTTTGTTCAGGAACCACGTACACAGGCAGAAACATGTATGATGCGCCGATGACTATGAGGAAGTATAAATGATTATGTGAATAATGTTGTCGTGGACCAAGGGGTGTTCCTCGGTTTGGAGACACGCCAAGGGCTATATCCATCTAGCCTAGCTACCTGGAGGAGCCTCGCGGTGCATGTATATATGTATATATGCGATGCGTGGAGGACCCCGCGACACCATCCATGCTTCTTGATCGTTCCTGCTTCCTCCTCCTTTTTTCGTAGCGGCTTGGCTTGGCTTAGCTTATCTTTAGCTAAGCTAGCAAGGGACCAACCAGCAGTCTTATCCTTGCCAACCCCAACCGAACCTCCTCACTTGTATGCGTCGATCGCTTTTGCTGCTTCTAGATCTCCACTGCAGCTTTTGTTCCCTGCGACGGGCGTGCTTAACAGTGGAAGTAGCGTTGCGAGGTGGGCAGGACGACAGGTTGCTTGGTCAGCCACAGCGCCACGCCGACGGTTATGTTAGCACGGCATATGCACATGGAACACCGGTCGACGAGTGACAGCGTAACGGACCCGTTCGTTTCACCTGGCTGCTGTCTGCTGATGGCGATCGAAGCGATCCAACACGGATGCACCATAGATGCAGGTTGTGCTAGCTGTGCATGCATGCGCGCGCGCGCGGACGATCTTTGTCCCAGCCCCGAGCGCGCGCGCGCTGTCTGTACAAGTACAACGGTCGCTATATCTGGCTGTTGTAACACATCAATCACCCATCCATCCGGTTGAGATTCACGCCGTTGCTGAAACCTCTACGTGTGTGCAACATTATCAGGCCAGTGTGCAACTTGTACTACCAGTACTCAATCCGTGCTTAACAGTGGAGTATTATAAGATATCGTATTATTGACTATGTATGAACCAAAATGAGTGAACTTACACACTGAAATATGTCTACATTCTTTTAACGGGAGAAATGTATTGATATAAAATAAGACACCTATTACACACAACCAATGCACCATAACCGTCAACAGCTAGTCCAGACAGTAAGGATGAACGCAACCGAACAAAACTAATAAAATAAAGAAAGAAAAAAGACCCCACCAGAACGACCAACCCTTAGAAGCAGCTCGACCCAAACCACCACAGAATACAACACCCCGACTACATAAGAAATTCTCCAAAAACGACGCTACCAAAAGAGAAACAGTGCACCAACGCGATGTCATTGCCTAATCAAAGATTGGAGATATTCACAATCCGAACTCCACAAACAACACCATCAACAAGGATCACTATTGCGAAGTACAACCAATTACAATCAGAATTTAGCTTTTCACCCTGAAAATGAAGACTCGGTGCTCGAAAATCAACACCAAATATTAAGTCCCAAATGTTGCCGCTCCCACTTGCTGAGGCTGCCGCTGCAAATTATCAATGACTAGGCTCACATGCATGCACATGTGCGATCTGGGCAGGAACAACGTTCCACGACCATGCCCGCACAACAACAACCTACGAAGTAATGTCTTCGTCGTATCCAAGACTTTATCTCCATGCATCAATACCTTTTGATCTTCCGATCATAGGCGTCTTCTCATTCCCCACCTCAGCCAACACCATGAACATCGTAAGCATCGACATGTCCAAGGGTGTCAACGGAAAGCAGAGCTTCGCAACACGTTCCATTGACACATGCATTTTTTTTAAATAAATAAACCTAAAACATGTTATAATAGTGAACGGATGAAGCCATCCGTCGTCAAGTAACTGACGATGATTGATTCGGACCGACACACCTTCGTACTTCCTCCCAAATCCGAGTTCCAAGGCCTGCAATCCTGCGGGGTAAAGCTCTATCCTTCCGAGTAAAGCAACAAAAAGAGAGTGTACCATATGCATGGGCACGACACGGATTAGGCCAAGCAGCAGCGTTTGCTGACCGGGACTATCCATATCCAAAAGCTAGAATGTGTACGTACATCCGCTCTAGGTAGGTATAGTAGCAAAGAAATCAATCAAATTCCTACGATTTGTCTACTTTCTTGCATCTACATTCTGCTCATCTCGTCATCTTTTGGGCATCTGCCACAACGAGAGCCAAGCCAGGGAACAATCAGCCCCGCTCTGGCATCTTGTCTCTTCCTCCTCCGCCTCCGACGTCAATAAATGAGCAGATACTCCGGCCGGGTCGAGACATAGCACGTACCGGGGTTGGTCGCCGGTTTGCCTTTTGGGGCGCACAAGGTGACCCGGTGAGCAGCGGAGGTTTTGGGCACGGAGCGGCGCGCGCACTGGCACTAGCCGAGCCGGGGCAACCGTTGTGATCGACAGGGCCTCGTGCCGTGTCCGCGCCTCCTTTTCACCGTACCTGATCTCAGCGACATCTCCTTGTCTTCACGTACGTACGTCCACCCTCTCGTGGTTCCTTCGTCGAGTCGACCGAGCAATGTTGGAGAGATAAAGACACAAACACATCTTGGGTTTCAGCGCGGCTTCCACGAGCCGCCGGGAATCCTCCTCCCGCCGCCTAGCTTCCTCCAGGTCCTCCCTTTCTCCCACCAATCCTCGCCGCCGTCGAGCGTGATGCCGGGCAAAGCCCGCCGGTGTTGGTGGTGGCCGGGCTCCCCCTCGTTCAACGGTTGGCGACGCGGGATGTAACGTCCGATCAAGGTGACGCGAGCGGGCGTCTTTTCCATCGACCGTGTGGTGGTGGTCGCATCGTTGGCATGCTCGTGGTGTGGGTGGCCACTTGGTGTAGATTGCGGACGGTGAAGGTTTTCTTCTCCTCTGCTGATTGCGACCTTCTAGGCTGCCGGCGGGGAAGATGTAGGCATCGAGACACGTTGGGTGGAAGATGGCGGCATGGGGGCCTTTGCATTGAATAATAATGGTGGCCTAGCCATACTGTTCACCGATCTAGACCCCGACGAGTTCCGGTCTTTTTCTCAGAGATTTTCGCAGTTTGGTGCATCATGCCACTGGATATCTTGATTGGCCTTGATCCGGTTGTGCGCACCCTTAACTTCAGCCAATGTGGCTTCATTAGAGCGTGGTGCGAAGCTTCACTTTGTTGTTGGTTCTGATATGTCTAAATATAGATTTTCATGATATTGGTAGAGGTAGAGAAAGTCATGATGGATATGATCGAAGGTAGAGAAAGTCATGACGGGTCTTTTTTTAAAGTTTTTTTTAGTTGTGTGCATCTTGATGTCGTTGAACATCTTGATGGGCTATAGGAGGGTTCGTTCTCGGTCTCTCGAAACATTTGTACAAAAATCTCATACAGAGTATTATAATATTGTACTCCTGTGTAGGAGTATAGAGTATATAAATGCAGTGCTAACCTCTTAGGCATTTTTTCGTCATATCTATTTGCATGATGCCGTCCAATGAATTAGTAGCTTCGGTCATTTACTCATGGCTATATATACTTTCTCCCTCAAAGAAGATACGGAGTACCTCAATTTTATCTAAATTTAAAGATATCTGTACACTTAATCTCATGTAGATTTTTTCGATAAAGAAATCCCATGTAGATATATACATCTAAATTCAGATAAAGTTGAGACATCTTTTGTAAGATGGCCGAAGTACAAAATAATCCTAGAATCAAGCTGAAAACCTAGTAGGCATACCTAGCACGAGGCAGCAATTACAAATTAGGTAGGTACGCACCAACACTTCTGGACTAAGCATCATTATGCCTCCTAAAGTTGGTTTATGAATGCAACTAACAGCCTAAAATAAGCATCCCAACCCGACATTACGCCAAAAGTGTACATGTGTGCGTGCGCAGCGCATATGCACATCCTCGGTGCCATCTCGGCCGTGCAAGCTGGTGGAAAGTCCACTACTGATGCCTAAAAGATGCAAACAATGTTGCTAATTCGGCTGTGGGAGTGTTGTTCTTTAGCTCAAGGTTTGTTTTACTAGTAGCTGACAAACATTACAGTACATAAAAAGGCTGTTAGCGACAAGGACTAAAAAACATGGCTCACGAGACTGAGTAGTTGGAACAATATACGCCATGCACGTACAGTGAAGGTCTACCTAGGTAGCTACTGATTAATTTTATTTCTTATTACTACACGTATAGGGAGTCGAATGATTGAACATGGACGTACACATTTAAGGAGTGAATCTTTAGTTGTGAACTTCTGATGCCATGAAAACATATTTGATTGAATCTATAGTTGTAAACTTTAATCTGCTCATTCCTTTTAGACGAAATGCACTTTGGCTTCAACAATTGAAACAACCGCCTAAATATCGGTTGAGTTATAGATGCCAACCGAGGATGCCACCTTAGAGAATCTGTAGTTGTACCCTTAAAAATGTTTTCATGCCTGCTCACATTATTGTGTCTGCGTTGAGAGTGTCAACATGTGTCCGGATCAATGGGGCGGTTTTCAACATTTGCCTTCAAGCCTAAGCTTCTTGTTTTTCATCTCAAAGTACCTCATCCATCTTTCATAAATCTTTTGATCTCTCAACTCAACTCTCGTCCTACTCGAGCTAATCTCTTTCATCATTTTGGACAAAGACGCTTGCGTGGAGCTTACCTCCTTCGATTTCTTTTGCCCGCTTTGGGAGTTCCGGGCATGTTGAGGGTAGCTGCCTTTTTAAATCAGTGGCTTCATGGTTCTTTGGTGTGGTCGATTATCTCCCTTGGCCATCACCTCTTGACAGTTGATAAAGTCTCGCACGGTTGTCCACCTTTGGCAAATTTTTGATGTTTGTCCAACTTTGTACCAAATTGAAAGCTTTATTTTTTTTCTAGAGTTCGTACATAGTTAAATCATCTTCCATCAAAGGGAAAATGGCACATGCCAATCTATAAGAATTTGATTATGTCAAATTGCACATAGTTAAGAAATCTTACATGATTGTTGTGATTCTTGCCACTCTCGCTCCTTGCGACAGTGCTATCATAGCACCCATCTAATTCATTGCATAATTCTTGTATGGCGCCCACCTATGTGACATAGCGCTCTGGTCGCAATTTCATCATATATAGGGCAGTGTTCCGGGTTCATTGAGTTCAAAGCATACCCGCCCTAATACGTTTTGCTTTATTGTTGCGCACAAACAATTGTGTCTAGGCTTATTACCTTCTAGGCATCACATAATAACTTGTCCCCCAATTTTTTCCATGTTGATCCTCTTACTCCTCTAGGAATCTTGCTTTGCTTTTTGGTGTCAACATCGATCACCATTTGTTCATGTTCTTCCTTGTGTGTAGCCTCGGCAGCCTCGGAATGGCCACCATCAGCGATAATGGACACATGTAAAATTTTCCTAATATGACTTATGATCAAAATCACCAAATTATGAAAAATATTTTTAACACACACTCCTTTGATGTTGACACCACCATAACACATCCGGCTGAACATGTTACATTCCCTTCAATACTGGCACCATCATGATGAATTCAGCCGAATAGGTTGCGCTGATGCAAGCCTCATACTCGGACTTCTTGGTGGTTAGCATATTCACCTACATGCTAAGAGCATTGATGAAGTCCTTGATCTAGCTGGTGACCTTGCCCATGAGAGATCTCATGAACGGCATGGCCACCTCGTCCATGCTCAATTTCCTCTTTTTAGCACCAGTTTAGGTGTTTGTGGTTGCCTTTTCTGCGGGAGAGTGGGTGGGATTTGGTGGGGTTTTCTATAATAGTGGTGGGATGGCTCTAATACCAAATTTTCAGCAATTTGGTACCAATTTAGGGTATCTAGATAGGATTTTTCATAGTCTTACGAACTACAGTCATCGTTAGACTAATTGATACTATATAGAACAACAAGTAGGGTGTCCAAGGAATAAAGCTAGGAGTGGGAAGGATACAAATCTGCCTAGAGGGGTGAATAGTCGATATAAAAATTATGATATTGCCTAGAGAAGATGATGAATCAATCTAGAGTTTAATTTGTCAAGCACAAAACCCAATTATGTTCACTAACAATTTATGCCAAAAAAAGATAAAAGATTATATGATAGCAAGATAAACAACTTCAAACGTGATGGGTATCATAAAGTAAAATGCATAAGTAAATGGCAAGGGTAAAGAATTAACCAAGGCACGCATCTCCTTCGATGCAGCTGAACTTCACACCCTTTTAGGTGCTACACTCCGTTGAAGCGGTGCGAAGACACAACGCTCTCCAAATGCCACAATAGCCACTACAAAAAAGACAATATATGATGCTCATTCTGTGACGATTTAGTAAGAAAAACACCATATTTTGGAATTTTGATAATTTGTTGACATTTATTCACTATATCTTCACAGAATAAGCACCATGTAATATCACATATGTTGTAGTGAGCTATCCGTGTTCTCCATGAGCCTTCTCACCAGAAGGGAAGTCCTCGATCCACTATGGGACCCTTGAGGGCAGCCACAAATACATTCAATCCACTATAGTTATTTTTGGCTAGAGACCTAGGTTTATCAAATCCTTGGAATGTACGTCCTCCAATAGGGATTATAATGGTAGAGGATCAATTTATAATACCAAGAAAATCCATAACTTTCCCTCATTAGTTATTTCATACACCAGTAGTTTCACACGCATGAGGGAAGATAGAAAAAAGGTGAACATGCATTGGTGGAGAGAGGACAATAAATGAGAGAGTGCTTATAAATCCTAACAATTAAAAAAAGCTCTTTGGCCTTATAATCCCTAAAGGAAAGAGTACTCGATAGTATGGCTACCGATTTGGTCACTGGTATGATGAAGTTACTCATTCGAGAGCCCTCTTGATATTACGGCTATCAATCCTATAACACGGTCTCTCAACAACCACTATGAGGCCGGTAAAATAGAAAAACCTATCAAGTTCAAACCTTTGCCTTGTGCAATCCACTTGAGATAGATGACGATGATCTTGACATCCTCAAGATGGGTTAGTTCATAAAGTGCATTGTCATTTGCTTACCATACCACGAGGTCACTTGATCCCACTTGGTACATCATGTAGCTTTGTGTGTTGATGAACTTGAATCAAATCTTTGCACTTTATCTTGATCAACCTCATATCATTTATTTTTAATCATTATTTTGATGTCTTGAAGATAAACATGAATGCTCACTCAACCGTATTCTTCAAGACATGCTTCCAATAGGCTCTCTAGGCATCACACATTGAATGTCACCTTGGTCATCACTTCATTATCTATGGACAAACCCTTCATGTATAACTCAATGCAAATAAAATGCTCCCTCCATTTCAGTTTACTAGTCCTACGCGTATTTCTAGATCATCAATTTGCCCAACTTAACATAAGATATATGCAAAAATATATACCATTAGAAACTTTATGTTTTATACTTTCTAATAGTATAATTTTTATGTTATATAATTTATATTATATAGATCAAATTGATGACCTAGATACACATGCATGCCTAGTAAAATGAGATAGAGGGAGTATTCATATGGACTATCATTAATTATCATAACCACACATGTGGGCTTCATGCTATTTCAGATAGTCGGCGTCGTTCCTATGATCCAACTTAATACCTCTCTTCTCCTTCGCCGCGCCTCATTTAGCTTGGGTTGCCCTAGTCCAAGCTGACGGGTTGGCCTTAGTATTGGGCCCAATCCATGACAGGGCAGCGTAGCGTGGGTTCGGCTTAAGTAGATGGGCGGGCCTTGGTCTTGGGCCCAATTCATGACGGGCCAGTGTAGCGTGGGTTCAGCTTAGGAAGATGGGCGAGCCTTGTGGGTTTATCCTCTTGGTTCCAAGTGTCGCCTTGCGGTGCAGTAGCAGTGATGCTGACACAATGTAAGCAAATGGGTATCATCTAGACTAAAAGGAACCATTGCACATTGGCACTTCCATTATTTCTAGGGCCTATAGGATTAATGTACTAGCCAAGTATTCTAAATTCTCTTTTTTTTTGCGAAACGGCTATTCTCAAAATTCAAACTAAGAGAGATGGTCCATCATGATACATACTCATAGTGGGAGTAACTTCAGTAGTAACTTAGGGTCCAACACACCAAATTTTATTAGAGCAAGTACAGTAGTGGGCTTATAGCCCGTCTACTTGGCACTTTTGTATATATGGAGGAGAGACATGAAAAAGTAGAGAAAGTGTTATCTCATGCAAGAGCCAGGTGCAGTACGTGCTCTTAGGTACTTTGTAAGAGTGTAAGGTGGACCATATACCAATAAACTAGTATATTCTTATAGCTAAGTAGTTAACTATAGGTGATATGGCACTATCTTATAGCCACTAGTTGGCTCGAAAGCTCAAAGTGTAGCCCGAGCTACACATCTACTGTTTTATTACAAAATTCAACATTTAAAGTTTCAAAAAAATCTGGAAAATATGAATATAGCCAATGATGTACTCTACCACTATGCAAAATTTCAGGATGAAATGCGTTATATTAGAGGCTACACAATAATGACAAATTCTAACAAATGTTGGAGATTTCAAAATCGGTATTGTTCACATTTTCAGATCCATGGATATGTGAATGTTGCACAGCCCAAAATACTGAGTCTTTCGTATTGCTTTGTTTCACGGTTGTAGAGTACATCATTGTCTACCTATAGAATTTGTGTTCCTAATTTTTTGAAATATAAAATGCCATTTTCAATTTTTTGAAAAAATGGCTCCATGTAGCCCGAGCTACAAAATGCCACACTCCTAGTAGGTGGTTCTACTATTAAACTTGTTTTTATATAGAAATGAGTTAATAAGGAAAGACCAGAATAGAGTAACATAGCTAGTCACCGTAATATCACACTTTTCAAAATACAGTAAATTTACAAGCCAAGTAATGAAGACATCTATGATACAGAGTACTACCTTATTAATTAGAATGTAATAGCATAGACTAGTGTTATATCTATGACACTAGTCTAAATCATTATGCACTATGACTAGGCGGTGCTATTGCGATGAACCAAATATTACCACGTCAGCAGGACGCACACAAATGTTCCCTCATGTCCGGAGAGATAGCTGCTCCTGCTTGTAGTCCAATGTAGTAGTACAAGATGAACACGGGGAAACGAAGAGGTGCGTTAGGCAGGTTGGCATGATTGGTCTGGCCGTCCCGCCAGCTAGTTAAATTACACGGAGACGGAATCATGGAGCTGGAGCTCCCCTTTCCGGCCACTGTCGGCCCACTCACTCGCCGCCGAAATCCGCCTCCGCCGATGGGATGGCTGTCGCCGGCCGGCCGGCTGCATGCTACTTTAGACCGCCCGCGGCGCATCTAGGCCGACACGTCGCCAGTGCGCTCCGGCAACTGGCCGCGTCGATCATGCCAGCATTCGCCTCAGCATGCGGACACGTCGCTCGGCGCGGCGTGAGAATTGACACACAGAGCTCCGTGCGATCGAGCTCGACGAGCGGTAACTTTTCGGCCGCAGATTGCAGATTCCATGCTGCGCTGGGTGCACCGCATGTAGCAAGGTGACAAGATGGATCGCAGGCATGAGCAGAGCACAGCAGAGCAGGTGAGTGACGCCTCTCGCTCGTCGTCGTCGTCTGTGGTGGTGCCGACGAGGGGGGAGGAGGAAACGGCCGGGGGGAACCGACCGGCGGGCCAATGATAGGCGACACGAGCCCCCGCGCGGCGCGGCGCTGCCACATTCTTTAGCTTATTCTGGGACGTGGAGCGCGGAGCAGCCAGCAGGGGAATTCTCTCGTCGCCGCCGCTGCCAGAAGTTGCTTCGCGCATCGCACCGATAGCAGATTCCCTGCACCACCACGTCAGCCACCAAGTTAGATAGATAGATTCTCAACGAATAAATTAACCTATCGTTGCACGTGAAATTTATATAAAAGCTCACGTCCGTCTGCGCAGAAAAGCCAGGCGCGTCGAAGAAAGACTTAGGCTGGTGCCAACGCGGGCCGGAGCGCGGGCGCTATCGCCCGGCTAGGGGCGGGAGGCGGGCTAGAGCGAGGCGAGACGAGAGCGCGGGGCGCTGCGGCTGGCGCCGGGCGCTACCGCCCGCTGCCGCCCGGCTACCGCCCGCGTTGGCGGCGGCGACGAGGCGTTAGCGGGCGAGAGGCGGGGCGGCGCGTTAGCGAGGCCGGGCGAGAGAGGGCGGGCGAGAGGGCGGGCGAGAGCGGGCGGTAGGCGGGCGGGAGTGGGGCGAGAGGCGGGCGTTAGCGGGCGAGAGATGGGCGGGAGTGGGGCGGTAGTGTGTAACGGCTAGCCGACGTGGCGCGACCCGATTCGTCCACGTCGCCTAGCCGTTGCTCGGTTCAAAAACCCTATAAATACCCCCATATGTTTCACTCACTCCACATTCATTTCATCTCCATTCATCACCTTCCCTCTCTCAAATCTTCTCCACCATGTCCGGTTGGACTCCACCAGATTTGACCACGTTCACGGATCTGCTTCACGACGGGTCACCAATAGACCTAGATGGTCTCTCTCCGACACATCGTCGCACCAATGTCGGTTCTTCGCCGCTTCCCCGAGTTTTATACCCCTCCGGCACACCTTCGGGGCCATATGGGCCATACGCTCCACCTCCGGGGCCATATGGTTCATACCCTCCGCCTCCGTATCCATACCCCCAACCACCTCCAAATGCTCCACCTACAGGTAGCGGTAGTGGAACTGTACCTCCTTACCCACCTTCGTACGGTTCATACCCTCCACCTCCGTATCCATACGCGCCATATGGTCCATACCCCCCAGCACCTTCTGAAGCTCCCGCTCCAAGCTCCGAGTCCAATGCCGCGGAAACAATCGTACCACCGCGTGCAAACAGGCTTGACTGGACTAGTCGGGAGGAGGAAAAACGGGTACTTTACTAACCCATCACATATTTATTTCGGGGTTGGTTCTTGCTTGGATTTTTCACTAACAATATCTATTTCGGGGTAGGTTAATGCTTGGCTTTTGCACTCCAAGGACTCTGTTGCCGGTAATTGCAAGACCGGCACTAGTTTTTGGGGTCAGATAGCTGAAACCTTCAACTCTACCTCGGATCCTTCCCGTCATCGGACCTCGAAGCAGCTGAAGGATCATTGGAACGCCTACAACAAGGAGGTGTCCCTGTTCAATGCATACCACATCCAAGAAACAAATATGCGTCAGAGTGGAGCAGACGATGCTATGGTCATGAAGGCGGCAATGGAGAGGTACGCGAATGACAAAAGAGTGACTCAGCCGTTCAGAAAGCACCACTGGTGGGATGCTGTAAAAAATGAAGCGAAGTGGAAAGGACAACATGGTCCTGGTAGTGGAACCGACTCCACTTCCAAGAGAAGCCGTCTAGGACCTTCTGGTGAGTACAGCTCTAGCGACGCGACAGGCGACACGGAGGAAGAGCGTCCAACGGGCCGCGATAGGGCCAAGGCCGCGGCACGTAAGGGCAGGAGGAAGGGGAAGGAAACCTCATCAAGCAGTGAGGTAGGAAGTAAATCCTTCGCGATGAGTAACATGATGAAGGGTTTAGTGAAGGCTAAGCTATTCAAGCAATGGAACAAAATGAAAGACCGATCAACCGTCGACATGAACGAAGCGAGAAAGCGCAAACATGCGAAGGCCATGAAGATGGTGGAAAAAGAGCTTGGTCTGGAAGATGATGACGACGAGGTGGAGGAGCAGGAACAAGAGGAAGAAGAGTAGAATTTTTATTTATTATGCAATTTTATTAATTATTATGTAATCGGTAACATTTTAAGTTGAATAAAATAATTTCTTGCATTATTTTGAATGTTTAAACAAAATCGAGTGAAATAACTTAATGTGGAAAA
This sequence comes from Lolium rigidum, assembly GCF_022539505.1. Classification (NCBI taxonomy): domain Eukaryota; kingdom Viridiplantae; phylum Streptophyta; class Magnoliopsida; order Poales; family Poaceae; genus Lolium; species Lolium rigidum. Next base: position 293,498,111 of record NC_061514.1, on the reverse strand, counting down.
GAAATGGTGATGTGGAGGAGAGAGAAGTGAGAGTGGGGACTATAGCCCGTGCATTGGCAAGGTGAGGTGAGAGTGGGGTGAGAGTGGGGTGAGAATGAGGGAAAAAGCTGACGTGGCGGGTGAGAGTGGGGTGGTGCATTGGCACCAGCCTTAGGATCGTCATCGACCTAAGTTACCATCACTATATGAAGTTGTTTGTTACACAATCACAAGATGTGTTGAATCCGTAGAATCCTCGAAACGGGCATCCATCCCGCATCATAAATAAAGCCGCATAGTACAAGATGATGAGTAGAAGCTCTAACAAAACATATCAAAGAAAAACAAAAAGTACTGAAGAGCCAACACTTGCCACCGAAGCCACCAAAAAGAGACCGAGAAGGACCAGAGCTCCACAACAATAACCCCAAGAGCGTAACAACACATGCCATTGCCGAGACCACAAGGTCAAGGGTTTTCACCCAGAGCCCTAGCGCGGCAAAGGTAGCCGCAGCGGCGCCATCAAAAGGGTTACGACACCCGCAAGCATCGTCGTCGCTGGATTCGAAACGTAAAGCTTATTGTCAAATAAACAACCCTATCGTTACTGTCAAATAGGGGAAAAAACTATCATTGCACGTCTAGTAGTGTGTAGTATGACATGTTTTGCTTAGTTGTCCGTGTATACCGATGTTATGCTAGTGTGAATGTGTAGTATGTTTTTGTTGAACTGCTGAAACCCTACTCATATGTAAAATGGTATTGCGTAGATGTCAATTTTGTAAGTCGATCACTACTAGAAAAATAGCTAAAGGTCCAGGGTTACCACCGGCGCGCTAAAAGAAGTGCACGCTGGTGCTATTTGCCGCTAGCGCACGTACCGCCGGTAATAACTTTATACAGTCGGCGCAAGTCCTCTTTGGCACGCCGACGATAAGTCTGGGCCCGGTCTGGGGAGGGGTGCAGACATGCACCACACTTACCGCCGGTGCATGTCTGCACCCCCCCCTCCGAAATTAGCTTTTCAGATTTGAAAGAAATAAAAGAAAATGTTAGAAATTTTGAAAAATAAAATCCTTCGAGATGACCATGTATTATGTTTTCTAGTTGTTAGGAAAGTTAACAACCATGAATTTTAACATATCATGCAAAATGGCATTGGTAAAACGGCTTTTCAGTTTGCAAATGATCTCGGATAAAAAGTTTTTTATATGAAAATGTATCTACGTAAAATATTACATCTGGTTTCAATGCCTACGGCCGTTTACCGATTTATTAGATTCCTCGAAATCAAAAAGAAAATAGGAGCGTTTTCAGGTTTTAGATTTTGATACAAAATTTCAAAAATAATACCACCGGCGCACCACTATATTGGAACGCCGACGGTAACCTAGCATATATATAGAAAACCAGCCCACATTTCTTCTCCTTTTCCACTTTCTCGCCCCGTCCTCCTCCTCCTCCTCTCCTGCACCAGCAGCCTCCTCCTCCTGTTGCTGCCCTAGCCTCCTCCGGCCTCCTCCTGCACTGGTGGCCAGAACCACCTACACCTTCGGCCTCCTCCTCCTACACCGGTGCGGCGATGAGTCCATGACCTTGTCCTCCTCCTACTACTACACCGGCGCGGCGATGGGACCACGACCTCGGCCTCCTCCCACACGGGTGAGGTGATGAGACCACGACATCGGCCTCCTCCTCCTCCTCCTACACCGGTGCAACGATGAGACCACGACCTCGACCTCCTTCTCATCCTCCTACATCGGCACAGATAAGACACCATGGCCACGGTCCCGATCTAGATTGGCCTTTTAAAAAAAATTGGAAACAATACCTCCAGCACACTGTAGATATTCGTTGCATAGAAAACAAAAAATTTCCTACCGCGAGAACGCAATCCAAGCCAAGATGCAATCTAGAAGACGGGAGCAACGAGGGGATGATCAAGACTCACCCTTGAAGATTTCCAAAGCCTATAAGAGTAGGCTCTTATTGCTGCGGTAGACGATCACTTGCCGCTTGCAAAAGCGCGTAGAAGATCTTGATCACGGTGCCACGATCGGGCAGCACCTCCGTACTCGGTCACACGTTCGGTGTTGATGAAGATGACGTCCTTCTCCCCGTTCCAGCGGGCAGCGGAAGTAGTAGCTCCTCTTGAATCCGGCAGCACGACGGCGTGGTGGCGGTGGCGGTGGAGATCTCCGGCGGAGCTTCGCTAAGCGTTGCGGGAGAGGAGGAGGATTAGGGCGGCTAGGGTTTGGGGAGAGGGGGGCGCCGGCCACTAAGGGGTGCGGCCATCTTGTGGTCTTGGGGTGGCCGGCCCCCTCCCCTTGGCCCTCATTATATAGGTGAAAGCCCCAAGTGTTGGACTACAAGTCTTCGAATAAGACCCCAACCCAAAACCTTCCATGTGTAGGGAAACCTACCCAAGGTGGGAATCCCACTTGGGGTGGGATTCCCCCCTTCCATGAGGGGGGTTGGCCGGCCACCTTGGTGGAGCCCAAGGTGGACTCCCCCCTCTAGTGTTGGCCGGCCATATGGAGGTGGAGTCCCTCCGGGACTCCTCCTTCCTTAGTGATTTCTTCCGGACTTTTCTAGAACCTTCTAGAACCTTCCGTAGAACCTTCCGGATCATTTTAAATCTTATAAAATGACTTCCTATATATGAATCTTATTCTCCGGACCATTCCGGAACTCCTCGTGATGTCCAGGATCTCATCCGAGACTTTGAACAAATCTTCAAACTCCATTCCTTATTCAAGTTCTACCATTTCAACATCAAACCTTAAGTGTGTCACCCTACGGTTCGTGAACTATGCGGACATGGTTGAGTACTCTCTCCGACCAATAACCAATAGCGGGATCTGGAGATCCATAATGGCTCCCACATATTCAACGATGACTTCAGTGATCGAATGAACCATTCACATACGATACCAATTCCCTTTGTCACGCGATATTTTACTTGTCCGAGGTTTGATCATCGGTATCACTCTATACCTTGTTCAACCTCGTCTCCCGACAAGTACTCTTTACTCGTATCGTGGTATGTGGTCTCTTATGAACTTATTCATATGCTTGCAAGACATTAGATGACATTCCACCGAGAGGGCCCGAGTATATCTATCCGTCATCGGGATGGACAAATCCCACTCGTTGATCCATATGCCTCAACTCATACTTTCCGGATACTTAATCCCACCTTTATAACCACCCATTTACACAGAGTGGCGTTTGATGTAATCAAAGTACCTTTCCGGTATAAGTGATTTATATGATCTCATGGTCATAAGGACTAGGTAACTATGTATCGAAAGCTTATAGCAAATAACTTAATGACGTGATCTTATGCTACGCTTAATTGGGTGTGTCCATTACATCATTCATACAATGATATAACCTTGTTATTAATAACATCCAATGTTCATGATTATGAAACTAATCATCCATTAATCAACAAGCTAGTTAAGAGGCATACTAGGGACTCTTTGTTGTTCACATAACACACATGTATCAATGTTTCGGTTAATACAATTATAGCATGGTATGTAAACATTATCATAAACACAAAGATGTATTATAATAACATTTTTATTATTGCCTCTTGGGCATATCTCCAACAGTCTCCCACTTGCACTAGAGTCAATAATCTAGTTTACATTTGTAAAGATATAACACCTTGGCCTTCTGGTGCTTTATCATGTTTTGCTCACGGGAGAGGTTTTAGTCAACGGATCCGACATGCTCGGAAACGTATGTATTTTGTAATTCATTTGCGTCTCAACGCATCACTCATTTCCAAATGAGTCGGCATTAAATATGTTTGGTCTTCCGGTGGAACCTTAATTCCGCGGTCTGAAATATGTCACTAATATTGTCACACACAATATAGCTTCAAAGTTCTGACTCTGTCGGAACTACACCAAGTTCTCAAAGAACCTCTTGACTTTAACATCCTTTGTCATTGTCAAAACAATGACATATTCTGCCTTCTTTTGTAGAATCCGTCACAATATTTAGAACTCTTCTAAATCTAGCATAGTCAACTTCTATCTCATTGTGCTACCTTTTAAACAACACTTAGCCTAATTGAGATTGAATTTTTTTATATGCGACCAAACTAATATCGGTGCAACACATTACATCGATTTGTTTGTCATTACACCATATAAAATTATATATATATATCCTTGGATCTTCTAAAGTACTCAAGGATATTCCTACTGTTTGTCCAATAATCATCACATGAATTATTCTGGTATATGCTCTTAACTCTTTAGAGCACAGGACATCTGATTTTGTACATATTCTTCGTGATCTAAAATCACTCATGTGTTTTTACTCATCGAGTGTCAAATACACTCAAGTCTTGTTAAACCTTCACATGAAAAGAACACCTTCTTAATATTTCTATATTGAACTACTTCAATATCCATTCTATGTACTTTGACTTAAACTTATTATGTATTCCAATCTATCTTCATAGATCTTGACACTAAATATGTTTCAGTCCATATTCTTTCGTTGAAGTTAATTTCTCAATGAAACCTTTTAATCAAGTATATAATTACATCATTTATAACCAACTATATGTCATCTACATAAAGTATTATAAATATGTCTCAGCGCTCCCACTTAATTTCTTGCAAATGCAAGCCTCTTCATCGTCTCTGATGAAATCAAAAAAAAAACTCTTTGATTATTTCATCTGGTGAAGATTCCAACTCCGTGATACTCATTTCATCCAATTGAAGTCTGTATACCTATCTAGTATTCCATGGCCAGCAAAACTCTTGGTTGTATCTTTGTATACACCTTTAATACACACTTCTGATAAGTAATGTATTTTGCCATCTTACTAACATATCTCTTAAAAGAAATTTGTAGTGATTACTAGAATAATCCACATAGACTATAAGCATTGCTACGGAAGATCTAATCTTATCGCAGTCAACTCTTTGAACTTTGTCGTAAACAACTTTTCGACAAGTCGAGCTTCTTCAAGGATATTTCATCCAAGTCCATCAATTTTATAGATCTATTTACTTTCAAAAAGTATTTATCTATCTTGGATTTCATGGAGTATAGCCATTTTAACGGAGTCAGGGCCCATCATAACTTCTTTGTTTTGTAGTTGGTTTATCATTGTTCAAAATCAATCCTTTGTCCACAAATCATTTATTTGATCACAAAGTAAACCATACCTACAAGGTTCAATAAGTACTTCGATCTCTATGGCTAAAACACTTTGTAGTCATGGGAGCCATGAACGTCGTGGCCGCTTCCGGAACCAATTCCAATGCTGCGCTACTCTGATCATTATGCTCAGGTTCATAAACCTTATCAAATTATATTGTCCTCCCACTCAAATACTTCACTATAAACAATTTCTCGGAAATAAGAAACATTGACAAACACTTTTGTCTTTGTCTCGTGGGAAGAATTCCCAATCAAATCTCTGGGGATAACCAACAAAGACATTCATCCGATTTTGGTTGTAAACTTATTTACTTATGCTATGAATACCAAAATTTAAGAAAAGACTATCAGTGGTTCATACCCATGCCATAACTCGTATGGTGTCATTTCAACGGATCATGATGATGCTCTATTCAAGTGTAAAAGCGGTAGTCACTAAAGCATAATCCACAAAAATATAATGGCGTCAATATCTTATCTCATCATTGATCCAACAAGGTTTGGATACATCTTTTGGATACTTCATCATCACTATGATACTCCAAGAAACGTGAGTTGTAGAACAATTTCATAACTCTCTTAGATGTTCGCTAAAACTCGTAATTCAAATATTTCCACCATGATCCAATCATAGATATTTGATTTTTCTATTACGATGATTTCCACTTCATGCTGAAATTTATTTGAATCCATTCAAATGTTTCAAACTTCTTCCTTATTGAATATATCCACATATATACTCAATTCATTGTTGGAAGTTTTCATGAAGTAGAAGAATCTCCCGCACACAACTATGCCCAGTGAACCACATATATCATTATGTATGTTTTCACTAAGTTAGTTGCCCATTCAACTCTCGGCCTATGAACGGTATTTCAGTCATTACTTTTTAGAAAAGATTTTGCAAGCGCCAAACGATTCAAAAAATCAAATGACTCCAAAAATCCATTTGCATGGAGTTCCTTCATGCGTTCCTTTCTAACATGACCTAAATGGCGGTTCCACAAATAAGTGGAATTCAAATCATTTGCCTTATGGCATTTTAGCGTCAGTATTATGTGTGTGTGTTTCACCATTAAGATTTATAATAACTTATCCATCGTACATGGAGTAATGTCATAATTTGAACAACTCATTGTTTTTATTTGACCAGAGCAAAATAACAATTTATTAAGCTCATTATTATAAATTCTAAGGGTTAGGTAGAATGCCAACGACAAACATAATAACACTTTATTATGTTCCAGACGTGCATTATTACCATATTCCTTATCAGTCACTGATAACCCACAAGTATAGGGGATCGCGATAGTCTTCGAGGGTAGTATAACCCAAATTTATTGATTCGACACAAGGGGAGGTAAAGAATACTTATAAGCCTTAACAACTGAGTTGTCAATTCAGCTGCACTCGGAAAAGCACTAGCAACAGGGGTGATGTGAAAGTAGCGAGTAATATGAGAGCAAGAGTAACAATGAATACGACAGCGAGTAATAGCAATATGAGAGCAATGGCACCGGAAGATAGTTGATACTACTTCCAATGACATGTAGAACAAGTATATTATGATGAAAGATGGACCGGGGTTCCCAGCGATCTACACTAGTGGTAACTCTCCAATAAGTGACAAGTGTTGGGTGAACAAATTACAGTTGGGCAATTGATAGGAATCAAAGCATTAAGATAGAACATCAAGATTATTAATCATGTAGGCATGTTTTCCATATATAGTCGTACGTGCTCGCAATGAGAAACTTGCACAACATCTTTTGTCCTACCAGCCGGTGGCAGCAGGGCCTCAAGGGAAACTACTCGGATATTAAGGTACTCCTTTTAATAGAGCACCGGAGCAAAGCATTAACACTCCGTGAAAACATGTGTCCCTCACATCACCGCCATCCCCTCCGGTTGTCCCGATTCTTGTCACTTCGGGGCCTTTGGTTCCGGACAGCGACATGTGCATACAACTTGTAGATACAATCTAAACAATAATATAGAGCTTAAATCTAAGATCATGCCACTCGGGCCCTAGTGACAAGCATTAAGAATAACAAGATTGCAGCAACAATAACTTCACAAACTTTATAGATAGACTAATCATAATGTATTATCCATCGGATCCCAACAAACACAACACCGATTACATCAGATGAATCTCAATCATGTAAGGCAGCTCATGAGATCATTGTATTGAAGTACATGGAGGAGAGTATACCGACATAGCTATCGCTAGAACCCGTAGTCCATGGGGGAACTACTCACGGAGCATGATGGAGGCGGTGGCGTCGATGGAGATGGCTTCCGGGGGCACTTCCCCGTCCCGGCAGGGTGCCGGAACAGAGACTTCTGTCCCCCGAATTGGAGTTTCGCGATGGCGGCGGCGCCCTTGGAGTCTTTCTGGAGTTTCGTCAATTGGTACTGCGTTTTTAGGTCGAAAGGGATTTTATAGGCGAAGAGGCGGCGCAGGGGGGTGCCTGGGGGCTCCACACCATAGGGTGGCGCGGGCCCGGAGCCGGGCCGCGCCACCTTATGGTCCGGTGGCCCTCCGGCCCCTCTCCGACTCTTCTTCGGTGTTCGGATGCTTCCGGGAAAAATAGGAGGTTTGGCGTTGATTTCGTCCAATTCCGAGAATATTGCCCGAACAGCCTTTCCGGAACCAAAAACGACGAGAAAACGAGAACCGGCACCGTGGCATCTTGTTAATAGGTTAGTTCCGGAAAATGCATGAAATCATCATAAAGTGCAAGCAAAACATGTAAGTATTGTCATAAAACAAGCATGGAACGACAGAAATTATGGATACGTCGGGGACGTATCAGCATCCCCAAGCTTAGTTCTCGCTCGTCCCGAGCAGGTAAACGATAAAAAGAATAATTTCTGTAGTGACATGCTACTTACATAACCTTGATCATACTATTACAAAGCATATGAAATGAATGAAGTGACTCAAGGCAATGATCTATAGTTGCTAACAAGTAGATAACATATAGCAAAACTTTTCATGGAGAGTACTTTCAAGACAAGCATCAAAAGTCTTGCACAAGAGTTAACTCATAAAGCAATAAATTCAAAGTAAAGGCATCGAAGCAACACAAAGGAAGATATAAGTTTCAGCGATTGCTTTCAACTTTCAACATGCATATCTCATGGACATTGTCAACATAAAGTAATATGATGAATGCAAATATGCAAGTATGTAAGAATCAATGCACAGTTGACACAAGTGTTTGCTTCTAAGGTGGAAGGAAGTAGGTAAACTGACTCAACATAAAAGTAAAAGAATGGCCCTTCGCAGAGGGAAGCATTGATTGCTATATTTGTGCTAGAGCTTTGGTTTTGAAAACATATAGAGAGCATAAAAGTAAAGTTTTGAGAGGTGTTTGTTGTTGTCAACGAATGGTAGTGGGCACTCTAACCCCCTCGCCAGACAAACCTTCAAAGAGCGGCTCCCATTTTATTTTATTTTTGGGTGGCACTCCTTCCAACCTTTCTTTCACAAACCATGGCTAACCAAATCCTCGGGTGCCTGCCAACAATCTCATACCATGAAGGAGTGTCTTTTTATTATAGTTTTATTATGATGACACTCCTCCCAACCTTTGCTTACACAAGCCATGGCTAACCGAATCCTTCGGGTGCCGTCCAACAATCACATACCATGGAGGAGTGTCTATTTTTGTTAATTAATTTGGGACTGGGAATCCCATTGCCAACTCTTTTTGCAAAATTATTGGATAAGCAGATGAAGCCACTAGTCCATTGATGAAAATTGCCCAACAAGATTGAAAGATAAACACCACATACTTCCTCATGAGCTATAAAACATTAACACAAATTGAGAAGCATTTTGAATTGTTTAAAGGTAGCACTCAAGCAATTTACTTTGGAATGGCAGGAAATACCACATAGTAGGTAGGTATGGTGGACACGAATGGCATAGTTTTTGGCTCAAGGATTTGGATGCACAAGAAGCATTCCCTCTCAGTACAAGGTTTAGGCTAGCAAGGCTATTTGAAGCAAACACAAGTATGAACCGGTACAGCAAAACTTACATAAGAACATATTGCAAGCATTATAATACTCTACACTGTCTTCCTTGTTGCTCAAACACTTTACCAGAAAAATATCTAGACCTTAAGAGAGATCAATTATGCAAACCAATTTCAACAAGCTCTACAGTAGTTCTCCACTAATAGGTTTAAACTACATGAAAAAACTTAATCTATTTGAGAGCTCAAAACAATTGCCAAGTGTCAAATTATCCAAGACATATGAGGCATTTTCTGTTTCCAACCAAATAACAATAAGTATTGTAGCTTCCAACTTTTATCATTGAACATTAAAAGTAAAACGAAGAACAAGTGTTCATATGAAAAAGCGGAGCGTGTCTCTCTCCCAAACAAGGATTGCTAGGATCCGAATTTATTCAAACAAAAACAAAAATAAACACACAGACGCTCCAAGTAAAGCACATAAAATGTGACCGAATAAAAATATAGTTTCAGGGGAGGAACCTGATAAGTTGATGAAGAAGGGGATGCCTTGGGCATCCCCAAGCTTAGACGCTTGAGTCTTCTTGAAATATGCAGGGATGAACCACGGGGGTATCCCCAAGCTTAGACTTTTCACTCTTCTTGATCATATATCATCCTCCTCTCTTGACCCTTGAAAACTTCCTTCACACCAAACTTCTCATAAACTTCATTAAAGGGGTTAGTACTCAAAAAATTTGAATCCACCTTGGTCCTGTAGTGGCACATTGCAAGAACTCAATAAAACATTAGCTACAGCCCTCTACATCTAGAAAACCTCGCTTAAAGTCCACAAGAGACAATGCAAAAAATAGAGACAGAATCTGCCAAAACAGAACAGTCCGTAAAGACAAATTTTATTGAGGCGCCAGACTTGCTCAAATCAGAAAACTCAAAACTAATGAAAGTTGCGTACTTATCTGAGGAACACGCACGTAAATTGGCATATTTTTCTGAGTTACCTACAGAGAAAACAGCCCAGATTCGTGACAGATATAAATCTGTTTCTGCGCAGAAATCCAAATCTAGTATCAACCTTCGATTAGAGGCTTCACTTGGCACAACAAAACACAAAACTAAGATAAGGAGAGGTTGCTACAGTAGTAAACAACTTCCAAGACACAAATATAAAACAAAGTACTGTAGCAAAATAACACATGGGTTATCTCCCAAGAAGTTGCTTTCTTTATAGCCATTAAGATGGGCTCAGCAGCTTTAATGATGCACTCGCAAGAAATAGTATTTGAAGCAAAAGAGAGCATCGAGAAGCAAATTCAAAACACATTTAAGTCTAACATGCTTCCTATGCAAAGGAATCTTGTACACAAATAAATTCATGAAGAACAAAGTGACAAGCATAAGAAGATAGAACAAGTGTAACTTCAACAATTTCAGCATATAGAGAGGTGTATTAGTACCATGAAAATTTCTACAACCATATTTTCCTCTTTCATAATAATTTTCAGTAGCTTCATGAACAAACTCAACAATATAACTATCACATGCAGCATACTTTTCATGATTTCCAAACACATAATTTTCATCAAGTTCAAGAATAGTGGAATTAAAACTTTCAAACTTACTTTTATTAATAATATAACAAGGTAGTTGATCAATCTCAAGAGATATGAGACTCATAGAATAAGTCAAGGACTCTCCAATCCCATTTTCATTAGTAGTACAATTAATATTATCAAGTAACATAGGACCATCATCTAGAGCTTTATCATAAACATTTGCCAAGCAAAATTCTTTAGTACCATGTATTTCGACATCAGGCACAAACAAAGCATTATCATAAGATTTATCAAAGTAGCATGGATTATCATAAATAACAGTAGCATAATTATTCTCACAAGTTTTACTCATAGGTAATATTTCAAGAGAATCCACAGGAACATAACATTCAACCTCTTTCGGTAAGCATGGAGGACAATCAAATAATGTAAGAGATAAAGAGTTACTCTCATTATAAGGTTGGCATGGGTAGCTAATCCATTCTTCCCCTTTTTGTTCGTCGCTCTCCTCTTCTTTTTCATCCAATGAGCTTTCAAGTTCATCAATTTCCTCCTCTTTTTCATCCAATGAGCTTTCAGGTTCATCAATTTCTTCTTCCACCGGTTCCTGCAAATTGTGAGTGCATTCTTGTGCATTAATGTGTCTCTCTTTATAATCAAGGATATAAGGATTCCTACTCGTAGCATTCTATGCAAGAATTAAGGATAGTAGAGACATAATCTTTAAGGTCCTTACAAATAGCACAAGTTTCATAATTCTCAACCATGAAGGATTCTATCTCGGAGGCTCCCATAAATAAGACAAATTGTTCTACCTCTTCGAACCCATAATGAATATAGCAATTCCGATTATAGTTCTTAATTAAAATTTCCTCACTAAAGCCACATTGAAATTTAAGATGTTTATCCTGTTGAGAGCAACAGTTTATATCATGGCGTCTAAGCAAGATTCTAGCCATTGTATTCAATTTTTCTATCATAGCACTCATTATTTTACCAGTTCTTGATTCTCTATAATTATTATAGCATTCTATAAGCTCCAAGTAGGTTGTAGGTTCTCCCATGACAGCAGTTTTTAATTTTTCGGTTTTTCAAATTTTTATGGATTTTTGGGTATATGAGGAAAATAAAACAAGACAGAAATAAGCTAGACAAAAATAAACTAAGCAAACTAATACTAGACAGAAATAAACTAAGCACAAATAAACTAGACGAAAGTAAACTAAGCAAAACAAAATAAAATAAAACAGAGAAAGAGGTAGAGTGTACTCCCCAGGTGAACTTATGAGTAGAGCTATGCCTCCCCGGCAACGGCGCCGTAAAACAGATCTTGATAACCCACAAGTATAGGGGATCGCGATAGTCTTCGAGGGTAGTATAACCCAAATTTATTGATTCGACACAAGGGGAGGTAAAGAATACTTATAAGCCTTAATAACTCGAGTTGTCAATTCAGATTGCACTGGAAAAGCACTAGCAACATGGGTGATGTGAAAGTAGCAGTAATATGAGAGTAGTAGTAACAAGAATACAATGACAGCAGTAATAGCAATATGAGAGCAATGGCACCGGAAGATAGTTGATACTACTTCCAATGACATGTAGAACAAGTATATTATGATGAAAGATGGACCGGGTTCCCAGCGATCTACACTAGTGGTAACTCTCCAATAAGTGACAAGTGTTGGGTGAACAAATTACAGTTGGGCAATTGATAGGAATCAAAGCATTAAGATAGAACATCAAGATTATTAATCATGTAGGCATGTTTTCCATATATAGTCGTAAGTGCTCACAATGAGAAACTTGCACAACATCTTTTGTCCTACCAGCCGGTGGCAGCCGGGCCTCAAGGGAAACTACTGGATATTAAGGTACTCCTTTTAATAGAGCACCGGAGCAAAGCATTAACACTCCGTGAAAACATGTGTCCCTCACATCACCGCCATCCCCTCCGGTTGTCCCGATTCTTGTCACTTCGGGGCCTTTGGTTCCGGACAGCGACATGTGCATACAACTTGTAGATACAATCTAAACAATAATATAGAGCTTAAATCTAAGATCATGCCACTCGGGCCCTAGTGACAAGCATTAAGAATAACAAGATTGCAAAGCAACAATAACTTCACAAACTTTATAGATAGACTAATCATAATGTATCATCCATCGGATCCCAACAAACACAACACCGATTACATCAGATGAATCTCAATCATGTAAGGCAGCTCATGAGATCATTGTATTGAAGTACATGGAGGAGAGTATACCGACATAGCTATCGCTAGAACCCGTAGTCCATGGGGGAACTACTCACGGAGCATGATGGAGGCGGTGGCGTCGATGGAGATGGCTTCCGGGGCACTTCCCCGTCCCGGCAGGTGCCGGAACGGAGACTTCTGTCCCCCGAATTGGAGTTTCGCGATGGCGGCGGCGCCCTTGGAGTCTTTCTGGAGTTTCGTCAATTGGTACTGCGTTTTTAGGTCGAAAGGGATTTTATAGGCGAAGAGGCGGCGCAGGGGGTGCCTGGGGGCTCCACACCATAGGGTGGCGCGGCCCGAGCCAGGCCGCGCCGCCTTATGGTCCGGTGGCCCTCTCGGCCCCTCTCCGACTCTTCTTCGGTGTTCCGGATGCTTCCAGGAAAAATAGGAGGTTTGGCGTTGATTTCGGTCCAATTCCGAGAATATTGCCCGAACAGCCTTTCCGGAACCAAAAACAACAGAAAACAGAACCGGCATCGTGGCATCTTGTTAATAGGTTAGTTCCGGAAAATGCATGAAATCATCATAAAGTGCAAGCAAAACATGTAAGTATTGTCATAAAACAAGCATGGAACGACAGAAATTATGGATACGTCGGGGACGTATCAGTCACTTAGGCCATAGTATTCTTGTATTGCGTTGTTTTTGTATGACACTTCATACCAACCAATATAGTACTAATACCCAAGAATTTCATAGTGTGACTTAACTAGGAATACAACCATAACATGTATATCATTTATATACACCTGAGCTAGACTTTCTAGTCTTTTCTTTTCTTTTTGCCAAAATATCTTTTGCAGTTTCTCTTTTAGCTTTCCTCATTATTCAGAAAAAAACACTTTAACATTATTAACTTCTAGGTTTGTTGGTCAAATACCAATAACCTAGAGGTTCTTACTTTAAGTTGATCATCATATGACAAGTGTTTCAGATTTCACTACTAGTAACTTTGTAATATGATGAACAATTTTACTCATAATTTTATCCATTATATCATGACGACTTTTCGAGACCATGTCTGTACATGCTAGGCTCGTAAAGTTTTAACCTCAGTATTCGCATGTGCAAACCTGGCTTGCACCCGTTGTATGCACACGTAGAATCTATACCTTAGTATTCGAAACGACGAGTCTTTAGCAACGGTGCATACTAAGGACGATCACTTCATGGATATGCGAATATCGTTAGTGCCCCAATAGTTGGAGGATTGGGACGCCTTGCGTCTTCAACCTTCGTACATTCCCATAAAACTTATGAGTTTATGTAGTCTCACCAAAATATATTCTATCATCTTGCAATAAGGTTTTAGATATCACATATATCTCATACCTTTGACTATTTCTGAAAACTAAAATTTTCAGCTCCTTACTTTTCAAACAGATTTGAACTTCAAGTTTCACGGAGACAAGATGACTTTAGGTACTAACTGAAAACATAGCTCTTTGAATCAACAATGTGAGGTTTACTAAAAGTTTGCAATAGGACTTAATCATTTCTTCATTCTTTAACAATACGGTACCAGTTCGTAAAGTTTCTTGTCAGACTTAACAGTATTTCTATCTCAATTACAAGACTAGCGCATGGTAGAAAAACGGATGCTAATACTACAAAATTAATTCAAAATACTACTCAGACTATGTTTATTATAATTAGTTCATGTTTTAATCTAATTACTAATGAACTCCCACTTAATACAACATCCCTCATAGTTGTTAAGTGGCACACGATCCAAATCCACTACATCAAAACCGATCATCACGTGAGATGATGTAGCTTCAATGGTGAACATCAACATGTTGATCATATCATCCATATGACTCGTGTTCAACCTTTCGGTTTCCGTTGTCCCGAGGCCATGTCCGTACATGCTAGGCTCGTCAAGCAAACCCAAGTATTCCGCGTGTGCAACATGGCTTACACCCGTTGTATGTGAACGTTGAGTCTATCACATCCGATCATCACGAGATGCTTCGAAACGACGAACCGTGCAACGGTGCATACGAGGGGAGAACACTTTATTATCTTGATATTAATGTGAGGGATCATCTTATAATGCTACCGTCGCGTTCTAAGCAAAATAAGATGCATAAAGGATTAACATCACATGCAATTCATATGTGATATGATATGGCCCTTTAGTCTTTGCGCCTTCGATCTTTATCTCCAAAGCACGGACATGATCTCCATCATCAACGGGCATGATCTCCATCATCGTCGGCGTAGCGTCAAGGTCCATGGTGCCGTCTTCATGATTGTTCACCTCATGTAGCAACTATTACAACTACTTTGAAATACTACTCAACATGAAATTTAAAGACAACCATAAGGCTCCCGCCGGTTGCCACAATACAATAATGATCATCTCATACATATTCATCATCACATCATGGCCATGTCACATCACCAAACCCTGCAAAAACAAGTTAGACGTCTCTAATTTGGTTTGCATATTTTACGTGGTTTAGGGTTTCGAGTAAGATCCAATGTACCTACGAACATGATCCACAACGGTGATACTAGTGTTGTCAATGGAAAGAGTAAATTGAATCTTCACTATGGTGGGAGAGACAGACACCCGCAAAGCCACTTATGCAATACAAGTTGCATGTCGAACGTGGAGCAAGTCTCATGAACGCGGTCATGTAAAGTTAGCCCGATCCGCTTCATCCCACCATGCCACAAAGATGCAAAGTACTCGAACTAAAGACAACAAAGCATCAACGCCCACAAAACAATTGTGTTCTACTCGTGCAACCATCTATGCATAGACACGGCTCTGATACCACTGTAGGGATTCGTTGCATAGAAAACAAAAAAATTCCTACCGCGAGAACGCAATCCAAGCCAAGATGCAATCTAGAAGACGGGAGCAACGAGGGGATGATCAAGACTCACCCTTGAAGATTTCCAAAGCCTATAAGAGTAGGCTCTTATTGCTGCGGTAGACGATCACTTGCCGCTTGCAAAAGCGCGTAGAAGATCTTGATCACGGTGCCACGATCGGGCAGCACCTCCGTACTCGGTCACATGTTCGGTGTTGATGAAGACGACGTCCTTGTCCCCGTTCCAGCGGGCAGCGGAAGTAGTAGCTCCTCTTGAATCCGGCAGCACGACGGCGTGGTGGCGGTGGCGGTGGAGATCTCCGGCGGATCTTCGCTAAGCGTTGCGGGAGAGGAGGAGGAGTAGGGCGGCTAGGGTTTGGGGAGAGGGGGGTGCCGGCCACTAAGGGGTGCGGCCATCTTGTGGTCTTGGGGTGGCCGGCCCCCTCCCCTTGGCCCTCATTATATAGGTGGAAGCCCCAAGTGTTGGACTACAAGTCTTCGAATAAGACCCCAACCCAAAACCTTCCATGTGTAGGGAAACCTACCCAAGGTGGGAATCCCACTTGGGGTGGGATTCCCCCCTTCCATGAGGGGGGTTGGCCGGCCACCTTGGTGGAGCCCAAGGTGGACTCCCCCCTCTAGGGTTGGCCGGCCATAGGGAGGTGGAGTCCCTCCGGGACTCCTCCTTCCTTAGTGATTTCTTCCGGACTTTTCTAGAACCTTCTAGAACCTTCCGTAGAACCTTCCGGATCATTTTAAATCTTATAAAATGACTTCCTATATATGAATCTTATTCTCCGGACCATTCCGGAACTCCTCGTGATGTCCGGGATCTCATCCGAGACTTTGAACAAATCTTCGAACTCCATTCCTTATTCAAGTTCTACCATTTCAACATCAAACCTTAAGTGTGTCACCCTACGGTTCGTGAACTATGCGGACATGGTTGAGTACTCTCTCCGACCAATAACCAATAGCGGGATCTGGAGATCCATAATGGCTCCCACATATTCAACGATGACTTCAGTGATCGAATGAACCATTCACATACGATACCAATTTCCTTTGTCACGCGATATTTTACTTGTCCGAGGTTTGATCATCGGTATCACTCTATACCTTGTTCAACCTCGTCTCCTGACAAGTACTCTTTACTCGTATCGTGGTATGTGGTCTCTTATGAACTTATTCATATGCTTGCAAGACATTAGACGACATTCCACCGAGAGGGCCCAGAGTATATCTATCCGTCATCGGGATGGACAAATCCCACTGTTGATCCATATGCCTCAACTCATACTTTCCGGATACTTAATCCCACCTTTATAACCACCCATTTACGCAGTGGCGTTTGATGTAATCAAAGTACCTTTCCGGTATAAGTGATTTATATGATCTCATGGTCATAAGGACTAGGTAACTATGTATCGAAAGCTTATAGCAAATAACTTAATAACGTGATCTTATGCTACGCTTAATTGGGTGTGTCCATTACATCATTCATACAATGATATAACCTTGTTATTAATAACATCCAATGTTCATGATTATGAAACTAATCATCCATTAATCAACAAGCTAGTTAAGAGGCATACTAGGGACTCTTTGTTGTTCACATAACACACATGTATCAATGTTTCGGTTAATACAATTATAGCATGGTATGTAAACATTATCATAAACACAAAGATGTATTATAATAACCTTTTTATTATTGCCTCTTGGGCATATCTCCAACACGCACCAGGCTGGTGCATCGGTGATAAATCATGTTACCGCTGGCGCAACAGGCTGGTGCGTCGGCGATAAGCCCTTACCACCAGCCTGTTCCCACCGACATGCGCTGGTGCGCCGGCGGTACGCACTTTTAGTGCGCTGCAGGGTTTTACCTAGTAGTGGATGTTGTAGATTCGACAAAGTTTTCATCGTGTTTAGTGTGTTAGCTTCTACCTTGTGTATAGTTATTGCAGATCTCAAGTTAAATGATATTCATTGTTGTATAATCCATGTATAAATGCAAACATCGATACGAGGATTGGTTCTACATTGTGTAGTTCTTCTCCTTGTACAATCAATTCACTTAAACATTAGAGCATGTGGTGAAGAGCATTGTGTAGTTTATCCAACACCGTTGTTTCCGGCAACAATGTTGTTCTCGTATGTTATTGGCAACATCATAACACTTTTGTTTTGTCCAATTGTCAGGAAAAATATAAAACTAGTCTTAGAGGCAGAAATAGGGATATCCGTTCGTGTGTAATATTGCACGCGTGTAATTAGGTCTTCTGCCATATCGCGATATTCGAACCAATACATTTGTATCATAGAACTATAAATTTCAATTATGAATCATAAAATATAAATAAGCACTACTACGTGTAGTGCTTCCTGGAGAAGGTGGTGTGGTTGTGATGCATGCATGCATACGTGTAGTGCTTCTTGATGAAAGTGGTGTGTTATTGATGCATACATGACTGATGATGATGTTTGTTGTACATTTTGAAATAGGTAGTACTTGATGCCCCGACCTGTATATGTTGTATTTGCGGTGGATTACACCCTATTTTAATGTGGTAGTTGGATGATACCATAGTGGCTGGTGTGATCGTTAGAATGATCACACTAGCTGGTAGATTGAAGTTGTGATTCTTTTGCCTATATAATCATGCATGTTTATGTTAAATAGCTTTTGTTTTTAACTTTATATGCGTAATTCATGTTCCTTATGTTGCATACCTTCGGTCATAGTAAAAATATAGGTGGTACATGTTCAATATAAATACACTGCCTAGTCTCTTTTTTCCATCAATTTGGATTGATGGGTGAATTGGTTAGGTGCATACATTATAACCAAAGGTTCAAGGTTCAAAATCCAAGAAACGTGATAAAAAAATACATTGCGGCCTTCCCTCGATACCGCTGCGCACGTCAAGACTCCAAAAACAGGAGCATAGACGTGAGGGGGAGTGTTGGAGTGTAATGATCGACCCTCTCTCTCAGTTCCGATCTTTAGTTCAATTGGCTAGTGCATGAAGTCTTTCATGGAGTCTTTCAACGCGGATCTTCTGCGGCCACGGGATCTGCGCCCGACAGTAGTGTCACGCTTGGATCTTGTGTGCATGTGGCCATGTACTGCCTTCTTGTTGCGGTCAGAAACCCACCGGCGAGCAGCGACAGGCAACACAGTAGAGCCGGGAGGCTCCCAGGACTGCGGCTGGCCCTGGTCCCTCCGAGCGACGGCCCGCAAAGACTCGGCACGCACGTCCGATGCCGGTGCAAGGGCGTGCCACCCGACCTATACCTGGTTAGGAAGGTGATGGATGTGCCTCGCTTAGTTTCCCGCATGGCATACACGTAAACATTAAATACGAGCCTCGATCGGCTCTCAAGTTGTCCCGTGAATCGGCTCAAAGAGCCGATCCACCCATGATCCGTACGAGGTGTACGAATATATGGTGGTCCTGCTTGATCAATATAAAGCTAAAACGACCTACTACGATTTAGGGTTTTCACCACATAATCGGAACATCCTACTCGTGATTGAGCCTGGCGGCCACGCACGGTGATCGTAAATCGACCCTAGACAAGGCCTAAAAACCAACACAAAGTTGATCCCCGGAACATCATGTCTAGGGCTAGCAGACTACACCCTACGCGCCACTGGATCCTTCAACCCGTTTGTAAGGCCTAACTATGCAGATATTAAACTAATCCTTGAAGAACAAGGAGCAATCATAACGGATCGGATCTACTAAATAATAATCAAGCGGGTGCCGCCCTTACACCTAAGATAGGTGTAAGGGCGGCTAGACGTCTAAGGGTTGCACGACGACAAGCATATGATACGATGAACAATGCTAACCCTAACACATCTAAGATAACTACGTTGCTCGCCATCAACAAGGCTTCAAGCACGAGCAACGCATGAACAACGAATAAACGTATATCGCCTAGATCGCAAGATGCGATCTAGGCAGCATGATGCTTACCCGAAGAAACCCTCGAGACAAGGGAGTTGGCGATGCGCCTAGATTGGTTTGTGGTGAACGTGATTGTTGTTTATTTCATAAACCCTAGATACATATTTATAGTCCGTAGACTTTCTAACGTGGGAATAATCCCAACCGGGCACGAGCCAAACTCTATCTAATCGACACGTATCCTACTATATTACAGATACACGGGCAAACTAGCCCAAACTTTGCATATAAGGCCGATTCATGTATTCCTTCCATGTATATTCTTCAAGCCCATCTCCAATCGCGGCCCACCTCTGATCCGGTCAAATTCTGGTGATAACACATGCCCCCCTGATTTTGGAAATGACAATTCCAAAATCATTCTGCTTTTCCTTCGTCGGGTCATGTCGTGGCAGAGCAGAACCGTCGCAGTATCCTTCATCATGATGCCGTGCCTCCTCAACTTCTTTGCAAGATTTGATAGCTTTAACATCACTCCCTCGGAAACCGTAATGGCATTAAATCTCCACTATACCCCCTTTATTTAACCGTGCCGAACGGTTCGCCACTTCATCCACTTGCTCCGTTCCGGCCATCGGCACCTAAAAACCCTCTTTCCCTGTAGCAATGTCTTCCTCTTCCTCCATCTCCTCAGGCCTCTCTTTCCAATCTTCCTCCTCGAGCGAGCAGGAGTGGAACTTTGATCACGTGCCAGATGGCCCACCCGAAGCACTCATCGGGTCAGATGGTGACTTACCTCTGACCGATGGGGAGGAGGACCTCGAGTTCCTCATCGAAGGGGAGCTGAAGAGCGAGAGCGAAGACGACCTCCACTCCTGGGCGAACTCCACCTCCTCCGACGAGGAGGAGGAAGAAGAAGAAGCAGAGGAAGAAGAGGAAGAGGAGGAGGATGATTCCTCCTCCTCCGCCGGGTATCCGCCGGCGAAGCGCTTCCGCGCTTGGGCGGACAGCGAGGACGATGATGATGACGAGGAAGAAGAGGCTCCGGCCGAGGGCCGGGGCAGCAGCCGACGAGGAACTCTCTGGAAGCAGCGCCGACGGCAGCTACGATGCCGACGACGAGGCCAGCGAGGATTAGTAATGTAGGACTAGTAATTCCTGAGCAATCGGCTCTTCTTTTGTTCTTCCTTTCTTGAGCAATCGGCTCTTCATTGTAAAAAAAAACCCCTCTTATTAATGAAGAAGAAATTTCTTAGCTGATTCTGTCCTTTTACCAAATTTGCCGATTGCTAAAATAAGTCGACAAATTAAGAGCCGATGGCAGCGCATCGGACCTTGCCATGAAACGCGAGCAAAGCCAACTCTATTGTCTATCCAAATGGTAATCTGTGACTTGTCCGCAAGAGCAAAACCCAAATCCCCAAAACGCCGCTTGAACAGATCCAACCCACGGCCATATGAACCTCAGATGTCAATCGCGCAGGTTCGCAACTGCAATGGATCCATGGGCAACACCATCCAATGCCCACGCTATGGTTTCCAGCCTGAAGGTGATCCTTAACTGCTCCTTGCTGTCCGAACATAGCGCCTTGCTCTATCTTTTCGCAGCAACAGAAACGGCCCTGACCCTGTAGATGATGACGGCTTCCCTTTCAGGCTCCTTTCAGCAGCTCTAGTAGTCTTCTTCTGCAACAACTCACCGCTTTCGAAGAAGGTTATGATGCGAGGTCAGCCGATGACACTCCAATCGGCTTCCAAAAAGAGTGTCTACCAAATCAGCCGCCCCCGAGCCTCGGCTAAGGCGAGAACGGTGGCGAGGACACACGATTCGGTCCAAGGGCCTTGAACTCAGGCAATTGAGACAGCCACCCTGCAGAGGTCCTAGCCATTCCTACGAGCGTAGCTGAGAAGGTGGCCAACTTAGCCAAGCCGACGGTAGATACACCGGAGCCGATCACCTTTTCTTCCATTGAAAGCCGATATTGCAGACGAAACACCAACGGCCTAATGAGCAAAGGGTTGGAGGTTGGCCTTGAGGCTGAACTGAAGACCGACTTGGTCGAAATCCGTGTCTTGAACACGCAGCTGGTAGATCTTGTGTAATTTGTACTAGAGTCGATGTCTGTGCATCGGCTTTGTTTCTTAGTTCTAAAGTCAATGTCTGTGCATCGGCTGTACATCGTGAGAATTTTTTTTACTGGCCGATTTTTCTATCGGCCCCCAATATTTCACTGCACATGTATCGCACATGTTCATCTGATTAGGTGCCCCCCGAGCCGAATCGCCAGTAACTCGCGGATATCGGCTCCGTAGTTAGCCAAGGCACCGTATTTGAACGTCGGCTCCGTTAGGACCAATGTTGACTTTTTCCGACTCATCGACCGACGTAAAACCGCTGCCCATTAGATCGACGTTGAACACAGGCAGAACGTATGGTGAGGATAATTTTGGCCGGGAATCGGCCTCCATGTTGATTGAATCGCTCAATGAAGGTTTTGCAATGTTCCTCCATAGATCTTTGGGGCCGATCCCAAGGATCGGCCTCGCCACGTTTGTCCATAGGTTTGTTCTTGCTATACGGTCAGGCCGGTGGATAAGACCAGCCTAACCCCATCCTTCGTCACGTCGATGCGCTCGCAGTCGTCCAAATTGATGCCTGAGAGTGGCTCTTGGCCTGTTGTCTCCCAAACGTTCATGCCAGCCGTTGAAATCTCGGCCGAATCATCTGCATGGACGACCTCGACTTCATCTCCATCCCACCGTATTAAGCATTGGTGCATCATGGATGGAATGCAACAGTTGGCGTGGATCCAATCTCTTCCCATCAGGACAGCATAGGTGCTCTTGCTATCGACAATAAAGAACGTCGTAGGGATGGTTTTCCTCCCTACGGTCAGATCCACGTTCAGAACACCTTGTGCGTCAGATGCTTGGCCGTTGAAATCGCTCGGTGTCACGTTGGTCTTGATCGGATCCGAGCTAGAGCGTCCCAACCGACGTAGCATGGAGTATGGCATAATGTTGATCGCCGCTCCGGTGTCCACCAGCATCTTGTTGACAAGGCTGCCCATTGATATAACCTCGCAAGTACAGTGGCCTTCGGATGTCCGTAGCTTCTTTCTCGTGGCTTCTCAAAGATAACCGGCCGTGGGCCGCAGTCAAGTTGTGCCACGGGTGCTTCGTCTAATCTCGGAGCACTAAACTCCGTCGGAAGGATGAACACCATGTTTGTGCCAGCCGATGTTTCATCATCGGCTTTCTTTTGTCCGGGGCGCCACTCTTTCCTTTGTGGCCGACCTTCTTCGTCCGGGGTTCGCTGAATTTTAGCGGCCGGATCAGGCCACGCCTTCCTCAACGTGTGCGGTATAACCTTTCGGCTTCCTCCAAACCACGTAGTCGCTGAACCCTACGCTTTTGGGAACGGCTGAGTCCATCAGGGCACCACCTTGGCCGGTGGTACTCATCTTCTTCTTCTTCATCATCGTCTTCCAAATCCTCGAGATCTTCCACCCGAGAGGACTCAGCGTGCTTGTTCCGAGGCGGGAGAGGCCCTAGACGTTTGAACACGGACACGTTAGCTGCATCCTTCTTCTTCTCGTCTACATTCGGGCGGTTGCCGATTGTAGGAAATTGGCTCATTCCTGAATCCCAGCAGTGTCTGAAGAAGGGACAGTCCCAGTGCCTATCCTCGTCGTCTTGCTCTCTTGACTTTTCCTTGGCGTGGCGCTCATATCTCTCCTCGTCGCGATCATGCCGACGATGTCTCCCGGCGTCCCTAGCCGACGATCTCTTTCATCATCGTCGTTGGGTCGTCGGCGTTGGTCATATTGACTCACATACTTGTTGAGGAGGTGATCGGAGAAAGGTCGCCGATATCTCACATTCCTCACTTCTCCCTCTCGTGATGTAGCGCTTGCCATCGTGACGGAGCCGATCGCGTGGAACGGCTTCCTCTCGTGTCCTTGCTATGAGAGCAGCTGCCCTCGTCTCCGTCCTTACCGCAGTGGTGTCCAGGTCCTACCATGTTGATGTTGAACGAGAATCCCGGCCGGCACCCTCCGGGGTAAGTGCACTCCACCATGTTAACGGCGGGGAAGGGGTGTGTGTCGACTTTCATGGCGTATCGGCTGAAAATTAGACGCCCTTGTTCTATCGCCATTTGGACCTGCCGCCGCCACACCCTGCAGTCGTTGGTGGCATGGGTGAACGTGTTATGCCACTTGCGTATGGCTTTCCGTTCAGCTCCTGCGCCGTGGGGATCTTGTGGCCTTCGGGTACCTTTAGCCGCTTCTCCTTAAGTAAGAGGTCGAAAATTTGCTCGGCTTTGGTAACGTCGAAGTCAAACCCTCTTGGAGGACCTTGTGGCTTAACCCACTTGCAGGACACGGGGCTTGCCCCCGAGTCCATTCAGCCACCTGCTACCTCTTAATCTCCCGCGAGCCTTCGTCTTCATCCGCCTCAACCAGGACCACCGCACGTTTGAATTTATCCCGGTATACATCTGGGTGGCGCTGTTCATATACTGACAGCTTCTGCACCATGTGCGCCAGTGAAGGGTAGTCTGCTTGGGAGGCCACGTCCATGATCGGTGATGCGAGACCCACCACCGCCAACTCGACTTCTTCTTTTTCAGTCACGCGAGCCGAATAGCATCGGTTCCTAACGGTCCTGAAGCGCTGGACGTATTCTGACACCGTTTCTCCGCGCTTCGTCGTACTTGTGCTAAATCGGCAATGCCAGCCTCGGAAGCCTCCGAGTGATACCGCATGTGGAACTTCTCTTCCAACTGCTTCCAAGTCCGGATTGAGTCCGGTGGCAGCGATGTGTACCACCCGAAAGCCGATCCCGTGAGGGATCGTGCGAAGGACCTCACACGCAGCTCATCCGATGCCGAGATCGTGCCCAGCTGTGCCAAATATCGGCTCACATGCTCGATGGAGCTGGAACCATCCGATCCATTAAACTTGGAGAAATCGTGGAGCCGATATTTGGGTGGTAGCGGGATCAACTCGTACTCGTTGGGGTACGGCTTGGAATAGCCGATTGTCCTCCTTTTCGGCACCATGCCGAACCGGTCTCTCGAGATTGTATCGATCCGATCCGCGGTGC
Organism: Lolium rigidum; assembly: GCF_022539505.1. NCBI lineage: Eukaryota > Viridiplantae > Streptophyta > Magnoliopsida > Poales > Poaceae > Lolium > Lolium rigidum. The sequence continues at coordinate 293,473,276 of NC_061514.1, read as the reverse complement.
TCGGCTGCAGGAGTCGAACTCTAAAGATTCGCCGGAGTGGCATACTTAGCCAGCCATGCTTGCTTTTCCAGCTCTGAGCCAACTGCAGGAGCTGAGCTCTGGAGGTTTGTCGGAGTGGCATACTTAGCTAGCCATGTCTGCTTCTCAAGATCCGTTCCCGAAGTTCCTCCAGCTGTTCCAGAAGTCCCTGCTGTTGCAGTCTGGTTTGTGAGTGCCCATTCATTGCGGTCCGGCACGTATGTGCACGTGTATCCGTGAGGGATCTCCTTAGGCGCCTCATGCAAGAACCGGTAGTCACTAGGGTCACCACCGATCTTGTAGACGACGTATGCCGGTGAATTCGGCACTTCCGGTGCCGCCAACGCGAATGGCAGCGGTGGACGGGACCGGAGTGGCATCTCTCCCTGGTAAGTCCCTAGAGCTGGTCCCGACGGAGAGTACCGATGCCTCATGATTTCCTGGATCACCCGAAGAGCGACACGCTCCAAAGTGTTCACCGAGGCTCTCGGAATGGCGGTGTAGCGAATGAGCTACCATGAAGTTAATCTCCCGACGCAGAGACCCGGTGCGTTCTTCCGACGGGGCGGACAGGTCCACTCCATCGAGCGCGCCTAGGTGAGAACCCTTTCCACCCGATGCCATGTGAGCGGGTTCCGTGAAAAGAGCCGATGAGGTCGGCTTCGAGGATTGCTTTGACCTCGTCATACTTCTTCTTGAGCTCCTCGGTCGGATCCTCGTACGTGACCGGAGTGCCTTCCGCCATCTCGGATGTAGATGGCGATGCGGTTGATGTCGAAGACTGTCCCACCGGGCGTGCCGGAATGTGTTGCGGTCGAAACCCACCGGCGAGCAGCGACGGGCAACACAATAGAGCCGGGAGGCTCCCGTGACCGCGGGCTGGGCCCTGGTCCCTCCGAGCGACGGCCCGCAAAGACTCGGCACGCACGTCCGATGCTGGTGCAAGGGCGTGCCACCTGACCTATACCTGGTCAGGAAGGTGATGGATGTGCCTCACTTAGTTTCCTGCATGGCATACACGTAAATATTAAATACGAGCCTCAATCGGCTCTCAGGTTGTCCTGTGAATCGGCTCAAAGAGCCGATCCACCCATGATCCGTACGAGGTGTACGAATATATGGTGGTCCTGCTTGATCAATATAAAGCTAAAACGACCTACTACGATTTAGGGTTTTCACCACATAATCGGAACATCCTACTCGTGATTGAGCCTGGCGGCCACGCACGGTGATCGTAAACCGACCCTAGACAAGGCCTAAAACCAACACAAAGTTGATCCCCGGAACATCCTGTATAGGGCTAGCAGACTACACCCTACGCGCCACTGGATCCTTCAACCCGTTTGTAAGGCCTAACTATGCAGATATTAAACTAATCCTTGAAGAACAAGGAGCAATCATAACGGATCGGATCTACTAAATAATAATCAAGCGGGGTGCCGCCCTTACACCTAAGATAGGTGTAAGGGCGGCTAGACGTCTAAGGGTTGCACGACGACAGCATATGATACGATGAACAATGCTAACCCAAACACATCTAAGATAACTACGTTGCTCGCCATCAACAAGGCTTCAGCACGAGCAACGCATGAACAGCGAATAAACGTATACTGCCTAGATCGCAAGATGCGATCTAGGCAGCATGATGCTTACCCGGAAGAAACCCTCGAGACAAGGGAGTTGGCGATGCGCCTAGATTTGTTTGTGGTGAACGTGATTTTTGTTTATTTCATAAACCCTAGATACATATTTATAGTCCGTAGACTTTCTAACATGCGAATATCCCAACCGGGCACGAGCCAAACTATATCTAATTGACACGTATCCTACTATATTACAGATACACGGGCAAACTAGCCCAAACTTTGCATATAAGGCCGATTCATGTATTCCTTCCATGTATATTCGTCAAGCCCATCTCCAATCGCGGCCCACCTCTGATCCGGTCAAATTCTGGTGATAACACTTCTACAACTGAACCGTGCACACGTCTCCAAAAAGGTATGAAAAATCCCAAAATTTATACAGATAGTACAATACGATATGGCATGCTAACCTCTACAGGAGAACCGTGAATTATCTCGGAAGCCTGGGGTGATAAACGGTGGCACAAAGCTATGCAAGATGAATATGATGCATTGATCCATAACAAGACATGGCACCACTGGCGGAGCTACGTGCAGTTCAGGGGGGGGGGCGCCGCCCCCCAGCCCGGGAGCATTCTCTGAAGAAACAGTAGATAATTGGCCCTCTAAGTCCATTGGCCCCCCCAAATGATCAGCCCAAGCTCCGCCACTGCATGGCACCTTGTACCTCCTATCACTAACACAAATTTGATTGATTGCAAGTGGCTCTACTACATAAAGAAAAATTCGGATGGCACTATTGACAGGTACAAAGCACGTCTCGTTGCTAAGGGCTTCAAGGAATGCTATGACATTGACTATGAAGATACATTCGGTCCGGTTGTCAAAGCGGCCACTATTCGCCTTGTCTTAGCCATTTCAGTTTCTCGCGGGTGGAGCCTCCGCCAACTGGATGTCAAGAACGCGTTCCTTCATGGCGTTTTGGAAGAGGAAATTTGCATGAAGCAACCTCATGGGTTTCAAGATCCAAACCTTCCACATCACATCTGCAAGCTTGACAAGGCACTCTATGGAATGAAACAAGCTCCTCACGCATGATTTTCTAAGCTCAGTTCAAGCTCCTCGACCTTGGCTTTATATCCTCCAAGGCTGACACATCCCTCTTCGTCTACAACAAGCAAGAGGTATAATCATATTTTTTCTAATATATGTTGATGATATTATTGTGTCCATCTCTTCAGATCAAGCAATTTCGGTCCTCTTACGGGATTTACGTGAAGACTTTGCTCTAAAGATCTTGGTGATTTACACTTCTTTTGGGCATTGAAGTCAAGAAAACCCCTACCGGATTGCTACTATCACAAGAAAAGTATGCCGCTGATTTGCTTGCTCGAGTTGGTATGATTAAGTGCACCACCTGTCCTACGCCCCTCTCAAGCACCGACAAGTTATCTCTCACTGATGGCACGCCTTGGGGCCGAGGATTGCACTCAATACAGAAGCGTTGACACGTCCGGATTTTTCCTTTGTTGTTGACAAAATTTGTCAATTTCTTCATGCTCCTACCACATCTCACTGGACAACTGCAAAAACGATCTTATGTTATATTCAAGGAACACTCAGGCATCACATTTACAAGGTCCTCATCTACTCTTCTTAGTGATTTTGTGTATGTTGATTGGGCAGGTTTTCTTGATGATAGACGCTCCACTGGCGGATTTGCAATCTTCTTTGGCCTAATCTTATCTCTTGGAGTGCACAAAAACAAGCTATTGTCTCACCAAGGCTGAATATAAGACCATGGCGAATACAACGGCCGACATAATTTGGGTTGAACCCCTCATGTCACTCCTTGTTTATGGTCCACATATTTATCGGCAAATCCGGTCTTCCATGCTGCTTGTGACGGTAAATCACACGTCCGTTGGGAACCCCAAGAGGAAGGTATGATGAGTACAGTAGTGAGTTTTCCCTCAGTAAGAAACCAAGGTTATCGAACCAGTAGGAGATGAAGATCACGTGAAGGTTGTTGGTGAAGGAGTGTAGTGCGGCGCAACACCAGGGATTCCGGTGCCAACGTGGAACCTGCACAACACAATCAAACTACTTTGCCCCAACTTAACGAGTGAGGTTGTCAATCTCACCGGCTTGGTGAAAACAAAGGATTAAACGTATGGTGTGGAAAATGATGTTTGCTTGCGAGAAAACAAAAGAGAACAATGATTGCGGTAGGTTGTATTTCAGATGTAAAAGAATGGACCGGGGTCCACAGTTCACTAGTGGTGTCTCTCCAATAAGATAAATAACATGTTGGGTAAACAAATTACGGTTGGGCAATTGACAAATAGAGAGGGCATAACAATGCACATACATATCATGATGACTACTATGAGATTTACTTAGGGCATGACGACAGAGAACATAGACCGCCATCCGGCATGCATCTATGCCTAAAAAGTCCACCTTCGGGTTAGCATCCGCACCCCTTCCGAGTATTAAGTTGCAAGCAACGAGACAATTGCATTAAGTACCGTGCGTAATGTAAACAATACAAATATCCTTAGACAAAGCATTGATGTTTTATCCCTAGTGGCAACGAGCACATCCACAATCTTAGGGGTTGCTTGTCACTCCCGCATTCAATGAAGACATGAACCCACTATCTAGCATAAATACCCCCTCTTGGAGTTACAAGTATCAACTTGGCCGAGCCTCTACTAGCAACGGAGAGCATGCAAGATCATAAACAACACATATATGATAGATCAATAATCAACTTGACATAGTATTCCATATTCATCGGATCCCAACAAACACAACATGTAGCATTACAAATAGATGATCTTGATCATGATAGGCAGCTCACAAGATCTAAACATGATGGCACAATAGGAGAAGACAACCATCTAGCTACTTCTATGGACCCGTAGTCCAAGGATGAACTACTCACGCATCGGTCCGGAGGCGGGCATGGTGATGTAGAGCCCTCCGGTGATGATTCCCCTCTCCAGGCGGGGTGCGGAGGAGATCTTCCGAACCCCCGAGTTAGGGTTGACGGCGGTGGCGTTTCTGGAACTGTTCTGGTATTTTGGCTCTCGGTACTAGGGTTTTCGGGGACGAAGGAATAAATAGGCGAAGGCAGCGTCGGGGGAGCCAGGGGCTCCCTCCCCACATCACGGCGCGGCTGTGGGCCCCCCGTGCCGCCATATGGGGAGGGCCCCCTGCTGGCCTTCCTCGACTCCTCTTCGGTCTTCTGGAACACTCCGTGGAAAATAGGACCGTGGGCTTTTATTTCGTCCAATTCCGAGAATATTTGTAAAACAACTTTTCTGAAATCAAAAATAGCAGAAAACAGAGACTGCACTTGTGGCATCTTGTTAATAGGTTAGTCCCAGAAAATGCATAAAAACATTATAAAGTTTGAATAAAACATGTAGGTATTGTCATAAAACTAGCATGGAACATAAGAAATTATAGATACATTGGAGACGTATCACATGCCCGCACCGAACACATCGAAATTGACTTCCATTTTGTGAGAAAACGAGTTGCACACAAACAACTTGCCATCAAGTTTATATCAAGCAAAGATCAGATGGTCGACTGTTTCACCAAACCACTGCGCATGTGAAGCTTTTCGAAGAGTCCAAGCATAATCTAAACCTCTCCATTTCTTCCGCGGCATAGATTAAGGGGGGTTTTAGACAAAATATTGTACCAATCTGTATGAGCCTAAGGAAACCCGTATTGTGTAGTACACCACCGGGATTGACCTCCAACGGGTACATACAGTTTGCCTAGATTGACTCATTTCCTTTCTTGTTCTTTCCCTGTTTACTCTCTTGTTTATTTCCGTTCCTTGTAAGTGCCACAAATGGGGCTCTTCCATTCCATTTAAACATGCAATTGAACCCCTAGCAGGGTAGGTAGTCGTTTCCCTCACAATGATACTACATGGTGTAGATCCTAGGATTCTACAAGTCATAGTAGGGCTACAGTGAAGAAGTAATGGATTACGAGCACAACCTTCGTGAAGGGTATAAGACTAGACATGAGATAGAAAAACTTACTCGGAGTTCCCAGTGTAACAGAGTAAGAACTATGTCGCTTCAAAGGGTGCAGCTCATGGTGGCGGTAGTAGGATCAAGGACATCATTATGTCGATCTGGTGATGTGAATTGTGTGTCTGATGTTATCCTAAACGTGCGAGATCACTTGCAAGACCCTAAACGCTGAATTGGTAGATTGTAAAATTACCACATATGGTATGCAAGGGGACCATATCATGCTTTTGATGGGCTACAAAAAGCAGTGCTTTGCACCAATCCAACCCAAAAACATAAATTGTGGGCAACCAAACAATGAGGACATAAAATGATGCCCTCATGCAAAGGTCTTTGTCCGCATCAAAACAAACTGTAAAAACAGACCCAATACATGTTTGCACTCACGCAATCTTTGGCGAGCCAAAACTGAAAAGTGGAAAACCCATGCGAGCAACCAAACACTGCATTAACAATGAATCAATATATAGCATATGTGGAGAGAGAGAGAGAGAGAGAGAGAGAGAGAGAGAGAGAGAGAGAGAGAGAGAGAGAGGAGATGCTTAAAAAACCAATATATTGTTCCGTCCCACTAGGTAATCTTGCCGGTCGGCCCCGCCTCCGGTGATCTTGGGTTCTTGGAGGTGTGGTGGACCACGGCATCTTACCAGCGGGAGTGGTGAGGTGGTGGCTTCCATGATCGTTGAGCTATCCAAGTGCACAATAATACGGTTGCATCCTAACTGCATTGCTAGCTCCAAGCCGTGCTGCAAAGCCTTCCGCCAAAGGGACATCATCTGTCGATGCAATGAACTGGTTACTAGCTGGAAAGAAAACCCCGTCGAATGTCTAAGAATAACTTGATGCTTACTAATATAGATAGGTGGATTTCTCGTAAAAATAAAATTTGCAGAATAATGCATGTGGCCGTGTGGGGTTCCAGGTGGTGGGTCCTTTTCTTCCTCCAGGCGATCGAGGCCAGGGATGTGGCCTGTGGGCAACATGCACGGAATCTCTTCTTATCCACGGTACCATCGTACTGGGAGGCCGGAACAAACCAAGGGTGGTACAGTTGAGCGGGCAGGGGAGCCACGTCGCGATGCCGACGCCGCGTGCCGGGGGCCGGACCGATCGATCGGTGCCCGTCTTCTATCTGTGGTCCAAACCTCTTCTCTTCGCCCGACGGCGTTGCGTGCAGATGCAACACATGCACTCGCCACACGGCAAGGGCCGGCCATGGCCAACGATCGATCCATGGGTTGCCCTGGGCGTCTCCGATGCCCCCTGCATGCAAGCTAAGGTCAATCCAAGCAGGCCAAACTGTGGGGCACATGTGTTCCCCCCCTTACCCTAAGCTACGTCCTCCTTTTCACCACCACATGTGGTTTGGACGCTCCTACGTACCTTTAAGGTGAGCAAGGCCCAACTGAACGAATATAAATCTTATCTTAATTAGTCTGCTCATCTGGTGGCGGCCGGGCGGTCGAGCATGACCACTAGAAGCTCCATGCTTCTGGTTTTTGTATGTTTTTGGCATTTTGTCTCTTATTTCAGTATACACGTTTGGGTTCCCTAAACAAGCTAGTTCTATCTTGTATCAACAAAATGAAAACACCGGAGAATCCATTCTAGAAAAAACATTGCATGTCGCCATGTCTAAACTAAAATTATACATTGCAATCTCACATTGTGGTACAATGCATGATGGCTACGTTAGTTCTTTGATTGATGCCGCCACCTCGGAAAAACTGTTAAGTAGTACCTATTTCGTCAATGAAGCAACAAAAACTATAAAATTCGATTTAGCTACTCCTTTTTTGCGAAAATCTATACCTTCTAATAAAACCCATTTGAGGTTCCGTCAGCGAGATAAATGGGCGCATGTTCTGATAAACCCACTTTTCTGATAAACCCACTTTCTAAAACTTAGCGAACGGAACTATCTCCGATGTTTTTAAAACTCATGAAATTATTTGAAAGATTGTGTGTATGTCATAGTTGTCATAAAAAATTCATGAGGTTAGACCAAAGTGAAACTATATCAAGTTTCATGCAATGCACAACGTAGAAAAAAAAACCTATGGATTCAAACTCTACATGGTAACCAAGAAATAAAGTATCGTAGGAAAATTTCTAAATAATGGAATCCACCCTATATCTGTATGAAATGCACCCTAATTTTGCGCAGCGGAGCAATGCCGCGACCAAATGGGAAGTTGTCACTTGGCAACCTAACGCCCTAGCAACCATCACCACCGTTCCTTCCCGAGATCGTATGACGGGATATTCGCCATGTTGTGGTTCCAAAAAGAAAAAAATTGGCGTACCATTGCTTCCCGAGATTGTATGGCTAGAAATTAGCCACGTGGTGGTTCCGGGAAAAAAAAGTGTCATCAGTCATTAAAATACTATAAAATTCGTTGAACCATAGGTTCGAAAGTTCGCGCCACCACGGAATAAGGAAGGTGGTCAGACAGCTCAGATTTTGAGAACATGTGTGGCTAGATTCCAAAAGTTCACTTTGGAAGAAAATTTTAGACACACTAACAGGACCCAACACTACTAACTCTATGTGTACGAAGTAAAAGATGGTCAAGACCATCAATGGCACCAATGCAGGCTTCGGATGAGAATCCATCTGTCTAGACACTCTCGCAACATTATCGACATAAGCTGATATGACCAATTGGAGTACGCCGCAGACAACCATCAGTCAACTGGAACCAATTATAAGATGTTCCGACATTTTCTGAATTGTATGTATGGTGTATCTAGTCAAATTTCATTATGTCTTTTTACTTATTTTAGCCCGTATTTGATTCATATTAATTGAAAGATCCAAAACATTTTATGAGTACGTCGGCCCCACCAAACAGCCACTATGTCAAGGACAAGGCACCTCCGATTCCGCTACGCACCTCTCGGGAGAAAGTTGCAAGCTTCCATAGGCCACGACCACCTAAACCACCCCCATCGCGCGCGAGTCAGCATCACCTTCACAGTTCACATCATGCCGTCTCACGACACACAACTTCACCTTCACCGTGACACATCAAGGCGAAAAGAGTACATGGAGGCACCAAACTGACATGCTGGACAGCCGACGACGATGGCCAACATCGAGCGTAATGTGCGTGAAATGAGTGAGATTCTTTTGTCATTCACCGGCTACATCACCGTTCAAAGAATACTACCCCTCCCACTCACTCGCAGGCTGGAAGCCATCGCAAGCAAGCAACACTATATATAGTGTGCCGAGAGCTCAGTCTTCTCACCAACTAGCTCAGTCATCTCTCGCGCGCTCACATCGTCCAATCTTCTTCTAGTTCCCAATTAGCTAGCTGACCTCGAGTTAATCACCCGGTGTAGCTCGGCCGATCCTGTCGACGATGAACGGCGGCGGCCACAGCCCGGACAGCCAGGCGGCGGCGGAGCCGGTGCGGTCGCGGTGGACGCCCAAGCCGGAGCAGATACTGATCCTGGAGTCCATCTTCAACAGCGGGATGGTGAACCCGCCCAAGGACGAGACCGTCCGCATCCGCAAGCTCCTCGAGCGCTTCGGCGCCGTCGGCGACGCCAACGTCTTCTACTGGTTCCAGAACCGCCGTTCCCGCTCTCGCCGTCGCCAGCGCCAGCTTCAGGCACAGGCCCAAGCGCAGGCGCAAGCGCAGGCCCAGGCACAGGCGTCGGCCGCCTCCTCTGGATCACCACCCGCGCCAGGAGGCCACGGATCAACATCGCTGGGGCTGTTCGCGCACGGCGGCGCGGCACACAGCTCGTCCTCGTCCTCGTCGTCCTGGCCTCCCTCGCCGCCGTCGGTGGGGATGCTGGGGGATGTGGAGTGCGGTGGCGGTGGCGACGACCTGTTCGCCATCTCGCGGCAGATGGGGTACATGGACGGCGGCGGCGGCGGGTCCGGGTCGTCGGTTTCGGCAGCCGCGGCACAGCAGCAGCAGTTCTACTACTCGTGCCAACCTGGTAAGCCCTGCGCCATGCATGCAGGTCCCGCGCTGCACTCTGTCGATGCATGTTTTGGTCCTCTCTGTTTATCTAAGCATGAACGATTCCAACGATCACATGCATGTGAGATAATTCGCATAATTCCCACTCATTTTTTGGGGGCTCCTCCTAAGTCCTAATTCCCAACTTAAAAACTGTTGGTCTTCCTTCTTGGATCGGTCAATGGAGTCTACTGGAATCTTTTCCTACTCTATAATAGATTTATAGATGTATGCATCAATTGATGCAAAGGCCGAACCTTGCCCCTTTTCGAAGAAAACAATGCATCGATTGATTGAAAGAAAATTGTACTATTTCTAGTTTTTCACCTCTCATTTTGACTGTAGAAGAACACATTTCTCATCGTGCAGCTAACTAGGCGATTTTCAATTCGGTATCATTATTGAGATTTTTCGTTTGTCCGACCCCTCAATTCCACAAGCACCAGGATTATTTTGTGTCACTTTATGTTCTTACATGATAATTATGAATGATGACAATCTGACTAATACTAAATTGAAAACCTGATTGATCCTGAATTGAAAATCAGCTAGATGCATATTACCACTTCCAAGAAGAGATTAAGAAAATCTTCCTACATCATACATGAATTCAAATTATGAGTCAAAAAATAGGATGATGCATTATCCTATGGTGTACTTTTTTGCAAATATACTATGTTGTACTTAAGTGTGCTAATTAAATTATAGCCATGCCGTTTTATACACTTGATTCTCCTACAGTTGACGCACGTGTACACGCAGCATATTAAACATTCACGATTTGAATTTTGTGCAACAAAATGGCATGTTTCTCTCATGCATGTTCGGCACAAGGGGACATATTAGGGCGAACATGCGAGATAATTTACAGCTAAACTAATTGACGCTAATTCGTCTGTTTGTGTACTCTTGTGCATATGCAGCGGCCATCACGGTGTTCATCAACGGAGTTGCGACGGAGGTGCCAAGGGGCCCGATGGACCTGCGTTCCATGTTCGGGCAGGACGTGGTGCTCGTCCACTCCTCCGGCGGCCTCCTCCCCGTCGACGACTACGGCGTCCTCATGCAGAGCCTGCAGATGGGCGAGAGCTACTACTTGGTCAGTACAAATACTACATTTTATTTCAGTCTACTTTTTTTTTTTTGAATGTATTTTATTTCAGTCTACTTCTCTAGTACACATACATTATTTTTCCGATAAACTAGCACACATACACATTATACAAGCATTCGTGAAAAATGTGTTAATTTGTGTTTTCCTGATCGGCAGGTCACGAGGTCAAATTGAGCTGGTTGCTGATCGTCTGAGGTCAAATTGAGCCGGTCTGATTGCTCCTTGGATACGCATGCATTGCTGTAGGTTTCAGCCAATATTGAAGCGAACGTACGGAGGGATAAGACATACTGTGGAATGGAATTCGTGATTGCACACGGTGGGTCGAGAAGCTAGCAAGCAGTGAACCGTCGACCATGCCTGGTCGATATACACAAGTATAGATATAGCGGCAAATGCAGATATAGTAGTGCACCGGCCACCATGTGTCCACGACTGTCTCCACATATATCCACCTATATATACAGCCAATCATCCCCATACCACATTGCAGCCAATTCACGACCGATCCTAGTGTCTAGTGTGTAGTTCCTGTACCTTTCCCCGTCTTGAGCCATTCTTTTACTAGTAGTATAATTCCTATGTATTGCCTTGTCGAAATGTAACGCCAAATAATACAGAGAAGTCATGTTTCTGCATGGCACAGATATACTCACTCCATCCTATATAATTTTTTAAACCATGATGTACTTTAGATTTAAACTAAAATCACGATAAGAATTATGAAACAGAGAAAGTATAAAGCAAACTACCGCTGAATATTCCGCATGCACGTACGGGCGACGGACGTGTCAAAAAAGAGTACACTCGGAACGGACGCATGGGTCGCAAGTGGCGAGCTCACCGCCCCGGTGCCGACCAAAAGCAGAACACCGCTCGTCAAAATGCATATCGTTTTCTGCATCTTTTCCAACGCAGCGGCCGGGTTCAGAGCAAGCCAGCCTTGGATCTGGTGACCATGATTGACTAATCCATCACCTCCAGCTCGGGATCAGATATACAAGTACAGGTAGTGTCATTTGCCTTCCCTAGCTAGCGTTACCCTAGGAGACATATGTCGGTCGAGTGCCTGCCAAAGTGCGGCGCTATCAGGGAAGAGGAATCTCACTCTTTCTCCACTATGTCTATGTGTGTCAGTCAAACTAAGACGCTGGTTACATCACAAGTGCATTTGTATATATGCTTTCAGGTAGGTTTGGTTGGAACTTTGACTGCTTTCAAGCATGGCTCTGCTACCTGCCTAACATTTGGCGGCTGGGATGCATCGAAACTAGCTAGGATGGTCGATTCCTTGCTTGCTAGCTAGTGCAGTGGGAGTGTCACTTGGTAACAACTTGAGTCAACCCCGTCAAATTTACATTGGCACTGCACTACAGCTCAGTACCCAAGTCAGAAATACAAGCCGGGCAGACACTATCCTTCAAATGCACTAGTGAGAGGCCTTCTACAAGCAGGACACATAATGTCATTCGTGTTTCAACATGGAAGACACTACTCTGTATATACTCCACTACATGCACCATTACCTGTGTGCTGATTGGTGTGCACCAAGGTCAAGACCGAAAGATGCATTTGAAACGGCAGGGTAAATGACACATAAAAAATTTGATCATGATGAAGCAATGCACACAAGGCGCGCAGAATTCGCCGCGCCTAGTCACTTGTCACATCAGCAAAGAGCTTACCGAACCAAACCATACATAAAGTGGACTTTACGACTTGAGACTTGAGCTTACAGATGTTGATATAAAGGCAGCACAGCATGCAGGAGAACAAAGACAAAGACAAAGACAGGGGCACCTCAACTAATCAGAATGCAGGCCACAAAGGTGAGCAACCACTACCAGTTCTACTTCTAGATCCCCATAGCTTACAACCACTACTCACTTTACTCAGTGCTCATCACTCAAGCATACACACACATGACAAGATCGAGAGAGGCAGCAGACAGCAAGAAATGTTACCGATTTTGCTTCACAGTTGAACTTCTCGTCACAGATTTGTGTTCCTGAACCTTTTGAAGTAAATTAACAGGCCATGTTGGCATGGCCATCTGCAGATACTCCGAAAGCAGAATACCGGCCTGCAAGCTTTAAGCAAATCTATTCACATTTATTCTTGTACAACAAAAATAGATGCTGACAATCTGACCATGAACCCAGAGGACTGGTGCATGCTCTACAAGAAAAAAATACAGAAAAAGGAAAAAATGTGAAGACACTCTACTGATAGTACAGTTCCATAACGTCTACGTCGCCTGATCATTGTTCAGATTACAACATTTTCTTGATATAACATGTTTGAAGAGAAAAATACCACACAGGTTCCATATCACGTCGTCTCCTGGAAAGACTGGAAGCGCGATTGAGCCGCCGGGTTCGCTTGCATGACTCGAGCTGCATCTGATGTGCGCTCTTTGACATCAGATTTTGACTGGAACGGTCTAAACATGCCACGCTCGCCAGGTTCGATCCCGAGGGTGGTCCAGATCGAACTCTTTGCGGCTTCGTCGGGGTCATCGATCCGGAGCGTTTTCGGAATCCACAAAGATCTTTCTGCCTTTTCATCACCTTGCGGGTTAGAATCCCTCGAGTGTTTTCCAAGGACTGGAGAGCCGCTATCTGTACATGTACTACTGCTTGTAGGAGGTGCTGCTGGCATGCTATAACCAGGTCCAAGCCAAGGCGCACTCCATGCGCCATTAGGCCAGGGAGAAACGAGTGGCCAAACGGAAGGCGGCATTAGTGGGAAGGGAATGGGTTGGCCACAGAATCCTGGCACCGCCACCATCGGTGGAAAGTTCCATTGAACATTGCCTACATTGCCATTTTCTGAACATTTTGCTGGTTCAGCTGGGGCTGGGCATACTGGTGCTGCCATGGCAGGAATACCATTCCAAGCTGGATTCCATGGGTACACAAAAGGTGGACCGGGGAAGCATGGTATAGGATGCATGGGAGTGGCGCCATTGCAATCCATAGTAACTCCATTCTGATATCCACCAACTGTTCCTTTAACTGACTCAATCCGCGGACTATCTGAAGTTGTTGATGAAGGTGGGCAGGTCTGGCTTTCTCCATTTCTGGGATGTGCTGTGGAGGCAGGGTTGTCATTCTTGTTCTGCACTTCAACTCTCAACACGGAAGCCGTGGAATTAGATAGAGGAGGTTGAGACACAAACTGAACTGCTGGTTCAGTTGCTTTTATAGGCAATGGAATTGGGGAAGCATCGCCCCCAGGATAGGCTATATTGCTTCCTGGAATCAATATGCCATGGCAGTTTACACTGGAGCTCTTACTCTTGCGCCTACCAGCACCGACAGGAAGGTTTCTCATGCTTCCACCTGCCGTCCAATACCTTTGACAACCCCTGCAAAAATGCCTTGGTTGGTGGATGTTGTAGTTGTTGTAGTAACAGAACTTTGTATCCATGCTGTTGCAACGTGGACATGGCAGAATCTTATCCGGCTTCTTCAGGACGACCTTCTCACCACTTGATCCGTCACCCTCAGTCTTAGCTGCTTCCGACTTGGATCCTAGTTCAGTCATCTCGTCACCATTAGATGTTTGGTTCTCATCCTCAATGGAACTATTAAGGCCAGACTTATTTGTTTGACCAAGATTTAACTCCTGCGGTGTGCCTGGCGTTTCCTCAGTGGTCCTTACATCTCCTTTATCTTTGCATGAATCCTGATGATTTGTTAAAGAGTATAAGTTAAACAATATCAAACAGAAGTGATGAGTATGTTTTTAAAGGAAAATAGAACAAACAGTAACATATAAAAATCCAACTACTATAAGCTCTTTATGCATTACTTGTATTTAAGACATTCAAAAAGATAGTCTTTGCTTACTTAAATAACACACAGTTATAATACCATTCCAGTACATACGTGCATATATTTTTGGCAACCAGGAAAACACTCTTCTCTGTAAATCTTACTCTGTAAGCAGCAACGAGCTTAAAAAGACAAGCCAGAGTCTAAATGGTATCAGAGAACCGGTTAGCTTGCTTCCACAATGAACAATGTTGATTTCGCTGGAAGCATAAGTTGTTCCATCATGAACATTTGGATGATGGGCTATTGTTTTTCTTCCTGTCAACATATCATTTTCTGTGGCGTCACTCACAGAATTCTCTTGATGCAGTATAGTAGCCAGACATGGTACTTTTAACATCCTATGGTTACCAATAATATTT